>NW_027118766.1:1825982-2130312 GCF_036417845.1 Apteryx mantelli
TGTACAGACCCGGGAGAGCAAGGGTGCCTGCGGGGAGGAGGAGGGCAGGGGGCTGAGGAGCGTACCCAGGGGAGAATTCTCGCACAGCCCCAAGGTGACACTGAAAAGCACAAGGACCAAATGAGGCCCAGGGATGAGAAATGGCTTCCTCAGCCTCAGCCAGAAGGAAAGATGGGCAAACTTCATGGGAAATGGGAAAACTTCCCCACATTTGCTACCTGGCCTCGCCCATGGCTTTGGAGCCTGGCAGGCTCCAGGGTCCTGGATAAGGGCCTCTGGATGATGTGTGTTAAGGCTATGTTTGCTCTTCTCTGGCATAGCATCTCTAGCTCAAGCACTGCCAACTGAGAAACCTTGCCGAGCACTTTTAGAAGCAAAGAGCCTGCCTTGGTGCCTAAAGGAGGAAAGCTACGTCCTGTCCCACATTGTCCTGCATCCTGCTTCCACAAAAAGAGGGGCCCACAGCAGAAACCAGTTTTGAGGCTCACCAAAGCATTTCTCAGCCTGTGGCCATGCTTTGTGCTGGTTCATCCCACATGCCTTGGATCCTGTAAAAACGCCAGCCCCCAAACCCCAGATTCCTGCACAGGTCTGCCCAGTGCAGTGACCTGTCGGTGCAGGGGCGCAGAAGTGACATCTTCAGTGCCCCGTTTGAGATATTTCACAGTCTTTGACACTGTCTGGAGACATTCCTGAAGGATTTATCAGAAAATTATGGAAAATAACTGCAGTGAAGGCAGGTGGCTGCTTTCCAGCACATGAGGGGAAATCTCTCTGCTCTCTCCCTGCCTGTGCCATCTCCATGGCAGTGACCTACAGAGCCCCCAGATGACATGAGCTGAGGTCACAATGGGACGTGCCACATCACAGGGAGGTCTCCCCGGTGTCGTGGGTGGGGACCCTCACTTCCCTGTGAGGCCCAGGCACTCCTGGGCACTGCTCACACCCTCCCCACGGCTGCCCTTCCTAGTGGCTCCATGGCAAGGAGAGGGGACAGGAGGCAGTGGGACCACGTTGGGGCCCCTCACCAACAGGCGGAGGAGCAGGGGCATGTTGGAAAGGAGTTTTGGGTAATGAGATGGGAAGAGCGTCCCGTTTCTCTGGCTGGAGAGGTGAAACGAGAGCAAGAGGGCAAGCGAGACGGAGGACTGCTGGATGGACCATCAGCCAGGACCACAGTTCCTTGTCCCCTGCGCTCCTGCGGCTCTCCACCGAGGGTAAGGGCTTTGGGAGATCCTTCCCGAGGTGTCGCACAGAGACTGTTAACTGCCAAAACTGCTGTGGATCCCGGGCTGTGGGGGTGCCTGGACAGGGTTGGGGGCTGCTGCGAGAGCCCTGCCTGAGGGTCCACTCTGGCTTGGGGGACAATGTGACAGCCAGGACTGCTGGGTCCTGGGGATGGGGCTGTCCTGAGCCCCAAGGCTTCTGTGCGGCCAGCTCCATCGCCTCTTAGGGTGGGGGGGGCATGGGAATCCATGACAGGTTTTCCTGGGAGTGGGTCCCCCTTTGGGGTCTGGCTCTGAGAGGAAAGGGGTCCTGCATCCCAGAGGCTGAGGTGGCCTGCAGCTCCATGGGGCTCTCAAGACCCTGCTGGAAATGTCCATATACCATAACGAAACCATCACCTTGTAATAACCCCAAGTCCACTGGGTGTTTGGGAAAATCTCTATTCCTTCCCCCTTTATCCTTCCAACTTGGCGCAGCATGTTTTGGGCTCAGAGATGCCATCTTTAGATGGCCACTGCCCCTGTCCTCCTGCAAACTAGGCTCAAATCACCGCACCCAAAAGAACATACATTGGAGAGAGCAGCCTGGAAACAGGTGGAGGTGCAATCCTCATTCAACAGGTCCTGGCTGACGCCAAGGTTTTTTCTCTGAGCTGTGGTGGGCAGTGCTGGGGTGAGCCCAACACAGCCATCTCCACCAGCCCCCTCACGACCCCACACCACCGCTCCCTAGCCAAGCCCTAGGGCTGCCGTGGGCAGGGACCCGGGGCAGGAGGGGCGAGAGGACACTGCCCTGCCCTGCCCTGCCCTGGGGGCAGCAGGATGCTGCCTGTGGGCTCCGGCACCACGGCCAGCCCCAGGGCCCCCACAGCGGCACCACGGATGCCACCAGCACAGGCCCCAGTGCTGCCCCCCCACACCCCGCACGGCCCCCAGGGCGCAGGGCAGCCAGCAGCCCCGCGGGGCCCCTGCCCCACAGCCCAGCACCGCCGGGGCAGCAGCCGCACCCCGGGACCCCACACTGCCTGCCCACACAGCACCGCGCTGCCCCCAGGCCCTGCCGCGCCCCGCGCTGCCGCCCACAACATGGCGCCCGACCAAGGGGGAGGGGGCGGAGCTGGCCGCCAGGGCAGGAGGGCCCAATGTTGCCATGGCATCGCCCCAGTGCAGCCCTCCTATTGGCTGTCAGGAGGAGGAGGGCGGGCATCGGTTTCACTGATGGCTCTGCCAGCCAATTGCAGTCCAACATGTGGGGAAAAAAAAAAAAAAAAAGACGTCAAAGAAAGAGGTGGAAGAGGAGCGGGAGCAAAGCAGGCGAGAAGCGAGCGGGCGAGAGCGTTTGGTGGGGGCTGCGGGCGCGTTCAAATGGCGGCGGGTGCCCTCCCGCCGGGGCGGGGCAGCGGTGCTGGCTTTGCCGGGGCTGCTTTGCTGCAGGAGCTGCAGCAGGGGCTGGTGGGGCCGTGAGCAGGGGCCAGAGCGACGTGGGCCAGAGGGGTGAGCTGCCCTGCAGCCAGACGTGGCGGCCTGCCGCGAGCAGCTGGGCCGGGGCGGCTCGGTGGGGTTTGGGGGCAGGAAGCTTTGGCCCTGTGGTGGCTCTGGGATCCCTGTTAAAGCGTTTCCCTGAGCTGCTGCTGCCAGCGCAGCCCCAGGTGCTGCTTTGAGCTGCGTTTGGTAGGTGCTGGGCAAAGTGTGAGCAGGCTGCTGGTGTCATCGCGAGGTGCCCTTCCCAATGGTGTCTTTTGTTGTGAAAACTGCATTTTGGAGTGGCTCTGAGAGAGGCTGTGCCCGCATGTGATGCCGTGCCTTAGTCGTCGTTTTTGCTCCCTGCCTCTTGCTTTGTGCCGCGACCTGTGAGCCTGGCAGCAGGGTGAAGGGTGTTTGCAGAAGAGCTCTGTAAGTGTGAGCTGTTTTGCTTGTCAGGGCCTTGAAAGTTGATGAACGGCCAGTGCTTGCACTTGCCATTGTTCTTTCCATGCTCCTAGGTCAGGGTGAAGAGTTGCTGAATTGTGTCTCTGCTGGTTTCACCAACTGAGATGCCCTGGCCTGAGTCCTTCCACGTGTCTCCAGTTGTCAGGGCCTAAAATAGGAGAATGCTTGTTGTCCTGGATGTGTAGAGGATTTTCTGGTTTTGTTCAGCATTGGGGAAGGAACCAGAGTTCTGAGTTGCGGGAAGGCTTCTGCCTGTGCCTGGGACATGAGGCCCTGCTGTCTTCAGTTTCATGATCGCTGCTCCCATGCAATCCTCCCGTTAGAAAATGTTGCCAAGAATTACTTGCAGGCTGTTCTGCAATTCTTAAATTTCATAGGCTAGGTGTTGATAATGCATAGCAGAAGCTAATCTTTTGGTGTAGTAACTGGTAGGCAATGGGTGTTTGAGAGCATTGTGAGTATTATGAGGCCATGATGTGAATCTGTGATGTGATGACACCTCTATGTGAGCAGCTGACAGGTCAGGAGAAGACGCATGGCCTGGATGCTGGTGGTGAGGTCACTTCTGGGTTTGTTGCGTGTGCTCAGAGGAGGGATTGACCCCTGCAGAGCTCTACAGCAATACAGAAATGCAACTCATTAATCAAGCAGAAATCGATATTCCACATCATCTGACACAAATTTGATTCCACTCCATCATCATGAGTTAGTACTGCAACATTTCAAATGCAGATGATGTTCTGTGGTGAGCATGGACGTGGAGTTTGCCTTTCCGCTTGTTGCTAAGTAGAAGCTTGCAGCGTCCTCCCGGTCAGCTAGGGAGTGCAGCTAGACTTTTGAGGCTGCTAAGTGAATGTAGTGCTGGTGTGAGCAGCGGTGTGAATAATCTCTTCTTGCCAGGGTGTGTGTGCTTTAGAAGTTGCCCCTGTCAAAAGAGCAGGGAGCCTGTGAGATTTTATTGCAAGGTCTGCATGCTGTCTCTGTCTTTGAGGTGTCCAGCTGCTTTGGTGACACGTTTAGAACTGTAACACTTTAGGGGTCTCTGATTTTCTGTCCATGTATGCAGTCACTGGAGAATGGGTGCAAAGGCAGTTGGAGGAGACAGAAGGAATGTCACCCCCCAAAAAGGGTATGGGCCACATTTTGAAAGAGATTTCTTTTTCAGAGAAGTTGAGACACAAGCAAGAGGGAAAAGCTGGCCTGATCAGCTGCTGTGAGAGCACTTCTTCTCTGCTTCCTGGTGGGAAGGGGGGAATTGAGCAGGCCCCGGGCTGTGAGTGGCTGTTCAGAGGCAGAGCCTGTTGCAAGGCCTTGGAGGACTAGAAAGGAATGGAAGGTCTGGAGAGTTGGGCTTTGTGTGTTGTGGGGTGCTTGGGGTGCCCTGTGTGGTGCTGTGGGCTGTGTGTCGCTGATGCAGAGGCGTGTGTTGGTTGCCAACCGTCTGTGAGGTGTGGAGGTAACGGCGTGTTACAGTGCGAGATGCCCTGTAGTGGAGCCGGGTGGTGGCGCCAGTGTTTTGGTGCTCAGCGTGGGAGGAGGTGTCTGGAGAGAGGAGTGCTCTGCTCCCAAGGCCCAGCCTGCCATCACGGTGTCCTTCTGGGAGACGTGGGTGAGGACTGTTGGTGACCGTGTTGCCTCCTTGGAGCAGCGTGGTGCGAGGCAGGGCTGCTCCCAGTTTGGTGGTTTGTGTCAGCTGAGGTTCAGGCTTGCAGTTTCGGAAGGGTTTGATGCTTCCGTGAGTCTTTGGGATTTTACTAACTGCTGGCGAGAGTTCTCTTCTCCCTCCTTAAAGGCTTTCTGCTGAATCTGGACCCTCATTGCATCTTCCCATCTCAGACGCTAATCCATTCCAGTCCCTCAGCGAGATGGGTAGTTAATGAAAGCAGTCAGAGGCATTTCTGCACGTTGTGCCTACGCAGAGCCTTGCAGAGAGGGGAGATGCCCCCTCACAAGAAGTCAGGCCTGTGAGGGCGATGGGTGGCTCTGAGACACCTGTCCTTGTTGAGCGGTGGAGGCGGCATCTGCAAAGCCTCTGGTGCCTTTGGCAAGAGTCTCATAATAGCATATTCCTTGAGGCTGCAATGGGGGAGCCATGTGGAGGTAGCAGGGCTCCAACGCCCTGCTGCAGGCAGGTGCCAGTAGAGGAGGTATCTTGGGGCCTTTTCCAGTGAAGTTTTGATTACCTCCTGTCGCGGTCCGCGGGAGTGACGGGAATGAATCATACGCATTCACAGAATGCAGGTTCAATTCCATCTTTATTCAGCAATTTGCCCATTTTATAAGTACAGGTATTCGGCGCTCTGGCCCTTGATTTGTGGTTCATACAGATTATGTCACAGGTAGCCAATCATTGCACCGATCACGCACACAGCGGTCATGCCTTGTACCTTGCTGCTTGTTTAGCAAAGCTATCTTACCCTTAACCTTGGTTCCCACTGGCTTCTGCTAGTTTATCTGTACTTTCTCAGGATGTATCACTCCCAGCTGCACCAGTGTCCTTGGTAAACTACTTCAAAGCACATAGCAGCGGCTACAGTCTGAGGCCTAAGGCTTCAGCAAATTTAGCTACTCATGCTAAGCAAGTTGTGCTAAGCAACTAATCCTAAACAGTGTAGTTCCAACAATCTATATTTCATATAGATTGTTGTTCTGAAGTACTGCAAGGGCCCCAACAACCTCCAAGGATGGAGATCTGGGAACCTCTCTGTATCCGTGTGCCGCAGTTTGGCCACCGTCACGGAGAAAAAGGTTTCTTCTTAATGTCTCAGAAGCATTTCCCATTGTCCGATTTGTCCCTGTTGCCTCCCATGCTACTAGTGTGCACCTCCAAGAAAATCCGGCTCCGTCTTCTCTGTGCCCTCCATAAGGTAGCTGTGCACAGCATGAAGATGCCCCTTGGCCTTCTCTTGTCTAGGCTGAACAAAGCCAGCTCTCGCAGCCTCTCCTTTTATGCGCCACGCTGCAGCCCCTGACCATCTTGGTGTCCCTGTGCTGGACTCCCTGCAGTGTGTTAGCGCCTGTGCAGACCTGGAGAGCCCAAACAGGACCTGGTATACAGACATGGTGTCACCTGTGCCAAAAAGAGGGGTAGAACGTCTTGGTGGCCCTGCTGGCTGTGCTCTCACCAATAGAGCTCAGCACAGAGGGGAGACATTTGCCCCTGCCTGTTGCGACTCTGTAAGGCCAGCAGAACTGCCAGTACCACTCCGATTCTTTCTTTCTTTCTAGGTTGCTCCACTCATGGAGGTTCCCAGTGCAGTGTTAGAGCCGCTGAGGATGGAGGCAGGATGCCAGGCTGTGTCCCTGTACCTGTCAACATCTTGGCCAGCGTCGTGAGCCCTCTGTGAAAGCAGCTGCAAGTGACTGAGAAGAGGCTACGTGTGGATGCGAAGGCTTCCATAAATGCGCCTGTCTTCCCTGGGTGACTTGGGTTGTGGGTTCAGCTCCTGGTACCTCTGCTGTGCTGCAAATTCCGCCTCCCACAAGTGCTGTTATTGCCAGCCCGCTCAACAAATGCTACGGTGCCCCCTCCTTTTCCTAGGAGGTTGTGGTGCCATATAGGACGAGTCCAAGACCCTTATAATAGATGCCAGCATGTCCTGAGTGCCTTTGTGTGAGTGCCCCAAAGCGTCCATAGCTTGACCTGTGGAAGTCTCAGAGCTCTTGGGCTGCTGGCTCTGCGAGGGGTGAAGATGTGCCCAGGGCCAGGTTGCCCATGGCACCCAGCCCTCAGTGCTCTGTGAAGCCAGCTGTGGAGCGCGGACTGGTGCTGCAGAGGCTGTGCAGCCAGGAGAGCTGTCATTTCAGCAGCCGTCCAGTGTGGGGCTGTCTCATTGCTTGGGCCTCATTTCAAAGCCTCTGCACCCTTTTTCCCTTCCCCGTCCAAGCTCCTTGTCCAAGTAACTAAAGGAAAGGAAGGGAGGTTCCTTTGGGCTCAGGAGGCCTTCCGGACTCTCAAGTGTTTCTGTGTTGTATCTGTATCTTTTGTATTACTACAGAAAATCCCCATGCCCCCATCCCTAGCAGGAGGTTCATGAGGGGATGGGGGTGGAAAGCAGCAGCCTGCTGTGCCCAAAGCAAGCAGGATGCTTCCCTCTGAAAAGAGCAGCATCACCCAAGGAGGCAGCTCAGTCCCTGCCTAATCTTGTGCTGCTCTTTTGCACATGCCTCGTGAGCCTAGAGTGCCTTGGCCACCTTGTGATGTTACCACAAGAGCTTGCCTGTGTGTCTGGGTTGAGGAGCCAAGGGAAGGCAGCGAGCAGAGCAGTGGCTGGGGAGTGTGCAAGTGGCGAGTGTCCTGCAGGCATCTGTTCTTGCTGGCACTTGGTTGTATGTAGCAGAAGAGGCAGCTGTGTGGGGCAGAGGCAGTGTGTTTGTAGAGTAGGTGGCAGAGCAGAGGTCTGGCGTCAGGTTGATGCCTGGTGCAGTGCCAAGTTGATCTGAGAGTGTCAGAAAGCCTTTGCAGTGCAGCTGCTCCCTCAGCTGATCTCTGTCCCTAGAAATGCACTAGAAATGGAAGTGGCATGCTGCTGCCATTGTGTAGGTGCTGCAGTGCGAAGGCTCCCAGCTCGGACTTGATGGTACTAAAGGAAAAGCGAGACCAATTGTTCCTTTTGTGATTTGTCGCCAGGGTGCCAGAGTGGAGCTGTTGCATGACGTGGAGAGAGTCTTGCCAGGAGATGAAAGCCATTTGCAGAAGACTGTTCTGTATGGAGTGATCACAGCATAATCAAGGGACGTGCGAGTGGCCCAGGTGAGCTTCTCCTCTGTGAAGGTTTGCACTTTTGAGCTCCCTTGTGACTCAGTCAAAGATAGGGCAGCAGCAGGCAGGTCGATGCCATTTGTGCTTGTGAGGTGAGTTGTGCCTCTGAAGCTGGTAGGCCAACAGCATGCATGTAGCGTTGGTGATGATGGTGAGGTCTTTTGTGTCTCAATGCCTCCTAAAGGGTGAGCAGGGCCATTGCTGCTGTTGGTGCTTTTGTGGTGAGTTGTGCATCAGTATGTGACTGGCGATCAGCATGGACATTGCTGCTGTTTGTGCTTGTTGAGGTCAATTGTGCCTCAGCTGCAAAGAGGCCAGGAGCAGCTATTTGGCTTCATGGCTGCCTGTGAGGTCACTTCAGCCTGAGCAGCCAACAGTCCAGCTTGCTGCATATTGCTGCTGCTTGTGTTTGTGGAGTCATTTGGCCTCAGTATCTGCTAGGCCACAAGCGGCCACACTGATCCTTTTCTGCATTTGTGAGGTGACTTTTGCTTCACCACCTGATTAGACAGCATCAAGCACATTGCTATTTTTGTGCTTGTGAGGTCGCATGTGCCTCAATGCCTGATAGGCCAGTGGTAGTCATGTGGCTGCAGTCTGTGGTTCTGGGGTAACTTGTGGCTCAGTGGCTGATAGGCCAGTGCTGGTCACGTGGCTGCAGTTTGTGTTTGTGATGTCACTTGTGGCTCAGTGCCTGATAGGCCAGTGCTGGTGGTGTGAGTGCAGTTTCTGTTTGTGATGTCACTTGTGGCTGAGTGCCTGATAGGCCAGTGCTTGTCCTGTGGGTGCTATTTGTGGTTGTGATGTCAGTTGTGGCTCAGTGCCTGATAGGCCAGTGCTGGTGATGTGGCTGCAGTTTGTGTTTGTGATGTCACTTGTGGCTCAGTGCCTGATAGGCCAGTGCTTGTCCTGTGGGTGCACTTGGTGTTTGTGATGTCACTTGTGGCTCAGTGCCTGAAAGGCCAGTGCTGGTGGTGTGGGTGCAGTTTGTGGTTGTGAGGTCACTTGTGGCTCAGTGCCTGATAGGCCAGTGCTGGTGGTGTGGGTGCAGTTTGTGTTTGTGAGTTCACTTGTGGCTCAGTGCCTGCTAGGCCAGTGCTGGTGGTGTGGGTGCAGTTTGTGTTTGTGATGTCACTTGTGGCTCAGTGCCTGATAGGCCAGTGCTGGTCACATGGCTGCAGTTTGTGTTTTTGATGTCACTTGTGGCTCAGTGCCTGATAGGCCAGTGCTGGTCCTGTGGGTGCTGGTTGTGTTTGTGATGTCCCTTGTGGCTCAGTGCCTGATAGGCCAGTGCTGGTGGTGTGGGTGCAGGTTGTGTTTGTGATGTCACTTGTGGCTGAGTGCCTGATAGGCCAGTGCTGGTGATGTGGCTGCAGTTTGTGTTTGTGATGTCACTTGTGGCTCAGTGCCTGATAGGCCAGTGCTGGTGGTGTGGGTGCAGTTTGTGTTTGTGAGTTCACTTGTGGCTCAGTGCCTGATAGGCCAGTGCTGGTCACCTGGCTGCAGTTTTTGTTTGTGATGTCACTTGTGGCTCAGTGCCTGATAGGCCAGTGCTGGTGGTGTGGGTGCAGTTTGTGGTTGTGATGTCACTTGTGGCTGAGTGCCTGATAGGCCAGTGCTGGTGATGTGGGTGCAGTTTGTGTTTGTGATGTCACTTGTGGCTAAGTGCCTGATAGGCCAGTGCTGGTGATGTGGGTGCACTTTGTGTTTGTGATGTCACTTGTGGCTGAGTGCCTGATAGGCCAGTGCTGGTGATGTGGCTGCAGTTTGTGGTTGTGATGTCCCTTGTGGCTCAGTGCCTGATAGGCCAGTGCTGGTGATGTGGGTGCAGTATGTGTTTGTGATGTCACTTGTGGCTCAGTGCCTGCTAGGCCAGTGCTGGTGATGTGGGTGCAGTTTGTGTTTGTGATGTCACTTGTGGCTCAGTGCCTGATGGGCCAGTGCTGGTCACATGGCTGCAGTTTGTGTTTGTGATGTCACTTGTGTCTCAGTGCCTGATAGGCCAGTGCTTGTCACGTGTGTGCAGTTTGTGTTTGTGATGTCACTTGTGGCTCAGTGCCTGATAGGCCAGTGCTGGTGATGTGGCTGCAGTTTGTGGTTGTGATGTCACTTGTGGCTGAGTGCCTGATAGGCCAGTGCTGGTGATGTGGGTGCAGTTTGTGGTTGTGATGTCACTTGTGGCTCAGTGCCTGATAGGCCAGTGCTGGTGATGTGGGTGCAGTTTGTGTTTGTGATGTCACTTGTGGCTCAGTGCCTGGTAGGCCAGTGCTGGTCACCTGGCTGCAGTTTTTGTTTGTGATGTCACTTGTGGCTGAGTGCCTGATAGGCCAGTGCTGGTCCTGTGGGTGCAGTTTGTGTTTGTGATGTCACTTGTGGCTCAGTGCCTGATAGGCCAGTGCTGGTCCTGTGGGTGCTGGTTGTGTTTGTGATGTCCCTTGTGGCTCAGTGCCTGATAGGCCAGTGCTGGTGATGTGGGTGCAGTTTGTGTTTGTGATGTCACTTGTGGCTGAGTGCCTGATAGGCCAGTGCTGGTGATGTGGCTGCAGTTTGTGTTTGTGATGTCACTTGTGGCTCAGTGCCTGATAGGCCAGTGCTGGTGGTGTGGGTGCAGTTTGTGTTTGTGATGTCACTTGTGGCTCAGTGCCTGATAGGCCAGTGCTGGTGATGTGGGTGCAGTTTGTGTTTGTGAGTTCACTTGTGGCTCAGTGCCTGATAGGCCAGTACTGGTCCTGTGGGTGGAGTTTGTGTTTGTGATGTCACTTGAGGTTCAGTGCCTGATAGGCCAGTGCTGGTGGTGTGGGTGCAGTTTGTGTTTGTGATGTCACTTGTGGCTCAGTGCCTGATAGGCCAGTGCTGGTGATGTGTGTGCAGTTTTTGTTTGTGATGTCACTTGTGGCTGAGTGCCTGATAGACCAGTACTGGTGATGTGGGTGCAGTTTGTGTTTGTGAGTTCACTTGTGGCTCAGTGCCTGATAGGCCAGTGCTGGTGATGTGGGTGCAGTTTGTGTTTGTGATGTCACTTGTGGCTCAGTGCCTGATAGGCCAGTGCTGGTGGTGTGGCTGCAGTTTGTGTTTGTGATGTCACTTGTGGCTCAGTGCCTGATGGGCCAGTGCTGGTGGTGTGGGTGCAGTTTGTGTTTGTGATGTCACTTGTGGCTCAGTGCCTGATAGGCCAGTGCTGGTGATGTGGGTGCAGTTTGTGTTTGTGATGTCACTTGTGGCTCAGTGCCTGATGGGCCAGTGCTGGTCACATGGCTGCAGTTTGTGTTTGTGATGTCACTTGTGTCTCAGTGCCTGATAGGCCAGTGCTTGTCACGTGTGTGCAGTTTGTGTTTGTGATGTCACTTGTGGCTCAGTGCCTGATAGGCCAGTGCTGGTGATGTGGGTGCAGTTTGTGTTTGTGATGTCACTTGTGGCTCAGTGCCTGATAGGCCAGTGCTGGTGATGTGGGTGCAGTTTGTGTTTGTGATGTCACTTGTTGCTCAGTGCCTGATAGGCCAGTGCTGGTGATGTGGGTGCAGTTTGTGTTTGTGATGTCACTTGTGGCTGAGTGCCTGATAGGCCAGTGCTGGTGATGTGGGTGCAGTTTGTGGTTGTGATGTCACTTGTGGCTCAGTGCCTGCTAGGCCAGTGCTGGTGATGTGGGTGCAGTTTGTGTTTGTGATGTCACTTGTGGCTCAGTGCCTGATGGGCCAGTGCTGGTGATGTGGGTGCAGTTTGTGTTTGTGATGTCACTTGTGGCTGAGTGCCTGATAGGCCAGTGCTGGTGATGTGGGTGCAGTTTGTGTTTGTGATGTCACTTGTGGCTCAGTGCCTGATAGGCCAGTGCTGGTGATGTGTGTGCAGTTTTTGTTTGTGATGTCACTTGTGGCTGAGTGCCTGATAGGCCAGTGCTGGTGATGTGGGTGCAGTTTGTGTTTGTGAGTTCACTTGTGGCTCAGTGCCTGATAGGCCAGTGCTGGTGGTGTGGGTGCAGTTTTTGTTTGTGATGTCACTTGTGGCTCAGTGCCTGATAGGCCAGTGCTGGTGATGTGGGTGCAGTTTGTGTTTGTGATGTCACTTGTGGCTCAGTGCCTGATAGGCCAGTGCTGGTGATGTGGGTGCAGTTTGTGTTTGTGATGTCACTTGTGGCTCAGTGCCTGATAGGCCAGTGCTGGTGATGTGGGTGCAGTTTGTGTTTGTGATGTCACTTGTGGCTGAGTGCCTGATAGGCCAGTGCTGGTGATGTGGCTGCAATTTGTGCTTGTGATGTCACTTGTGGCTCAGTGCCTGATAGGCCAGTGCTGGTGGTGTGGGTGCAGTTTGTGTTTGTGATGTCACTTGTGTCTCAGTGCCTGATAGGCCAGTGCTGGTGATGTGGGTGCAGTTTGTGGTTGTGATGTCACTTGTGGCTCAGTGCCTGGTAGGCCAGTGCTGGTCACCTGGCTGCAGTTTGTGTTTGTGATGTCACTTGTGGCTGAGTGCCTGATAGGCCAGTGCTGGTGATGTGGGTGGAGTTTGTGTTTGTGATGTCACTTGTGGCTCAGTGCCTGATGGGCCAGTGCTGGTGATGTGGCTGCAGTTCGTGTTTGTGATGTCACTTGTGGCTGAGTGCCTGATAGGCCAGTGCTGGTGATGTGGGTGCAGTTTGTGTTTGTGATGTCACTTGTGGCTCAGTGCCTGCTAGGCCAGTGCTGGTGATGTGGGTGCAGTTTGTGTTTGTGATGTCACTTGTGGCTCAGTGCCTGATGGGCCAGTGCTGGTCACATGGCTGCAGTTTGTGTTTGTGATGTCACTTGTGGCTCAGTGCCTGATAGGCCAGTGCTGGTGAAGTGGGTGCACTTTGTGTTTGTGATGTCACTTGTGGCTCAGTGCCTGATAGGCCAGTGCTGGTGATGTGGCTGCAATTTGTGCTTGTGATGTCACTTGTGGCTGAGTGCCTGATAGGCCAGTGCTGGTGGTATGGGTGCAGTTTGTGTTTGTGATGTCACTTGTGTCTCAGTGCCTGATAGGCCAGTGCTGGTGATGTGGGTGCAGTTTGTGGTTGTGATGTCACTTGTGGCTCAGTGCCTGGTAGGCCAGTGCTGGTCACCTGGCTGCAGTTTTTGTTTGTGATGTCACTTGTGGCTCAGTGCCTGATAGGCCAGTGCTGGTGATGTGGGTGCAGTTTGTGTTTGTGATGTCACTTGTGGCTCAGTGCCTGAAAGGCCAGTGCTGGTGATGTGGGTGCAGTTTGTGGTTGTGATGTCACTTGTGGCTCAGTGCCTGATAGGCCAGTGCTGGTTTACGTGGGTGCAGTTTGTGTTTGTGATGTCACTTGTGGCTCAGTGCCTGATAGGCCAGTGCTGGTGATGTGGGTGCAGTTTGTGGTTGTGATGTCACTTGTGGCTCAGTGCCTGCTAGGCCAGTGCTGGTGATGTGGGTGCAGTTTGTGTTTGTGATGTCACTTGTGGCTCAGTGCCTGATAGGTCAGTGCTGGTGATGTGGGTGCAGTTTGTGGTTGTGATGTCACTTGTGGCTCAGTGCCTGATAGGCCAGTGCTGGTGATGTGGGTGCAGTTTTTGTTTGTGATGTCACTTGTGGCTCAGTGCCTGATAGGCCAGTGCTGGTGGTGTGGGTGCAGTTTGTGTTTGTGAGTTCACTTGTGGCTCAGTGCCTGATAGGCCAGTGCTGGTGATGTGGGTGCAGTTTGTGTTTGTGATGTCACTTGTGGCTCAGTGCCTGATAGGCCAGTGCTGGTGATGTGGCTGCAGTTTGTGTTTGTGAGGTCACTTGTGGCTCAGTGCCTGATAGGCCAGTGCTGGTGATGTGGCTGCAGTTTGTGGTTGTGATGTCACTTGTGGCTGAGTGCCTGATAGGCCAGTGCTGGTGGTGTGGCTGCAATTTGTGTTTGTGAGTTCACTTGTGGCTGAGTGCCTGATAGGCCAGTGCTGGTGGTGTGGGTGCAGTTTGTGGTTGTGAGTTCACTTGTGGCTGAGTGCCTGATAGGCCAGTGCTGGTCCTGTGGATTCAATTTGTGTTTGTGATGTCACTTGTGGCTGAGTGCCTGATAGGCCAGTGCTGGTGATGTGGGTGCAGTTTGTGTTTGTGATGTCACTTGTGGCTCAGTGCCTGATAGGCCAATGCTGGTGATG
This sequence comes from Apteryx mantelli, assembly GCF_036417845.1. NCBI lineage: Eukaryota > Metazoa > Chordata > Aves > Apterygiformes > Apterygidae > Apteryx > Apteryx mantelli. The sequence goes on from NW_027118766.1 coordinate 1,840,013, forward strand.
TGGGTGCAGTTTGTGTTTGTGATGTCACTTGTGGCTGAGTGCCTGATAGGCCAATGCTGGTGATGTGGGTGCAGTTTGTGTTTGTGATGTCACTTGTGGCTCAGTGCCTGGTAGGCCAGTGCTGGTCACCTGGCTGCAGTTTGTGTTTGTGATGTCACTTGTGGCTCAGTGCCTGATAGGCCAGTGCTGGTGATGTGGGTGGAGTTTGTGTTTGTGATGTCACTTGTGGCTCAGTGCCTGATAGGCCAGTGCTGGTCACATGGCTGCAGTTTGTGTTTGTGATGTCACTTGTGGCTCAGTGCCTGATAGGCCAGTGCTGGTGGTGTGGGTGCAGTTTGTGTTTGTGATGTCACTTGTGGCTCAGTGCCTGCTAGGCCAGTGCTGGTGATGTGGGTGCAGTTTGTGTTTGTGATGTCACTTGTGGCTCAGTGCCTGATAGGTCAGTGCTGGTGATGTGGGTGCAGGTTGTGTTTGTGATGTCACTTGTGGCTCAGTGCCTGATAGGCCAGTGCTGGTGATGTGGGTGCAGTTTGTGGTTGTGATGTCAGTTGTGGCTGAGTGCCTGATAGGCCAGTGCTGGTGGTGTGGGTGCAATTTGTGTTTGTGATGTCACTTGTGGCTCAGTGCCTGATAGGCCAGTGCTGGTGGTGTGGGTGCAGTTTGTGGTTGTGGGGTCACTTGTGGCTGAGTGCCTGATAGGCCAGTGCTGGTGATGTGGCTGCAGTTTGTGTTTGTGATGTCGCTTGTGGCTCAGTGCCTGATAGGCCAGTGCTGGTGATGTGGCTGCAGTTTGTGTTTGTGATGTCGCTTGTGGCTCAGTGCCTGATAGGCCAGTGCTGGTGATGTGGCTGCAGTTTGTGTTTGTGATGTCCCTTGTAGCTCAGTGCCTGATAGGCCAGTGCTGGTGGTGTGGGTGCAGTTTGTGTTTGTGATGTCACTTGTGGCTGAGTGCCTGATAGGCCAGTGCTGGTGATGTGGGTGCAGTTTGTGTTTGTGATGTCACTTGTGGCTCAGTGCCTGATAGGCCAGTGCTGGTGATGTGTGTGCAGTTTTTGTTTGTGATGTCACTTGTGGCTCAGTGCCTGATAGGCCAGTGCTGGTGATGTGGGTGCAGTTTGTGTTTGTGATGTCACTTGTGGCTCAGTGCCTGAAAGGCCAGTGCTGGTCCTGTGGGTGCTGGTTGTGTTTGTGATGTCACTTGTGGCTGAGTGCCTGATAGGCCAATGCTGGTGATGTGGGTGCAGTTTGTGTTTGTGATGTCACTTGTGGCTCAGTGCCTGGTAGGCCAGTGCTGGTCACCTGGCTGCAGTTTGTGTTTGTGATGTCACTTGTGGCTCAGTGCCTGATAGGCCAGTGCTGGTGATGTGGGTGGAGTTTGTGTTTGTGATGTCACTTGTGGCTCAGTGCCTGATAGGCCAGTGCTGGTCACATGGCTGCAGTTTGTGTTTGTGATGTCACTTGTGGCTCAGTGCCTGATAGGCCAGTGCTGGTGGTGTGGGTGCAGTTTGTGTTTGTGATGTCACTTGTGGCTCAGTGCCTGCTAGGCCAGTGCTGGTGATGTGGGTGCAGTTTGTGTTTGTGATGTCACTTGTGGCTCAGTGCCTGATAGGTCAGTGCTGGTGATGTGGGTGCAGGTTGTGTTTGTGATGTCACTTGTGGCTCAGTGCCTGCTAGGCCAGTGCTGGTGATGTGGGTGCAGTTTGTGGTTGTGATGTCAGTTGTGGCTCAGTGCCTGATAGTTCAGTGCTGGTGATGTGGGTGAGGTTGTGTTTGTGATGTCACTTGTGGCTCAGTGCCTGATAGGCCAGTGCTGGTGGTGTGGGTGCAGTTTGTGGTTGTGGGGTCACTTGTGGCTGAGTGCCTGATAGGCCAGTGCTGGTCATGTGGGTGCAGTTTGTGTTTGTGATGTCGCTTGTGGCTCAGTGCCTGATAGGCCAGTACTGGTCCTGTGGGTGGAGTTTGTGTTTGTGATGTCACTTGAGGTTCAGTGCCTGATAGGCCAGTGCTGGTGGTGTGGGTGCAGTTTGTGTTTGTGATGTCACTTGTGGCTCAGTGCCTGATAGGCCAGTGCTGGTGATGTGGGTGCAGTTTGTGTTTGTGAGTTCACTTGTGGCTCAGTGCCTGATAGGCCAGTGCTGGTGATGTGGGTGCAGTTTGTGTTTGTGATGTCACTTGTGGCTCAGTGCCTGATAGGCCAGTGCTGGTGGTGTGGCTGCAGTTTGTGTTTGTGATGTCACTTGTGGCTCAGTGCCTGATGGGCCAGTGCTGGTGGTGTGGGTGCAGTTTGTGTTTGTGATGTCACTTGTGGCTGAGTGCCTGATAGGCCAGTGCTGGTGATGTGGGTGCAGTTTGTGGTTGTGATGTCACTTGTGGCTCAGTGCCTGATAGGCCAGTGCTGGTCACATGGCTGCAGTTTGTGTTTGTGATGTCACTTGTGGCTCAGTGCCTGATGGGCCAGTGCTGGTGATGTGGGTGCAGTTTGTGTTTGTGATGTCACTTGTGGCTGAGTGCCTGATAGGCCAGTGCTGGTGGTGTGGGTGCAGTTTGTGTTTGTGATGTCACTTGTGTCTCAGTGCCTGATAGGCCAGTGCTGGTGATGTGGGTGCAGTTTGTGTTTGTGATGTCACTTGTGGCTCAGTGCCTGATAGGCCAGTGCTGGTGATGTGTGTGCAGTTTTTGTTTGTGATGTCACTTGTGGCTGAGTGCCTGATAGGCCAGTGCTGGTGATGTGGGTGCAGTTTGTGTTTGTGAGTTCACTTGTGGCTCAGTGCCTGATAGGCCAGTGCTGGTGATGTGGGTGCAGTTTGTGGTTGTGATGTCACTTGTGGCTCAGTGCCTGATAGGCCAGTGCTGGTGATGTGGGTGCAGTTTGTGTTTGTGATGTCACTTGTGGCTCAGTGCCTGATAGGCCAGTGCTGGTGATGTGGGTGCAGTTTGTGTTTGTGATGTCACTTGTGGCTCAGTGCCTGATAGGCCAGTGCTGGTGATGTGGGTGCAGTTTGTGTTTGTGATGTCACTTGTGGCTGAGTGCCTGATAGGCCAGTGCTGGTCATGTGGCTGCAATTTGTGCTTGTGATGTCACTTGTGGCTCAGTGCCTGATAGGCCAGTGCTGGTGGTGTGGGTGCAGTTTGTGTTTGTGATGTCACTTGTGTCTCAGTGCCTGATAGGCCAGTGCTGGTGATGTGGGTGCAGTTTGTGGTTGTGATGTCACTTGTGGCTCAGTGCCTGGTAGGCCAGTGCTGGTCACCTGGCTGCAGTTTTTGTTTGTGATGTCACTTGTGGCTCAGTGCCTGATAGGCCAGTGCTGGTGATGTGGGTGCAGTTTGTGTTTGTGATGTCACTTGTGGCTCAGTGCCTGATAGGCCAGTGCTGGTCACCTGGCTGCAGTTTTTGTTTGTGATGTCACTTGTGGCTCAGTGCCTGATAGGCCAGTGCTGGTTTACGTGGGTGCAGTTTGTGTTTGTGATGTCACTTGTGGCTCAGTGCCTGATAGGCCAGTGCTGGTGGTGTGGGTGCAGTTTGTGTTTGTGATGTCACTTGTGTCTCAGTGCCTGATAGGCCAGTGCTGGTGATGTGGGTGCAGTTTGTGGTTGTGATGTCACTTGTGGCTCAGTGCCTGGTAGGCCAGTGCTGGTCACCTGGCTGCAGTTTTTGTTTGTGATGTCACTTGTGGCTCAGTGCCTGATAGGCCAGTGCTGGTTTACGTGGGTGCAGTTTGTGTTTGTGATGTCACTTGTGGCTCAGTGCCTGATAGGCCAGTGCTGGTGATGTGGGTGCAGTTTGTGGTTGTGATGTCACTTGTGGCTCAGTGCCTGCTAGGCCAGTGCTGGTGATGTGGGTGCAGTTTGTGTTTGTGATGTCACTTGTGGCTCAGTGCCTGATAGGTCAGTGCTGGTGATGTGGGTGCAGTTTGTGTTTGTGATGTCACTTGTGGCTGAGTGCCTGATAGGCCAGTGCTGGTGATGTGGGTGCAGTTTTTGTTTGTGATGTCACTTGTGGCTCAGTGCCTGATAGGCCAGTGCTGGTGGTGTGGGTGCAGTTTGTGTTTGTGAGTTCACTTGTGGCTCAGTGCCTGATAGGCCAGTGCTGGTGATGTGGGTGCAGTTTGTGTTTGTGATGTCACTTGTGGCTCAGTGCCTGATAGGCCAGTGCTGGTGATGTGGCTGCAGTTTGTGTTTGTGAGGTCACTTGTGGCTCAGTGCCTGATAGGCCAGTGCTGGTGATGTGGCTGCAGTTTGTGGTTGTGATGTCACTTGTGGCTGAGTGCCTGATAGGCCAGTGCTGGTGGTGTGGCTGCAATTTGTGTTTGTGAGTTCACTTGTGGCTGAGTGCCTGATAGGCCAGTGCTGGTGGTGTGGGTGCAGTTTGTGGTTGTGAGTTCACTTGTGGCTGAGTGCCTGATAGGCCAGTGCTGGTCCTGTGGATTCAATTTGTGTTTGTGATGTCACTTGTGGCTGAGTGCCTGATAGGCCAGTGCTGGTGATGTGGGTGCAGTTTGTGTTTGTGATGTCACTTGTGGCTCAGTGCCTGATAGGCCAATGCTGGTGATGTGGGTGCAGTTTGTGTTTGTGATGTCACTTGTGGCTGAGTGCCTGATAGGCCAATGCTGGTGATGTGGGTGCAGTTTGTGTTTGTGATGTCACTTGTGGCTCAGTGCCTGGTAGGCCAGTGCTGGTCACCTGGCTGCAGTTTGTGTTTGTGATGTCACTTGTGGCTCAGTGCCTGATAGGCCAGTGCTGGTGATGTGGGTGGAGTTTGTGTTTGTGATGTCACTTGTGGCTCAGTGCCTGATAGGCCAGTGCTGGTCACATGGCTGCAGTTTGTGTTTGTGATGTCACTTGTGGCTCAGTGCCTGATAGGCCAGTGCTGGTGGTGTGGGTGCAGTTTGTGTTTGTGATGTCACTTGTGGCTCAGTGCCTGCTAGGCCAGTGCTGGTGATGTGGGTGCAGTTTGTGTTTGTGATGTCACTTGTGGCTCAGTGCCTGATAGGTCAGTGCTGGTGATGTGGGTGCAGGTTGTGTTTGTGATGTCACTTGTGTCTCAGTGCCTGCTAGGCCAGTGCTGGTGATGTGGGTGCAGTTTGTGGTTGTGATGTCAGTTGTGGCTCAGTGCCTGATAGTTCAGTGCTGGTGATGTGGGTGAGGTTGTGTTTGTGATGTCACTTGTGGCTCAGTGCCTGATAGGCCAGTGCTGGTGGTGTGGGTGCAGTTTGTGGTTGTGGGGTCACTTGTGGCTGAGTGCCTGATAGGCCAGTGCTGGTCATGTGGGTGCAGTTTGTGTTTGTGATGTCGCTTGTGGCTCAGTGCCTGATAGGCCAGTACTGGTCCTGTGGGTGGAGTTTGTGTTTGTGATGTCACTTGAGGTTCAGTGCCTGATAGGCCAGTGCTGGTGGTGTGGGTGCAGTTTGTGTTTGTGATGTCACTTGTGGCTCAGTGCCTGATAGGCCAGTGCTGGTGATGTGTGTGCAGTTTTTGTTTGTGATGTCACTTGTGGCTGAGTGCCTGATAGGCCAGTGCTGGTGATGTGGGTGCAGTTTGTGTTTGTGAGTTCACTTGTGGCTCAGTGCCTGATAGGCCAGTGCTGGTGATGTGGGTGCAGTTTGTGTTTGTGATGTCACTTGTGGCTCAGTGCCTGATAGGCCAGTGCTGGTGGTGTGGCTGCAGTTTGTGTTTGTGATGTCACTTGTGGCTCAGTGCCTGATGGGCCAGTGCTGGTGGTGTGGGTGCAGTTTGTGTTTGTGATGTCACTTGTGGCTCAGTGCCTGATAGGCCAGTGCTGGTGATGTGGGTGCAGTTTGTGTTTGTGATGTCACTTGTGGCTCAGTGCCTGATGGGCCAGTGCTGGTCACATGGCTGCAGTTTGTGTTTGTGATGTCACTTGTGTCTCAGTGCCTGATAGGCCAGTGCTTGTCACGTGTGTGCAGTTTGTGTTTGTGATGTCACTTGTGGCTCAGTGCCTGATAGGCCAGTGCTGGTGATGTGGGTGCAGTTTGTGTTTGTGATGTCACTTGTGGCTCAGTGCCTGATAGGCCAGTGCTGGTGATGTGGGTGGAGTTTGTGTTTGTGATGTCACTTGTGGCTGAGTGCCTGATAGGCCAGTGCTGGTCATGTGGCTGCAATTTGTGCTTGTGATGTCACTTGTGGCTCAGTGCCTGATAGGCCAGTGCTGGTGGTGTGGGTGCAGTTTGTGTTTGTGATGTCACTTGTGTCTCAGTGCCTGATAGGCCAGTGCTGGTGATGTGGGTGCAGTTTGTGGTTGTGATGTCACTTGTGGCTCAGTGCCTGGTAGGCCAGTGCTGGTCACCTGGCTGCAGTTTTTGTTTGTGATGTCACTTGTGGCTCAGTGCCTGATAGGCCAGTGCTGGTGATGTGGGTGCAGTTTGTGTTTGTGATGTCACTTGTGGCTCAGTGCCTGAAAGGCCAGTGCTGGTGATGTGGGTGCAGTTTGTGGTTGTGATGTCACTTGTGGCTCAGTGCCTGATAGGCCAGTGCTGGTTTACGTGGGTGCAGTTTGTGTTTGTGATGTCACTTGTGGCTCAGTGCCTGATAGGCCAGTGCTGGTGATGTGGGTGCAGTTTGTGGTTGTGATGTCACTTGTGGCTCAGTGCCTGATAGGCCAGTGCTGGTGATGTGGGTGCAGTTTTTGTTTGTGATGTCACTTGTGGCTCAGTGCCTGATAGGCCAGTGCTGGTGGTGTGGGTGCAGTTTGTGTTTGTGAGTTCACTTGTGGCTCAGTGCCTGATAGGCCAGTGCTGGTGATGTGGGTGCAGTTTGTGTTTGTGATGTCACTTGTGGCTCAGTGCCTGATAGGCCAGTGCTGGTGATGTGGCTGCAGTTTGTGTTTGTGAGGTCACTTGTGGCTCAGTGCCTGATAGGCCAGTGCTGGTGATGTGGCTGCAGTTTGTGGTTGTGATGTCACTTGTGGCTGAGTGCCTGATAGGCCAGTGCTGGTGGTGTGGCTGCAATTTGTGTTTGTGAGTTCACTTGTGGCTGAGTGCCTGATAGGCCAGTGCTGGTGGTGTGGGTGCAGTTTGTGGTTGTGAGTTCACTTGTGGCTGAGTGCCTGATAGGCCAGTGCTGGTCCTGTGGATTCAATTTGTGTTTGTGATGTCACTTGTGGCTGAGTGCCTGATAGGCCAGTGCTGGTGATGTGGGTGCAGTTTGTGTTTGTGATGTCACTTGTGGCTCAGTGCCTGATAGGCCAATGCTGGTGATGTGGGTGCAGTTTGTGTTTGTGATGTCACTTGTGGCTGAGTGCCTGATAGGCCAGTGCTGGTGATGTGGGTGCAGTTTGTGTTTGTGATGTCACTTGTGGCTCAGTGCCTGGTAGGCCAGTGCTGGTCACCTGGCTGCAGTTTGTGTTTGTGATGTCACTTGTGGCTCAGTGCCTGATAGGCCAGTGCTGGTGATGTGGGTGGAGTTTGTGTTTGTGATGTCACTTGTGGCTCAGTGCCTGATAGGCCAGTGCTGGTCACATGGCTGCAGTTTGTGTTTGTGATGTCACTTGTGGCTCAGTGCCTGATAGGCCAGTGCTGGTGGTGTGGGTGCAGTTTGTGTTTGTGATGTCACTTGTGGCTCAGTGCCTGCTAGGCCAGTGCTGGTGATGTGGGTGCAGTTTGTGTTTGTGATGTCACTTGTGGCTCAGTGCCTGATAGGTCAGTGCTGGTGATGTGGGTGCAGGTTGTGTTTGTGATGTCACTTGTGGCTCAGTGCCTGATAGGCCAGTGCTGGTGATGTGGGTGCAGTTTGTGTTTGTGATGTCAGTTGTGGCTGAGTGCCTGATAGGCCAGTGCTGGTGGTGTGGGTGCAATTTGTGTTTGTGATGTCACTTGTGGCTCAGTGCCTGATAGGCCAGTGCTGGTGGTGTGGGTGCAGTTTGTGGTTGTGGGGTCACTTGTGGCTGAGTGCCTGATAGGTCAGTGCTGGTGATGTGGGTGCAGTTTGTGTTTGTGATGTCGCTTGTGGCTCAGTGCCTGATAGGCCAGTGCTGGTGATGTGGCTGCAGTTTGTGTTTGTGATGTCCCTTGTAGCTCAGTGCCTGATAGGCCAGTGCTGGTGGTGTGGGTGCAGTTTGTGTTTGTGATGTCACTTGTGGCTGAGTGCCTGATAGGCCAGTGCTGGTGATGTGGGTGCAGTTTGTGTTTGTGATGTCACTTGTGGCTCAGTGCCTGATAGGCCAGTGCTGGTGATGTGTGTGCAGTTTTTGTTTGTGATGTCACTTGTGGCTCAGTGCCTGATAGGCCAGTGCTGGTGATGTGGGTGCAGTTTGTGGTTGTGATGTCACTTGTGGCTCAGTTCCTGAAAGGCCAGTGCTGGTCCTGTGGGTGCTGGTTGTGTTTGTGATGTCACTTGTGGCTCAGTGCCTGAAAGGCCAGTGCTGGTGGTGTGGGTGCAGTTTGTGTTTGTGATGTCACTTGTGGCTCAGTGCCTGCTAGGCCAGTGCTGGTGATGTGGGTGCAGTTTGTGTTTGTGATGTCACTTGTGGCTCAGTGCCTGATAGGCCAGTGCTGGTGGTGTGGGTGCAGTTTGTGTTTGTGATGTCACTTGTGGCTCAGTGCCTGATAGGCCAGTGCTGGTGGTGTGGGTGCAGTTCGTGTTTGTGATGTCACTTGTGGCTCAGTGCCTGATGGGCCAGTGCTGGTGATGTGGGTGCAGTTTGTGTTTGTGATGTCACTTGTGGCTCAGTGCCTGATAGGTCAGTACTGGTCCTGTGGGTGGGGTTTGTGTTTGTGAGTTCACTTGTGGCTGAGTGCCTGATAGGCCAGTGCTGGTGATGTGGGTGCAGTTTGTGTTTGTGATGTCACTTGTGGCTGAGTGCCTGATAGGCCAGTGCTGGTGATGTGGGTGCAGTTTGTGTTTGTGATGTCACTTGTGGCTCATTGCCTGATAGGCCAGTGCTGGTGATGTGGCTGCAGTTTGTGTTTGTGATGTCACTTGTGGCTGAGTGCCTGATAGGCCAGTGCTTGTCCTGTGTGTGCAGTTTGTGTTTGTGATGTCCCTTGTGGCTCAGTGCCTGATGGGCCAGTGCTGGTGGTGTGGGTGCAGTTTGTGTTTGTGATGTCACTTGTGGCTCAGTGCCTGATAGGCCAGTGCTGGTGATGTGTGTGCAGTTTTTGTTTGTGATGTCACTTGTGGCTGAGTGCCTGATAGGCCAGTGCTGGTGATGTGGGTGCAGTTTGTGTTTGTGAGTTCACTTGTGGCTGAGTGCCTGATAGGCCAGTGCTGGTCATGTGGGTGCAGTTTGTGTTTGTGAGTTCACTTGTGGCTCAGTGCCTGATAGGCCAGCACTGGTGGTGTGGGTGCAATTTGTGTTTGTGATGTCACTTGTGGCTGAGTGCCTGATAGGCCAGTGCTGGTGATGTGGGTGCAGTTTGTGTTTGTGATGTCACTTGTGGCTCAGTGCCTGATAGGCCAGCGCTGGTGGTGTGGGTGCAATTTGTGTTTGTGATGTCACTTGTGGCTCAGTGCCTGATAGGCCAGTGCTGGTGATGTGGCTGCAGTTTGTGGTTGTGATGTCACTTGTGGCTCAGTGCCTGGTAGGCCAGTGCTGGTCACCTGGCTGCAGTTTGTGTTTGTGATGTCACTTGTGGCTCAGTGCCTGATAGGCCAGTGCTGGTGATGTGGGTGGAGTTTGTGTTTGTGAGTTCACTTGTGGCTCAGTGCCTGATAGGCCAGTGCTGGTGGTGTGGGTGCAGTTTGTGTTTGTGATGTCACTTGTGGCTGAGTGCCTGATAGGCCAGTGCTGGTGATGTGGGTGCAGTTTGTGTTTGTGATGTCGCTTGTGGCTCAGTGCCTGATAGGCCAGTGCTGGTCATGTGGGTGCAGTTTGTGTTTGTGATGTCACTTGTGGCTCAGTGCCTGATAGGCCAGTGCTGGTCACATGGCTGCAGTTTGTGTTTGTGATGTCACTTGTGGCTCAGTGCCTGATAGGCCAGTGCTGGTGGTGTGGGTGCAGTTTGTGTTTGTGATGTCACTTGTGGCTCAGTGCCTGATAGGCCAGTGCTGGTGATGTGTGTGCAGTTTTTGTTTGTGATGTCACTTGTGGCTGAGTGCCTGATAGGCCAGTGCTGGTGATGTGGGTGCAGTTTGTGTTTGTGATGTCACTTGTGGCTCAGTGCCTGATAGGCCAGTGCTGGTGATGTGGGTGCAGTTTGTGTTTGTGATGTCACTTGTGGCTCAGTGCCTGACAGGCCAATGCTGGTGATGTGGGTGCAGTTTGTGTTTGTGATGTCACTTGTGGCTGAGTGCCTGATAGGCCAGTGCTGGTGATGTGGGTGCAGTTTGTGTTTGTGATGTCACTTGTGGCTCAGTGCCTGGTAGGCCAGTGCTGGTGGTGTGGGTGCAGTTTGTGTTTGTGATGTCACTTGTGGCTCAGTGCCTGATAGGCCAGTGCTGGTGATGTGGGTGGAGTTTGTGTTTGTGATGTCACTTGTGGCTCAGTGCCTGATAGGCCAGTGCTGGTCACATGGCTGCAGTTTGTGTTTGTGATGTCACTTGTGGCTCAGTGCCTGATAGGCCAGTGCTGGTGGTGTGGGTGCAGTTTGTGTTTGTGATGTCACTTGTGGCTCAGTGCCTGCTAGGCCAGTGCTGGTGATGTGGGTGCAGTTTGTGTTTGTGATGTCACTTGTGGCTGAGTGCCTGCTAGGCCAGTGCTGGTGATGTGGGTGCAGGTTGTGTTTGTGATGTCACTTGTGGCTCAGTGCCTGATAGGCCAGTGCTGGTGATGTGGGTGCAGTTTGTGGTTGTGATGTCACTTGTGGCTCAGTGCCTGATAGGCCAGTGCTGGTGGTGTGGGGGCAATTTGTGTTTGTGATGTCACTTGTGGCTCAGTGCCTGATAGGCCAGTGCTGGTGGTGTGCGTGCAGTTTGTGGTTGTGGGGTCACTTGTGGCTGAGTGCCTGATAGGCCAGTGCTGGTGATGTGGCTGCAGTTTGTGTTTGTGATGTCGCTTGTGGCTGAGTGCCTGATAGGCCAGTGCTGGTCATGTGGGTGCAGTTTGTGTTTGTGATGTCCCTTGTAGCTCAGTGCCTGATAGGCCAGTGCTGGTGGTGTGGGTGCAGTTTGTGTTTGTGATGTCACTTGTGGCTCAGTGCCTGATAGGCCAGTGCTGGTGATGTGGGTGCAGTTTGTGTTTGTGATGTCACTTGTGGCTCAGTGCCTGATAGGCCAGTGCTGGTGATGTGTGTGCAGTTTTTGTTTGTGATGTCACTTGTGGCTCAGTGCCTGATAGGCCAGTGCTGGTGATGTGGGTGCAGTTTGTGTTTGTGATGTCACTTGTGGCTCAGTGCCTGATAGGCCAGTGCTGGTGATGTGGGTGCAGTTTGTGTTTGTGAGTTCACTTGTGGCTGAGTGCCTGATAGGCCAGTGCTGGTGATGTGGGTGCAGTTTGTGGTTGTGATGTCACTTGTGGCTCAGTGCCTGGTAGGCCAGTGCTGGTCACCTGGCTGCAGTTTGTGTTTGTGATGTCAGTTGTGGCTCAGTGCCTGATAGGCCAGTGCTGGTCCTGTGGGTGCTGGTTGTGTTTGTGATGTCACTTGTGGCTCAGTGCCTGAAAGGCCAGTGCTGGTGATGTGGGTGCAGTTTGTGTTTGTGATGTCACTTGTGGCTCAGTGCCTGATAGTTCAGTGCTGGTGATGTGGGTGCAGGTTGTGTTTGTGATGTCACTTGTGGCTCAGTGCCTGATAGGCCAGTGCTGGTGGTGTGAGTGCAATTTGTGTTTGTGATGTCACTTGTGGCTCAGTGCCTGATAGGCCAGTGCTGGTGATGTGGGTGCAGTTTGTGGTTGTGGGGTCACTTGTGGCTGAGTGCCTGATAGGCCAGTGCTGGTGATGTGGCTGCAGTTTGTGTTTGTGATGTCGCTTGTGGCTCAGTGCCTGATAGGCCAGTGCTGGTCATGTGGGTGCAGTTTGTGTTTGTGATGTCCCTTGTGGCTCAGTGCCTGATAGGCCAGTGCTGGTGATGTGGGTGGAGTTTGTGTTTGTGAGTTCACTTGTGGCTCAGTGCCTGATAGGCCAGTGCTGGTGATGTGGGTGCAGTTTGTGTTTGTGATGTCACTTGTGGCTCAGTGCCTGATAGGCCAGTACTGGTCCTGTGGGTGGAGTTTGTGTTTGTGATGTCACTTGTGGCTCAGTGCCTGATAGGCCAGTGCTGGTGGTGTGGGTGCAGTTTGTGTTTGTGATGTCACTTGTGGCTGAGTGCCTGATAGGCCAGCGCTGGTGATGTGTGTGCAGTTTTTGTTTGTGATGTCACTTGTGGCTGAGTGCCTGATAGGCCAGCGCTGGTGGTGTGGGTGCAGTTTGTGTTTGTGATGTCACTTGTGGCTGAGTGCCTGATAGGCCAGTGCTGGTCCTGTGGGTGCAGTTTGTGTTTGTGAGTTCACTTGTGGCTGAGTGCCTGATAGGCCAGTGCTGGTGGTGTGGGTGCAGTTTGTGGTTGTGATGTCACTTGTGGCTCAGTGCCTGATAGGCCAGTGCTGGTGATGTGGGTGCAGTTTGTGGTTGTGATGTCACTTGTGGCTCAGTGCCTGATGGGCCAGTGCTGGTCACATGGCTGCAGTTTGTGTTTGTGATGTCACTTGTGTCTCAGTGCCTAATAGGCCAGTGCTGGTCACGTGTGTGCAGTTTGTGTTTGTGATATCACTTGTGGCTCAGTGCCTGATAGGCCAGTGCTTGTGGTGTGGGTGCAGTTTGTGTTTGTGATGTCACTTGTGGCTCAGTGCCTGATAGGCCAGTGCTGGTGATGTGGCTGCAGTTTGTGGTTGTGGGGTCACTTGTGGCTGAGTGCCTGATAGGCCAGTGCTGGTGATGTGGGTGCAGTTTGTGTTTGTGATGTCACTTGTGGCTCAGTGCCTGCTAGGCCAGTGCTGGTGATGTGGGTGCAGTTTGTGTTTGTGATGTCACTTGTGGCTCAGTGCCTGATAGGCCAGTGCTGGTCCTGTGGGTGCAATTTGTGGTTGTGATGTCAGTTGTGGCTCAGTGCCTGATAGGCCAGTGCTGGTGATGTGGCTGCAGTTTGTGTTTGTGATGTCACTTGTGGCTGAGTGCCTGATGGGCCAGTGCTGGTCACGTGTGTGCAGTTTGTGTTTGTGAGTTCACTTGTGGCTGAGTGCCTGATAGGCCAGTGCTGGTGATGTGGGTGCAGTTTGTGTTTGTGATGTCACTTGTGGCTCAGTGCCTGATGGGCCAGTGCTCGTGGTGTGGGTGCAGTTTGTGTTTGTGAGTTCACTTGTGGCTCAGTGCCTGATAGGCCAGTGCTGGTCACGTGTGTGCAGTTTGTGTTTGTGATGTCACTTGTGGCTCAGTGCCTGATAGCCCAGTGCTTGTCCTGTGGGTGCAGTTTGTGTTTGTGATGTCACTTGTGGCTGAGTGCCTGATAGGCCAGTGCTTGTCCTGTGGCTGCAGTTTGTGTTTGTGATGTCACTTGTGGCTGAGTGCCTGATAGGCCAGTGCTTGTCCTGTGGCTGCACTTTGTGTTTGTGATGTCACTTGTGGCTCAGTGCCTGAAAGGCCAGTGCTGGTGATGTGGCTGCAGTTTGTGTTTGTGATGTCACTTGTGGCTCAGTGCCTGATAGGCCAGTGCTGGTGGTGTGGGTGCAGTTTGTGTTTGTGAGTTCACTTGTGGCTCAGTGCCTGATAGGCCAGTGCTGGTGGTGTGGGTGCAGTTCGTGTTTGTGATGTCACTTGTGGCTGAGTGCCTGATAGGCCAGTGCTGGTCACGTGTGTGCAGTTTGTGTTTGTGAGTTCACTTGTGGCTGAGTGCCTGATAGGCCAGTGCTGGTCACATGGCTGCAGTTTGTGTTTGTGATGTCACTTGTGTCTCAGTGCCTGATGGGCCAGTGCTGGTGATGTGGGTGCAGTTTGTGTTTGTGATGTCACTTGTGGCTGAGTGCCTGATAGGCCAGTGCTTGTCCTGTGGCTGCAGTTTGTGTTTGTGATGTCACTTGTGGCTGAGTGCCTGATAGGCCAGTGCTGGTGATGTGGGTGCAGTTTGTGTTTGTGATGTCACTTGTGGCTGAGTGCCTGGTAGGCCAGTGCTGGTCACCTGGCTGCAGTTTGTGTTTGTGATGTCACTTGTGGCTCAGTGCCTGATAGGCCAGTGCTGGTGATGTGGCTGCAGTTTGTGTTTGTGATGTCACTTGTGGCTCAGTGCCTGATAGGCCAGTGCTGGTGATGTGGGTGCAGTTTGTGTTTGTGATGTCACTTGTGGCTCAGTGCCTGATAGGCCAGTGCTGGTGATGTGGGTGCAATTTGTGTTTGTGATGTCACTTGTGGCTCAGTGCCTGATAGGCCAGTGCTGGTGATGTGGGTGCAGTTTGTGGTTGTGATGTCACTTGTGGCTCAGTGCCTGGTAGGCCAGTGCTGGTGATGTGGCTGCAGTTTGTGTTTGTGATGTCGCTTGTGCCTGAGTGCCTGATAGGCCAGTGCTTGTCCTGTGGCTGCAGTTTGTGTTTGTGATGTCACTTGTGGCTCAGTGCCTGATAGGCCAGTGCTGGTGATGTGGCTGCAGTTTGTGTTTGTGATGTCACTTGTGGCTCAGTGCCTGATAGGCCAGTGCTGGTGATGTGGCTGCAGTTTGTGTTTGTGATGTCACTTGTGGCTGAGTGCCTGATAGGCGAGTGCTGGTGATGTGGGTGGAGTTTGTGTTTGTGATGTCACTTGTGGCTCAGTGCCTGATAGGCCAGTGCTGGTCCTGTGGGTGCTGGTTGTGTTTGTGATGTCACTTGTGGCTCAGTGCCTGATAGGCCAGTGCTGGTGATGTGGGTGCAGTTTGTGTTTGTGAGTTCACTTGTGGCTGAGTGCCTGATAGGCCAGTGCTGGTGGTGTGGGTGCAGTTTGTGTTTGTGATGTCACTTGTGGCTCAGTGCCTGATAGGCCAGTGCTGGTGATGTGGGTGCAGTTTTTGTTTGTGATGTCACTTGTGGCTGAGTGCCTGATAGGCCAGTGCTGGTGGTGTGGGTGCAGTTTGTGTTTGTGATGTCACTTGTGGCTCAGTGCCTGATAGGCCAGTGCTGGTGATGTGGGTGCAGTTTGTGTTTGTGATGTCACTTGTGGCTGAGTGCCTGATAGGCCAGTGCTGGTGATGTGGGTGGAGTTTGTGTTTGTGATGTCACTTGTGGCTCAGTGCCTGATAGGCCAGTGCTGGTGATGTGGGTGCAGTTTGTGTTTGTGATGTCACTTGTGGCTGAGTGCCTGATAGGCCAGTGCTGGTGGTGTGGCTGCAATTTGTGCTTGTGATGTCACTTGTGGCTCAGTGCCTGGTAGGCCAGTGCTGGTCACCTGGCTGCAGTTTGTGTTTGTGATGTCACTTGTGGCTCAGTGCCTGATAGGCCAGTGCTGGTCATGTGGGTGCAGTTTGTGTTTGTGATGTCCCTTCTGGCTCAGTGCCTGATAGGCCAGTGCTGGTGATGTGTGTGCAGTTTGTGTTTGTGATGTCACTTGTGGCTCAGTGCCTGATAGGCCAGTGCTGGTTTACCTGGCTGCAGTTTGTGGTTGTGATGTCACTTGTGGCTCAGTGCCTGATAGGCCAGTGCTGGTGATGTGGGTGCAGTTTGTGTTTGTGAGTTCACTTGTGGCTCAGTGCCTGATAGGCCAGTGCTGGTGATGTGGCTGCAGTTTGTGTTTGTGATGTCACTTGTGGCTCAGTGCCTGATAGGCCAGTGCTTGTCCTGTGTGTGCACTTTGTGTTTGTGATGTCACTTGTGGCTCAGTGCCTGAAAGGCCAGTGCTGGTGATGTGGGTGCAGTTTGTGGTTGTGAGGTCACTTGTGGCTCAGTGCCTGATAGGCCAGTGCTGGTGGTGTGGGTGCAGTTTGTGTTTGTGATGTCACTTGTGGCTCAGTGCCTGATAGGCCAGTACTGGTCCTGTGGGTGGAGTTTGTGTTTGTGATGTCACTTGTGGCTCAGTGCCTGATAGGCCAGTGCTGGTGGTGTGGCTGCAATTTGTGCTTGTGATGTCACTTGTGGCTCAGTGCCTGATAGGCCAGTGCTGGTGATGTGGCTGCAGTTTGTGTTTGTGATGTCACTTGTGGCTCAGTGCCTGGTAGGCCAGTGCTGGTCACCTGGCTGCAGTTTGTGTTTGTGATGTCACTTGTGGCTCAGTGCCTGATAGGCCAGTGCTTGTCCTGTGGCTGCAGTTTGTGTTTGTGATGTCACTTGTGGCTCAGTGCCTGAAAGGCCAGTGCTGGTGATGTGGGTGCAGTTTGTGGTTGTGATGTCACTTGTGGCTCAGTGCCTGATAGGCCAGCGCTGGTGGTGTGGGTGCAATTTGTGTTTGTGATGTCACTTGTGGCTCAGTGCCTGATAGGCCAGTGCTGGTGATGTGGGTGCAGTTTGTGGTTGTGATGTCACTTGTGGCTCAGTGCCTGGTAGGCCAGTGCTGGTGATGTGGGTGCAGTTTGTGGTTGTGATGTCGCTTGTGGCTCAGTGCCTGATAGGCCAGTGCTGGTGATGTGGGTGCAGTTTGTGTTTGTGATGTCACTTGTGGCTCAGTGCCTGATAGGCCAGTGCTGGTGATGTGGGTGCAGGTTGTGTTTGTGATGTCACTTGTGTCTCAGTGCCTGATAGGTCAGTGCTGGTGATGTGGGTGCAGTTTGTGTTTGTGATGTCACTTGTGGCTCAGTGCCTGATAGGCCAGTGCTGGTGGTGTGGGTGCAGTTTGTGGTTGTGGGGTCACTTGTGGCTGAGTGCCTGATAGGCCAGTGCTGGTGATGTGGCTGCAGTTTGTGTTTGTGATGTCGCTTGTGGCTGAGTGCCTGATAGGCCAGTGCTGGTGATGTGGGTGCAGTTTGTGTTTGTGATGTCCCTTGTGGCTCAGTGCCTGATAGGCCAGTGCTGGTGGTGTGGGTGCAGTTTGTGTTTGTGATGTCACTTGTGGCTGAGTGCCTGATAGGCCAGTGCTGGTGATGTGGGTGGAGTTTGTGTTTGTGAGTTCACTTGTGGCTCAGTGCCTGATAGGCCAGTGCTGGTGATGTGGGTGCAGTTTGTGTTTGTGATGTCACTTGTGGCTCAGTGCCTGATAGGCCAGTACTGGTCCTGTGGGTGGAGTTTGTGTTTGTGATGTCACTTGTGGCTCAGTGCCTGATAGGCCAGTGCTGGTGGTGTGGGTGCAGTTTGTGTTTGTGATGTCACTTGTGGCTCAGTGCCTGATAGGCCAGTGCTGGTGATGTGGCTGCAGTTTGTGGTTGTGATGTCACTTGTGGCTCAGTGTCTGATAGGCCAGTGCTGGTGATGTGGGTGCAGTTTGTGTTTGTGATGTCACTTGTGGCTCAGTGCCTGATAGGCTAGTGCTGGTCCTGTGGGTGCAATTTGTGGTTGTGATGTCAGTTGTGGCTCAGTGCCTGATAGGCCAGCGCTGGTGATGTGGGTGCAGTTCGTGTTTGTGATGTCACTTGTGGCTGAGTGCCTGATAGGCCAGTGCTGGTGATGTGGGTGCAGTTTGTGTTTGTGATGTCACTTGTGGCTCAGTGCCTGATGGGCCAGTGCTGGTGATGTGGGTGCAGTTTGTGTTTGTGATGTCACTTGTGGCTCAGTGCCTGATAGGCCAGTGCTGGTGATGTGGGTGCAGTTTGTGGTTGTGATGTCACTTGTGGCTCAGTGCCTGATAGGCCAGTGCTGGTGATGTGGGTGCAGTTTGTGTTTGTGATGTCACTTGTGGCTCAGTGCCTGATAGGCCAGTGCTGGTGATGTGGCTGCAGTTTGTGTTTGTGATGTCACTTGTGGCTCAGTGCCTGATGGGCCAGTGCTTGTCCTGTGGGTGCAGTTTGTGTTTGTGATGTCACTTGTGGCTCAGTGCCTGATGGGCCAGTGCTGGTGATGTGGGTGCAGTTTGTGTTTGTGATGTCACTTGTGGCTCAGTGCCTGATAGGTCAGTACTGGTCCTGTGGGTGGAGTTTGTGTTTGTGAGTTCACTTGTGGCTCAGTGCCAGATAGGCCAGTGCTGGTGATGTGGGTGCAGTTTGTGTTTGTGATGTCACTTGTGGCTCAGTGCCTGATAGGCCAGTGCTGGTCCTGTGGGTGCAGTTTGTGGTTGTGAGGTCACTTGTGGCTCAGTGCCTGATAGGCCAGTGCTGGTGATGTGGCTGCAGTTTGTGGTTGTGATGTCACTTGTGGCTCAGTGCCTGATAGGCCAATGCTGGTGATGTGGGTGCAGTTTGTGTTTGTGATGTCACTTGTGGCTGAGTGCCTGATAGGCCAGTGCTGGTGATGTGGGTGCAGTTTGTGGTTGTGATGTCACTTGTGGCTGAGTGCCTGATAGGCCAGTGCTGGTGATGTGGGTGCAGTTTGTGTTTGTGAGTTCACTTGTGGCTCAGTGCCTGATGGGCCAGTGCTGGTCACATGGCTGCAGTTTGTGTTTTTGATGTCACTTGTGGCTCAGGGCCTGATAGGCCAGTGCTGGTCCTGTGGGTGCTGGTTGTGTTTGTGATGTCACTTGTGGCTCAGTGCCTGATAGGCCAGTGCTGGTGGTATGGGTGCAGTTTGTGTTTGTGATGTCACTTGTGGCTCAGTGCCTGCTAGGCCAGTGTTGGTGATGTGGGTGCTGTTTTTGGTTGTGATGTCACTTGTGGCTCAGTGCCTGATAGGCCAGTGCTTGTCCTGTGGGTGCAATTTGTGTTTGTGATGTCACTTGTGGCTGAGTGCCTGATAGGCCAGTGCTGGTGATGTGGGTGCAGTTTGTGTTTGTGAGTTCACTTGTGGCTCAGTGCCTGATAGGCCAGTGCTGGTGATGTGGGTGCAGTTTGTGTTTGTGATGTCACTTGTGGCTCAGTGCCTGCTAGGCCAGTGCTGGTGATGTGGGTGCAGGTTGTGTTTGTGGGGTCACTTGTGGCTGAGTGCCTGATAGGCCAGTGCTGGTGATGTGGGTGCAGTTTGTGTTTGTGATGTCGCTTGTGGCTCAGTGCCTGATAGGCCAGTGCTGGTCATGTGGGTGCAGTTTGTGTTTGTGATGTCCCTTGTGGCTCAGTGCCTGATAGGCCAGTGCTGGTGGTGTGGGTGCAGTTTGTGTTTGTGATGTCACTTGTGGCTCAGTGCCTGATAGGCCAGTGCTGGTGATGTGGGTGGAGTTTGTGTTTGTGAGTTCACTTGTGGCTCAGTGCCTGATAGGCCAGTGCTGGTGATGTGGGTGCAGTTTGTGTTTGTGATGTCACTTGTGTCTCAGTGCCTGATAGGCCAGTGCTGGTGATGTGTGTGCAGTTTTTGTTTGTGATGTCACTTGTGGCTGAGTGCCTGATAGGCCAGTGCTGGTGATGTGGGTGCAGTTTGTGTTTGTGATGTCACTTGTGGCTCAGTGCCTGATAGGCCAGTGCTGGTGATGTGGGTGCAGTTTGTGTTTGTGATGTCACTTGTGGCTCAGTGCCTGATAGGCCAGTGCTGGTGATGTGGGTGCAGTTTGTGTTTGTGATGTCACTTGTGGCTCAGTGCCTGATAGGCCAGTGCTGGTGATGTGGGTGCAGTTTGTGTTTGTGAGTTCACTTGTGGCTGAGTGCCTGATAGGCCAGTGCTGGTGATGTGGGTGCAGTTTGTGTTTGTGAGTTCACTTGTGGCTCAGTGCCTGATAGGCCAGTGCTGGTGATGTGGGTGCAGTTTGTGTTTGTGATGTCACTTGTGGCTGAGTGCCTGATAGGCCAGTGCTGGTTTACGTGGGTGCAGTTTGTGTTTGTGAGTTCACTTGTGGCTCAGTGCCTGATAGGCCAGTGCTGGTGATGTGGGTGCACTTTGTGTTTGTGATGTCACTTGTGGCTGAGTGCCTGATAGGCCAGTGCTGGTGATGTGGGTGCAGTTTGTGTTTGTGATGTCACTTGTGGCTGAGTGCCTGATAGGCCAGTGCTGGTTATCTGGGTGGAGTTTGTGTTTGTGATGTCACTTGTGTCTCAGTGCCTGATAGGCCAGTGCTGGTGATGTGGGTGCAGTTTGTGGTTGTGAGGTCACTTGTGGCTGAGTGCCTCATAGGCCAGCGCTGGTGGTGTGGGTGCAATTTGTGTTTGTGA
This sequence comes from Apteryx mantelli, assembly GCF_036417845.1. Classification (NCBI taxonomy): domain Eukaryota; kingdom Metazoa; phylum Chordata; class Aves; order Apterygiformes; family Apterygidae; genus Apteryx; species Apteryx mantelli. Next base: position 1,859,993 of record NW_027118766.1, read on the forward strand.
TGTCACTTGTGGCTGAGTGCCTGCTAGGCCAGTGCTGGTGGTGTGGGTGCAGTTTGTGTTTGTGATGTCACTTGTGGCTGAGTGCCTGATAGGCCAGTGCTGGTGATGTGGGTGGAGTTTGTGTTTGTGAGTTCACTTGTGGCTCAGTGCCTGATAGGCCAGTGCTGGTGATGTGGGTGCAGTTTGTGTTTGTGATGTCACTTGTGGCTCAGTGCCTGATAGGCCAGTACTGGTCCTGTGGGTGGAGTTTGTGTTTGTGATGTCACTTGTGGCTCAGTGCCTGATAGGCCAGTGCTGGTGGTGTGGGTGCAGTTTGTGTTTGTGATGTCACTTGTGGCTGAGTGCCTGATAGGCCAGTGCTGGTGATGTGGGTGCAGTTTGTGTTTGTGATGTCACTTGTGGCTGAGTGCCTGATAGGCCAGTGCTGGTGATGTGGGTGCAGTTTGTGTTTGTGATGTCACTTGTGGCTCAGTGCCTGATGGGCCAGTGCTGGTCACATGGCTGCAGTTTGTGTTTGTGATGTCACTTGTGGCTCAGTGCCTGATAGCCCAGTGTTTGTCCTGTGGCTGCAGTTTGTGGTTGTGATGTCACTTGTGGCTCAGTGCCTGATAGGCCAGTGCTGGTGATGTGGCTGCAGTTTGTGTTTGTGATGTCAGTTGTGGCTCAGTGCCTGATAGGCCAGTGCTGGTGATGTGGTTGCAGTTTGTGGTTGTGATGTCACTTGTGGCTCAGTGCCTGATAGGCCAGTGCTGGTGATGTGGGTGCAGTTTGTGGTTGTGATGTCACTTGTGGCTCAGTGCCTGGTAGGCCAGTGCTGGTGGTGTGGGTGCAGTTTGTGTTTGTGAGTTCACTTGTGGCTCAGTGCCTGATAGGCCAGTGCTGGTGGTGTGGGTGCAGTTCGTGTTTGTGATGTCACTTGTGGCTGAGTGCCTGATAGGCCAGTGCTCGTCACGTGTGTGCAGTTTGTGTTTGTGATGTCACTTGTGGCTCAGTGCCTGATGGGCCAGTGCTGGTGATGTGGGTGCAGTTTGTGTTTGTGATGTCACTTGTGGCTCAGTGCCTGATAGGTCAGTACTGGTCCTGTGGGTGGAGTTTGTGTTTTTGAGTTCACTTGTGGCTCAGTGCCTGATAGGCCAGTGCTGGTGATGTGGGTGCAGTTTGTGTTTGTGATGTCACTTGTGTCTCAGTGCCTGATAGGCCAGTGCTGGTGATGTGGCTGCAGTTTGTGTTTGTGATGTCACTTGTGGCTCAGTGCCTGATGGGCCAGTGCTGGTGGTGTGGGTGCAGTTTGTGTTTGTGATGTCACTTGTGGCTCAGTGCCTGATAGGCCAGTGCTGGTGATGTGTGTGCAGTTTTTGTTTGTGATGTCACTTGTGGCTGAGTGCCTGATAGGCCAGTGCTGGTGATGTGGGTGCAGTTTGTGTTTGTGATGTCACTTGTGGCTCAGTGCCTGATGGGCCAGTGCTGGTCACATGGCTGCAGTTTGTGTTTGTGATGTCACTTGTGTCTCAGTGCCTGATAGGCCAGTGCTGGTCCTGTGGGTGCTGGTTGTGTTTGTGATGTCACTTGTGGCTCAGTGCCTGATAGGCCAGTGCTGGTGGTATGGGTGCAGTTTGTGTTTGTGATGTCACTTGTGGCTCAGTGCCTGCTAGGCCAGTGTTGGTGATGTGGGTGCTGTTTTTGGTTGTGATGTCACTTGTGGCTCAGTGCCTGATAGGTCAGTGCTGGTGATGTGGGTGCAGGTTGTGTTTGTGGGGTCACTTGTGGCTGAGTGCCTGATAGGCCAGTGCTGGTGATGTGGGTGCAGTTTGTGTTTGTGATGTCGCTTGTGGCTCAGTGCCTGATAGGCCAGTGCTGGTGGTGTGGGTGCAGTTTGTGTTTGTGATGTCCCTTGTGGCTCAGTGCCTGATAGGCCAGTGCTGGTGGTGTGGGTGCAGTTTGTGTTTGTGATGTCACTTGTGGCTCAGTGCCTGATAGGCCAGTGCTGGTGATGTGGGTGGAGTTTGTGTTTGTGAGTTCACTTGTGGCTCAGTGCCTGATAGGCCAGTGCTGGTGATGTGGGTGCAGTTTGTGTTTGTGATGTCACTTGTGGCTCAGTGCCTGATAGGCCAGTGCTGGTGATGTGTGTGCAGTTTTTGTTTGTGATGTCACTTGTGGCTGAGTGCCTGATAGGCCAGTGCTGGTGATGTGGGTGCAGTTTGTGTTTGTGAGTTCACTTGTGGCTCAGTGCCTGATAGGCCAGTGCTGGTGATGTGGGTGCAGTTTGTGTTTGTGATGTCACTTGTGGCTCAGTGCCTGATAGGCCAGTGCTGGTGATGTGGGTGCAGTTTGTGTTTGTGATGTCACTTGTGGCTCAGTGCCTGATAGGCCAGTGCTGGTGGTGTGGGTGCAGTTTGTGTTTGTGAGTTCACTTGTGGCTCAGTGCCTGATAGGCCAGCGCTGGTCATGTGGGTGCAGTTCGTGTTTGTGATGTCACTTGTGGCTGAGTGCCTGATAGGCCAGTGCTGGTGATGTGGGTGCAGTTTGTGTTTGTGATGTCACTTGTGGCTCAGTGCCTGATGGGCCAGTGCTGGTGATGTGGGTGCAGTTTGTGTTTGTGATGTCACTTGTGTCTCAGTGCCTGATAGGCCAGTGCTGGTGATGTGGGTGCAGTTTGTGGTTGTGATGTCACTTGTGGCTCAGTGCCTGATAGGCCAGTGCTGGTGATGTGGGTGCAGTTTGTGTTTGTGATGTCACTTGTGGCTCAGTGCCTGATAGGCCAGTGCTGGTGATGTGGCTGCAGTTTGTGTTTGTGATGTCACTTGTGGCTCAGTGCCTGATGGGCCAGTGCTGGTGATGTGGGTGCAGTTTGTGTTTGTGATGTCACTTGTGGCTCAGTGCCTGATAGGCCAGTGCTGGTGATGTGGCTGCAGTTTGTGTTTGTGATGTCACTTGTGGCTCAGTGCCTGATAGGCCAGTGCTGGTGGTGTGGGTGCAGTTTGTGTTTGTGATGTCACTTGTGGCTCAGTGCCTGATAGGCCAGTGCTGGTGATGTGGGTGGAGTTTGTGTTTGTGAGTTCACTTGTGGCTCAGTGCCTGATAGGCCAGTGCTGGTGATGTGGGTGCAGTTTGTGTTTGTGATGTCACTTGTGTCTCAGTGCCTGATAGGCCAGTGCTGGTGATGTGTGTGCAGTTTTTGTTTGTGATGTCACTTGTGGCTGAGTGCCTGATAGGCCAGTGCTGGTGATGTGGGTGCAGTTTGTGTTTGTGAGTTCACTTGTGGCTCAGTGCCTGATAGGCCAGTGCTGGTGATGTGGGTGCAGTTTGTGTTTGTGATGTCACTTGTGGCTCAGTGCCTGATAGGCCAGTGCTGGTGATGTGGGTGCAGTTTGTGTTTGTGATGTCACTTGTGGCTCAGTGCCTGATAGGCCAGTGCTGGTGGTGTGGGTGCAGTTTGTGTTTGTGATGTCACTTGTGGCTCAGTGCCTGATAGGCCAGCGCTGGTGATGTGGGTGCAGTTCGTGTTTGTGATGTCACTTGTGGCTGAGTGCCTGATAGGCCAGTGCTGGTGATGTGGGTGCAGTTTGTGTTTGTGATGTCACTTGTGGCTCAGTGCCTGATGGGCCAGTGCTGGTGATGTGGGTGCAGTTTGTGTTTGTGATGTCACTTGTGTCTCAGTGCCTGATAGGCCAGTGCTGGTGATGTGGGTGCAGTTTGTGGTTGTGATGTCACTTGTGGCTCAGTGCCTGATAGGCCAGTGCTGGTGATGTGGGTGCAGTTTGTGTTTGTGATGTCACTTGTGGCTCAGTGCCTGATAGGCCAGTGCTGGTGATGTGGGTGCAGTTTGTGTTTGTGATGTCCCTTGTGGCTCAGTGCCTGATAGGCCAGTGCTGGTGGTGTGGGTGCAGTTTGTGTTTGTGATGTCACTTGTGGCTCAGTGCCTGATAGGCCAGTGCTGGTGATGTGGGTGGAGTTTGTGTTTGTGAGTTCACTTGTGGCTCAGTGCCTGATAGGCCAGTGCTGGTGATGTGGGTGCAGTTTGTGTTTGTGAGGTCACTTGTGTCTCAGTGCCTGATAGGCCAGTGCTGGTGATGTGTGTGCAGTTTTTGTTTGTGATGTCACTTGTGGCTGAGTGCCTGATAGGCCAGTGCTGGTGATGTGGGTGCAGTTTGTGTTTGTGAGTTCACTTGTGGCTCAGTGCCTGATAGGCCAGTGCTGGTGATGTGGGTGCAGTTTGTGTTTGTGATGTCACTTGTGGCTCAGTGCCTGATAGGCCAGTGCTGGTGATGTGGGTGCAGTTTGTGTTTGTGATGTCACTTGTGGCTCAGTGCCTGATAGGCCAGTGCTGGTGATGTGGGTGCAGTTTGTGTTTGTGAGTTCACTTGTGGCTGAGTGCCTGATAGGCCAGTGCTGGTGATGTGGGTGCAGTTTGTGTTTGTGAGTTCACTTGTGGCTCAGTGCCTGATAGGCCAGTGCTGGTGATGTGGGTGCAGTTTGTGTTTGTGATGTCACTTGTGGCTGAGTGCCTGATAGGCCAGTGCTGGTGATGTGGGTGCAGTTTGTGTTTGTGAGTTCACTTGTGGCTCAGTGCCTGATAGGCCAGTGCTGGTGATGTGGGTGCACTTTGTGTTTGTGATGTCACTTGTGGCTGAGTGCCTGATAGGCCAGTGCTGGTGATGTGGGTGCAGTTTGTGTTTGTGATGTCACTTGTGGCTGAGTGCCTGATAGGCCAGTGCTGGTTATCTGGGTGGAGTTTGTGTTTGTGAGTTCACTTGTGGCTGAGTGCCTGATAGGCCAGTGCTGGTGATGTGGGTGCAGTTTGTGGTTGTGAGGTCACTTGTGGCTGAGTGCCTCATAGGCCAGCGCTGGTGGTGTGGGTGCAATTTGTGTTTGTGATGTCACTTGTGGCTGAGTGCCTGCTAGGCCAGTGCTGGTGGTGTGGGTGCAGTTTGTGTTTGTGATGTCACTTGTGGCTCAGTGCCTGATAGGTCAGTGCTGGTGATGTGGGTGCAGGTTGTGTTTGTGATGTCACTTGTGGCTCAGTGCCTGATAGGCCAGTGCTGGTGATGTGGGTGCAGTTTGTGGTTGTGATGTCACTTGTGTCTCAGTGCCTGATAGGCCAGTGCTGGTGGTGTGGGTACAATTTGTGTTTGTGATGTCACTTGTGGCTCAGTGCCTGATAGGCCAGTGCTGGTGGTGTGGGTGCAGTTTGTGGTTGTGGGGTCACTTGTGGCTGAGTGCCTGATAGGCCAGTGCTGGTGATGTGGCTGCAGTTTGTGTTTGTGATGTCGCTTGTGGCTCAGTGCCTGATAGGCCAGTGCTGGTGATGTGGGTGCAGTTTGTGTTTGTGATGTCCCTTGTGGCTCAGTGCCTGATAGGCCAGTGATGGTGGTGTGGGTGCAGTTTGTGTTTGTGATGTCACTTGTGGCTGAGTGCCTGATAGGCCAGTGCTGGTGATGTGGGTGGAGTTTGTGTTTGTGAGTTCACTTGTGGCTCAGTGCCTGATAGGCCAGTGCTGGTGATGTGGGTGCAGTTTGTGTTTGTGATGTCACTTGTGGCTCAGTGCCTGATAGGCCAGTACTGGTCCTGTGGGTGGAGTTTGTGTTTGTGATGTCACTTGTGGCTCAGTGCCTGATAGGCCAGTGCTGGTGGTGTGGGTGCAGTTTGTGTTTGTGATGTCACTTGTGGCTGAGTGCCTGATAGGCCAGTGCTGGTGATGTGGGTGCAGTTTGTGTTTGTGATGTCACTTGTGGCTCAGTGCCTGATGGGCCAGTGCTGGTCACATGGCTGCAGTTTGTGTTTGTGATGTCACTTGTGTCTCAGTGCCTGATAGGCCAGTGCTGGTCACGTGTGTGAAGTTTGTGTTTGTGATGTCACTTGTGGCTCAGTGCCTGATAGCCCAGTGTTTGTCCTGTGGCTGCAGTTTGTGTTTGTGATGTCACTTGTGGCTCAGTGCCTGATAGGCCAGTGCTGGTGATGTGGCTGCAGTTTGTGTTTGTGATGTCAGTTGTGGCTCAGTGCCTGATAGGCCAGTGCTGGTGATGTGGTTGCAGTTTGTGGTTGTGATGTCACTTGTGGCTCAGTGCCTGATAGGCCAGTGCTGGTGATGTGGGTGCAGTTTGTGGTTGTGATGTCACTTGTGGCTCAGTGCCTGGTAGGCCAGTGCTGGTCACCTGGCTGCAGTTTGTGTTTGTGATGTCACTTGTGGCTGAGTGCCTGATAGGCCAGTGCTGGTGATGTGGGTGCAGTTTGTGTTTGTGATGTCACTTGTGGCTCAGTGCCTGATAGGCCAGTGCTGGTGATGTGGCTGCAGTTTGTGTTTGTGATGTCACTTGTGGCTGAGTGCCTGATAGGCCAGTGCTTGTCCTGTGTGTGCACTTTGTGTTTGTGATGTCACTTGTGGCTCAGTGCCTGAAAGGCCAGTGCTGGTGATGTGGCTGCAGTTTGTGGTTGTGAGGTCACTTGTGGCTCAGTGCCTGATAGGCCAGTGCTGGTGGTGTGGGTGCAGTTTGTGTTTGTGAGTTCACTTGTGGCTCAGTGCCTGATAGGCCAGTGCTGGTGGTGTGGGTGCAGTTCGTGTTTGTGATGTCACTTGTGGCTGAGTGCCTGATAGGCCAGTGCTCGTCACGTGTGTGCAGTTTGTGTTTGTGATGTCACTTGTGGCTCAGTGCCTGATGGGCCAGTGCTGGTGATGTGGGTGCAGTTTGTGTTTGTGATGTCACTTGTGGCTCAGTGCCTGATAGGTCAGTACTGGTCCTGTGGGTGGAGTTTGTGTTTTTGAGTTCACTTGTGGCTCAGTGCCTGATAGGCCAGTGCTGGTGATGTGGGTGCAGTTTGTGTTTGTGATGTCACTTGTGGCTCAGTGCCTGATAGGCCAGTGCTGGTGATGTGGCTGCAGTTTGTGTTTGTGATGTCACTTGTGGCTGAGTGCCTGATAGGCCAGTGCTTGTCCTGTGGGTGCAGTTTGTGTTTGTGATGTCCCTTGTGGCTCAGTGCCTGATGGGCCAGTGCTGGTGGTGTGGGTGCAGTTTGTGTTTGTGATGTCACTTGTGGCTCAGTGCCTGATAGGCCAGTGCTGGTGATGTGTGTGCAGTTTTTGTTTGTGATGTCACTTGTGGCTGAGTGCCTGATAGGCCAGTGCTGGTGATGTGGGTGCAGTTTGTGTTTGTGATGTCACTTGTGGCTCAGTGCCTGATGGGCCAGTGCTGGTCACATGGCTGCAGTTTGTGTTTGTGATGTCACTTGTGTCTCAGTGCCTGATAGGCCAGTGCTGGTCACGTGTGTGCAGTTTTTGGTTGTGATGTCACTTGTGGCTCAGTGCCTGATAGCCCAGTGTTTGTCCTGTGGCTGCAGTTTGTGGTTGTGATGTCACTTGTGTCTCTGTGCCTGATAGGCCAGTGCTGGTGATGTGGCTGCAGTTTGTGTTTGTGATGTCAGTTGTGGCTCAGTGCCTGATAGGCCAGTGCTGGTGATGTGGTTGCAGTTTGTGGTTGTGATGTCACTTGTGGCTCAGTGCCTGATAGGCCAGTGCTGGTGATGTGGGTGCAGTTTGTGGTTGTGATGTCACTTGTGGCTCAGTGCCTGGTAGGCCAGTGCTGGTCACCTGGCTGCAGTTTGTGTTTGTGATGTCACTTGTGGCTGAGTGCCTGATAGGCCAGTGCTGGTGATGTGGGTGCAGTTTGTGTTTGTGATGTCACTTGTGGCTCAGTGCCTGATAGGCCAGTGCTGGTGATGTGGCTGCAGTTTGTGTTTGTGATGTCACTTGTGGCTGAGTGCCTGATAGGCCAGTGCTTGTCCTGTGTGTGCACTTTGTGTTTGTGATGTCACTTGTGGCTCAGTGCCTGAAAGGCCAGTGCTGGTGATGTGGCTGCAGTTTGTGGTTGTGAGGTCACTTGTGGCTCAGTGCCTGATAGGCCAGTGCTGGTGGTGTGGGTGCAGTTTGTGTTTGTGAGTTCACTTGTGGCTCAGTGCCTGATAGGCCAGTGCTGGTGGTGTGGCTGCAGTTTGTGTTTGTGATGTCACTTGTGGCTCAGTGCCTGATAGGCCAGTGCTCGTCACGTGTGTGCAGTTTGTGTTTGTGATGTCACTTGTGGCTCAGTGCCTGATGGGCCAGTGCTGGTGATGTGGGTGCAGTTTGTGTTTGTGATGTCACTTGTGGCTCAGTGCCTGATAGGTCAGTACTGGTCCTGTGGGTGGAGTTTGTGTTTTTGAGTTCACTTGTGGCTCAGTGCCTGATAGGCCAGTGCTGGTGATGTGGGTGCAGTTTGTGTTTGTGATGTCACTTGTGGCTCAGTGCCTGATAGGCCAGTGCTGGTGATGTGGCTGCAGTTTGTGTTTGTGATGTCACTTGTGGCTGAGTGCCTGATAGGCCAGTGCTTGTCCTGTGGGTGCAGTTTGTGTTTGTGATGTCCCTTGTGGCTCAGTGCCTGATGGGCCAGTGCTGGTGGTGTGGGTGCAGTTTGTGTTTGTGATGTCACTTGTGGCTCAGTGCCTGATAGGCCAGTGCTGGTGATGTGTGTGCAGTTTTTGTTTGTGATGTCACTTGTGGCTGAGTGCCTGATAGGCCAGTGCTGGTGATGTGGGTGCAGTTTGTGTTTGTGATGTCACTTGTGGCTCAGTGCCTGATGGGCCAGTGCTGGTCACATGGCTGCAGTTTGTGTTTGTGATGTCACTTGTGTCTCAGTGCCTGATAGGCCAGTGCTGGTCACGTGTGTGCAGTTTGTGTTTGTGATGTCACTTGTGGCTCAGTGCCTGATAGCCCAGTGCTTGTCCTGTGGGTGCAGTTTGTGTTTGTGATGTCACTTGTGGCTGAGTGCCTGATAGGCCAGTGCTTGTCCTGTGGCTGCAGTTTGTGTTTGTGATGTCACTTGTGGCTGAGTGCCTGATAGGCCAGTGCTGGTGGTGTGGGTGCAGTTTGTGTTTGTGAGTTCACTTGTGGCTCAGTGCCTGATAGGCCAGTGCTGGTGATGTGGGTGCAGTTTGTGTTTGTGATGTCACTTGTGGCTCAGTGCCTGATAGGCCAGTGCTGGTGATGTGGGTGCAGTTTGTGTTTGTGATGTCACTTGTGGCTCAGTGCCTGATAGGCCAGTGCTGGTGATGTGGGTGCAATTTGTGTTTGTGATGTCAGTTGTGGCTCAGTGCCTGATAGGCCAGTGCTGGTGATGTGGCTGCAGTTTGTGTTTGTGATGTCACTTGTGGCTCAGTGCCTGATAGGCCAGTGCTGGTGATGTGGCTGCAGTTTGTGTTTGTGATGTCACTTGTGGCTGAGTGCCTGATAGGCCAGTGCTGGTGATGTGGCTGCAGGTTGTGTTTGTGATGTCACTTGTGGCTCAGTGCCTGATAGGCCAGTGCTGGTGATGTGGGTGCAGTTTGTGGTTGTGATGTCACTTGTGGCTGAGTGCCTGATAGGCCAGTGCTGGTGGTGTGGGTGCAGTTTGTGTTTGTGAGTTCACTTGTGGCTCAGTGCCTGATAGGCCAGTGCTGGTGATGTGGGTGCAGTTCGTGTTTGTGAGTTCACTTGTGGCTGAGTGCCTGATAGGCCAGTGCTGGTGATGTGGGTGCAGTTTGTGTTTGTGATGTCACTTGTGGCTGAGTGCCTGATAGGCCAGTGCTGGTCACATGGCTGCAGTTTGTGTTTGTGATGTCACTTGTGGCTCAGTGCCTGATGGGCCAGTGCTGGTGATGTGGGTGCAGTTTGTGTTTGTGATGTCACTTGTGGCTCAGTGCCTGATAGGCCAGTGCTGGTGATGTGGGTGCAGTTTGTGTTTGTGATGTCACTTGTGGCTCAGTGCCTGATAGGCCAGTGCTGGTGATGTGGCTGCAGTTTGTGTTTGTGATGTCACTTGTGGCTCAGTGCCTGATAGGCCAGTGCTGGTTTACCTGGGTGCAGTTTGTGGTTGTGATGTCACTTGTGGCTCAGTGCCTGATAGGCCAGTGCTGGTGGTGTGGCTGCAATTTGTGCTTGTGATGTCACTTGTGGCTCAGTGCCTGATAGGCCAGTGCTGGTGGTGTGGGTGCAGTTTGTGTTTGTGATGTCACTTGTGTCTCAGTTCCTGATAGGCCAGTGTTGGTGATGTGGGTGCAGTTTGTGGTTGTGAGGTCACTTGTGGCTCAGTGCCTGAGAGGCCAGCGCTGGTGGTGTGGGTGCAATTTGTGTTTGTGATGTCACTTGTGGCTCAGTGCCTGATAGGCCAGTGCTGGTGATGTGGGTGCAGTTTGTGGTTGTGATGTCACTTGTGGCTCAGTGCCTGGTAGGCCAGTGCTTGTCACCTGGCTGCAGTTTGTGTTTGTGATGTCACTTGTGTCTCAGTGCCTGATAGGCCAGTGCTTGTCCTGTGGCTGCAGTTTGTGTTTGTGATGTCACTTGTGGCTGAGTGCCTGATAGGCCAGTGCTTGTCCTGTGGGTGCACGTTGTGTTTGTGATGTCACTTGTGGCTCAGTGCCTGAAAGGCCAGTGCTGGTGATGTGGCTGCAGTTTGTGTTTGTGATGTCACTTGTGGCTCAGTGCCTGATGGGCCAGTGCTGGTGATGTGGGTGCAGTTTGTGTTTGTGATGTCACTTGTGGCTCAGTGCCTGATAGGTCAGTACTGGTCCTGTGGGTGGAGTTTGTGTTTGTGAGTTCACTTGTGGCTCAGTGCCAGATAGGCCAGTGCTGGTGATGTGGGTGCAGTTTGTGGTTGTGAGGTCACTTGTGGCTCAGTGCCTGATAGGCCAGTGCTGGTGATGTGGCTGCAGTTTGTGGTTGTGATGTCACTTGTGGCTCAGTGCCTGATAGGCCAGTGCTGGTGGTGTGGGTGCAGTTTGTGTTTGTGATGTCACTTGTGGCTCAGTGCCTGATAGGCCAGTGCTGGTGATGTGGGTGCAGTTTGTGGTTGTGATGTCACTTGTGGCTCAGTGCCTGGTAGGCCAGTGCTGGTCACCTGGCTGCAGTTTGTGTTTGTGATGTCACTTGTGGCTCAGTGCCTGATAGGCCAGTGCTTGTCCTGTGGCTGCAGTTTGTGTTTGTGATGTCACTTGTGGCTGAGTGCCTGATAGGCCAGTGCTTGTCCTGTGGGTGCACGTTGTGGTTGTGATGTCACTTGTGGCTCAGTGCCTGAAAGGCCAGTGCTGGTGATGTGGGTGCAGTTTGTGGTTGTGAGGTCACTTGTGGTTCAGTGCCTGATAGGCCAGTGCTGGTGATGTGGGTGCAATTTGTGTTTGTGATGTCACTTGTGTCCTAGTGCCTGATAGGCCAGTGCTGGTGATGTGGCTGCAGTTTGTGTTTTTGATGTCACTTGTGGCTCAGTGCCTGATAGGCCAGTGCTGGTGATGTGGCTGCAGTTTGTGTTTGTGATGTCACTTGTGGCTCAGTGCCTGATAGGCCAGTGCTTGTGGTGTGGGTGCAATTTGTGTTTGTGATGTCACTTGTGGCTCAGTGCCTGATAGGCCCGTGCTTGTGGTGTGGGTGCAGTTTGTGTTTGTGATGTCACTTGTGTCTCAGTGCCTGGTAGGCCAGTGCTGGTGATGTGGGTGCAGTTTGTGGTTGTGATGTCACTTGTGGCTGAGTGCCTGATAGGCCAGTGCTGGTCCTGTGGGTGCAATTTGTGTTTGTGATGTCACTTGTGGCTGAGTGCCTGATAGGCCAGCGCTGGTGGTGTGGGTGCAATTTGTGTTTGTGATGTCACTTGTGGCTCAGTGCCTGATAGGCCAGTGCTGGTGATGTGGGTGCAGTTTGTGTTTGTGATGTCACTTGTGGCTCAGTGCCTGATAGGCCAGTGCTGGTGATGTGGGTGCAGTTTGTGTTTGTGATGTCACTTGTGGCTCAGTGCCTGATAGGCCAGTGCTGGTGATGTGGGTGCAGTTTGTGTTTGTGGTGTCACATGTTGCTCAGTGCCTGATAGGCCAGTGCTTGTACTGTGGGTGCAATTTGTGTTTGTGATGTCACTTGTGTCTCTGTGCCTGATAGGCCAGTGCTAGTCATGTGGCTTGGACTGTGGTTGTGATGTCACTTGTGGCTCAGTGCCTGATAGGCCAGTGCTGGTGATGTGGGTGCAGTTTGTGTTTGTGATGTCACTTGTGGCTCAGTGCCTGCTAGGCCAGTGCTGGTGGTGTGGGTGCAGTTTGTGTTTGTGATGTCACTTGTGTCTCAGTGCCTGATAGGCCAGTGTTGGTGATGTGGGTGCAGTTTGTGGTTGTGAGGTCACTTGTGGCTGAGTGCCTGATAGGCCAGTGCTGGTGATGTGGGTGCAGTTTGTGTTTGTGAGTTCACTTGTGGCTGAGTGCCTGATAGGCCAGTGCTTGTCCTGTGGCTGCAGTTTGTGTTTGTGATGTCACTTGTGGCTCAGTGCCTGATAGGCCAGTGCTGGTGATGTGGGTGCAGTTTGTGGTTGTGATGTCACTTGTGGCTCAGTGCCTGGTAGGCCAGTGCTTGTCACCTGGCTGCAGTTTGTGTTTGTGATGTCACTTGTGGCTCAGTGCCTGATAGGCCAGTGCTTGTCCTGTGGCTGCAGTTTGTGTTTGTGATGTCACTTGTGGCTGAGTGCCTGATAGGCCAGTGCTTGTCCTGTGGGTGCACGTTGTGGTTGTGATGTCACTTGTGGCTCAGTGCCTGAAAGGCCAGTGCTGGTGATGTGGGTGCAGTTTGTGGTTGTGAGGTCACTTGTGGCTCAGTGCCTGATAGGCCAGTGCTGGTGATGTGGCTGCAGTTTGTGTTTGTGATGTCACTTGTGGCTGAGTGCCTGATAGGCCAGTGCTGGTGATGTGGGTGCAGTTTGTGTTTGTGATGTCACTTGTGGCTCAGTGCCTGATAGGCCAGTGCTGGTGATGTGGGTGCAATTTGTGTTTGTGATGTCACTTGTGGCTGAGTGCCTGATAGGCCAGTGCTGGTGATGTGGGTGCACTTTGTGTTTGTGATGTCACTTGTGGTTCAGTGCCTGATAGGCCAGTGCTGGTGATGTTGGTGCAGTTTGTGTTTGTGATGTCACTTGTGGCTCAGTGCCTGATAGGCCAGTGCTGGTGATGTGGGTGCAGTTTGTGTTTGTGATGTCCCTTGTGGCTGAGTGCCTGATAGGCCAGTGCTGGTCCTGTGGATTCAATTTGTGTTTGTGATGTCACTTGTGTCCTAGTGCCTGATAGGCCAGTGCTGGTGATGTGGCTGCAGTTTGTGTTTGTGATGTCACTTGTGGCTCAGTGCCTGATAGGCCAGTGCTGGTGATGTGGGTGCAGTTTGTGTTTGTGATGTCGCTTGTGGCTCAGTGCCTGATAGGCCAGTGCTGGTCATGTGGGTGCAGTTTGTGTTTGTGATGTCACTTGTGGCTCAGTGCCTGATAGGCCAGTGCTGGTGATGTGGGTGCAGTTTGTGTTTGTGATGTCACTTGTGGCTCAGTGCCTGATAGGCCAGTGCTGGTCCTGTGGGTGCAATTTGTGTTTGTGATGTCACTTGTGGCTGAGTGCCTGATAGGCCAGTGCTGGTGATGTGGGTGCAGTTTGTGTTTGTGAGTTCACTTGTGGCTCAGTGCCTGATAGGCCAGTGCTTGTGGTGTGGGTGCAATTTGTGTTTGTGATGTCACTTGTGGCTCAGTGCCTGATAGGCCAGTGCTGGTGATGTGGGTGCAATTTGTGTTTGTGATGTCACTTGTGGCTCAGTGCCTGATAGGCCAGTGCTGGTGGTGTGGGTGCAGTTCGTGTTTGTGATGTCACTTGTGGCTGAGTGCCTGATAGGCCAGTGCTGGTGGTGTGGGTGCAATTTGTGTTTGTGATGTCACTTGTGGCTCAGTGCCTGATAGGCCAGTGCTGGTGATGTGGGTGCAGTTTGTGTTTGTGATGTCGCTTGTGGCTCAGTGCCTGATAGGCCAGTGCTGGTGGTGTGGGTGCAGTTTGTGTTTGTGATGTCCCTTGTGGCTCAGTGCCTGATAGGCCAGTGCTGGTGGTGTGGGTGCAGTTTGTGTTTGTGATGTCACTTGCGGCTGAGTGCCTGATAGGCCAGTGCTGGTGATGTGGGTGCAGTTTGTGTTTGTGATGTCACTTGTGGCTCAGTGCCTGATAGGCCAGTGCTGGTCACGTGGGTGCAGTTTGTGGTTGTGATGTCACTTGTGGCTCAGTGCCTGATAGGCCCGTGCTTGTGGTGTGGCTGCAGTTTGTGTTTGTGATGTCACTTGTGGCTGAGTGCCTGATAGGCCAGTGCTGGTGATGTGGCTGCAGTTTGTGTTTGTGAAGTCACTTGTGGCTCAGTGCCTGATAAGCCAGTGCTGGTGGTGTGGCTGCAATTTGTGTTGGTGATGTCACTTGTGGCTGAGTGCCTGATAGGCCAGTGCTGGTCATGTGGGTGCAGTTTGTGTTTGTGATGTCACTTGTGGCTGAGTGCCTGATAGGTCAGTGCTTGTCCTGTGGTTGCAGTTTGTGTTTGTGATGTCACTTGTGGCTGAGTGCCTGATAGGCCAGTGCTTGTCCTGTGGCTGCAGTTTGTGTTTGTGATGTCACTTGTGGCTCAGTGCCTGATAGGCCAGTGCTGGTGATGTGGCTTCAGTTTGTGGTTGTGATGTCACTTGTGGCTGAGTGCCTGATAGGCCAGTGCTGGTGATGTGGGTGCACTTTGTGTTTGTGATGTCACTTGTGGCTCAGTGCCTGATAGGCCAGTGCTGGTGATGTGGCTGCAGTTTGTGTTTGTGATGTCACTTGTGGCTGAGTGCCTGATAGGCCAGTGCTGGTGATGTGGGTGCAGTTTGTGTTTGTGATGTCACTTGTGGCTCAGTGCCTGATAGGCCAGTGCTGGTGATTTGGGTGCAGTTTGTGTTTGTGATGTCAGTTGTGGCTCAGTGCCTGATAGGCCAGTGCTGGTGGTGTGGGTGCAGTTTGTGTTTGTGATGTCACTTGTGGCTCAGTGCCTGATAGGCCAGTGCTGGTGATGTGGCTGCAGTTTGTGTTTGTGATGTCACTTGTGGCTCAGTGCCTGATAGGCCAGTGCTGGTGACATGGCTGTGGTTTGTGTTTTTGATGTCACTTGTGGCTCAGTGCCTGATAGGCCAGTGCTGGTGGTGTATGTGCAGTTTGTGTTTGTGAGTTCACTTCTGGCTCAGTGCCTGATAGGCCAGTGCTGGTGATGTGGGTGCAGTTTTTGTTTGTGATGTCACTTGTGGCTGAGTGCCTGATAGGCCAGCGCTGGTGGTGTGGGTGCAATTTGTGTTTGTGATGTCACTTGTGGCTCAGTGCCTGATAGGCCAGTGCTGGTGATGTGGGTGCAGTTTGTGGCTGTGATGTCACTTTTGGCTGAGTGCCTGATAGGCCAGTGCTAGTGGTGTGGGTGCAGTTTGTGTTTGTGAGTTCACTTGTGGCTCAGTGCCTGATAGGCCAGTGCTGGTGATGTGGGTGCACTTTGTGTTTGTGATGTCACTTGTGGCTCAGTGCCTGATAGGCCAGTGCTTGTGGTGTGGCTGCAATTTGTGTTTGTGATGTCACTTGTGGCTCAGTGCCTGATAGGCCAGTGCTGGTGATGTGGGTGCAATTTGTGTCTGTGATGTCACTTGTGTCCTAGTGCCTGATAGGCCAGTGCTGGTGATGTGGCTGCAGTTTGTGTTTTTGATGTCACTTGTGGCTCAGTGCCTGATAGGCCAGTGCTGGTGATGTGGCTGCAGTTTGTGGTTGTGATGTCACTTGTGGCTCAGTGCCTGATAGGCCAGTGCTTGTGGTGTGGCTGCAATTTGTGTTTGTGATGTCACTTGTGGCTCAGTGCCTGATAGGCCCGTGCTTGTGGTGTGGGTGCAGTTTGTGTTTGTGATGTCACTTGTGTCTCAGTGCCTGGTAGGCCAGTGCTGGTGATGTGGGTGCAGTTTGTGTTTGTGATGTCACTTGTGGCTGAGTGCCTGATAGGCCAGTGCTGGTCCTGTGGGTGCAATTTGTGTTTGTGATGTCACTTGTGGCTGAGTGCCTGATAGGCCAGCGCTGGTGGTGTGGGTGCAATTTGTGTTTGTGATGTCACTTGTGGCTCAGTGCCTGATAGGCCAGTGCTGGTGATGTGGGTGCAGTTTGTGTTTGTGATGTCACTTGTGGCTCAGTGCCTGATAGGCCAGTGCTGCTGATGTGGGTGCAGTTTGTGTTTGTGGTGTCACATGTTGCTCAGTGCCTGATAGGCCAGTGCTTGTACTGTGGGTGCAATTTGTGTTTGTGATGTCACTTGTGTCTCTGTGCCTGATAGGCCAGTGCTAGTCATGTGGCTTGGACTGTGGTTGTGATGTCACTTGTGGCTCAGTGCCTGATAGGCCAGTGCTGGTGATGTGGGTGCAGTTTGTGTTTGTGATGTCACTTGTGGCTCAGTGCCTGATAGGCCAGTGCTGGTGGTGTGGGTGCAGTTTGTGGTTGTGATGTCACTTGTGTCTCAGTGCCTGATAGGCCAGTGTTGGTGATGTGGGTGCAGTTTGTGGTTGTGAGGTCACTTGTGGCTGAGTGCCTGATAGGCCAGTGCTGGTGATGTGGGTGCAGTTTGTGTTTGTGAGTTCACTTGTGGCTGAGTGCCTGATAGGCCAGTGCTTGTCCTGTGGCTGCAGTTTGTGTTTGTGATGTCACTTGTGGCTCAGTGCCTGATAGGCCAGTGCTGGTGATGTGGGTGCAGTTTGTGGTTGTGATGTCACTTGTGGCTCAGTGCCTGGTAGGCCAGTGCTTGTCACCTGGCTGCAGTTTGTGTTTGTGATGTCACTTGTGGCTCAGTGCCTGATAGGCCAGTGCTTGTCCTGTGGCTGCAGTTTGTGTTTGTGATGTCACTTGTGGCTGAGTGCCTGATAGGCCAGTGCTTGTCCTGTGGGTGCACGTTGTGTTTGTGATGTCACTTGTGGCTCAGTGCCTGAAAGGCCAGTGCTGGTGATGTGGGTGCAGTTTGTGGTTGTGAGGTCACTTGTGGCTCAGTGCCTGATAGGCCAGTGCTGGTGATGTGGCTGCAGTTTGTGTTTGTGATGTCACTTGCGGCTGAGTGCCTGATAGGCCAGTGCTGGTGATGTGGGTGCAGTTTGTGTTTGTGATGTCACTTGTGGCTCAGTGCCTGATTGGCCAGTGCTGGTGATGTGGCTGCAATTTGTGTTTGTGATGTCACTTGTGGCTGAGTGCCTGATAGGCCAGTGCTGGTGATGTGGGTGCACTTTGTGTTTGTGATGTCACTTGTGGTTCAGTGCCTGATAGGCCAGTGCTGGTGATGTTGGTGCAGTTTGTGTTTGTGATGTCACTTGTGGCTCAGTGCCTGATAGGCCAGTGCTGGTGGTGTGGGTGCAGTTTGTGTTTGTGATGTCACTTGTGGCTGAGTGCCTGATAGGCCAGCGCTGGTGGTGTGGGTGCAATTTGTGTTTGTGATGTCACTTGTGGCTCAGTGCCTGATAGGCCAGTGCTGGTGATGTGGGTGCAGTTTGTGGCTGTGATGTCACTTTTGGCTGAGTGCCTGATAGGCCAGTGCTAGTGGTGTGGGTGCAGTTTGTGTTTGTGAGTTCACTTGTGGCTCAGTGCCTGATAGGCCAGTGCTGGTGATGTGGGTGCACTTTGTGTTTGTGATGTCACTTTTGGCTCAGTGCCTGATAGGCCAGTGCTGGTGGTGTGGGTGCAGTTTGTGTTTGTGATGTCACTTGTGTCTCAGTGCCTGATAGGCCAGTGCTGGTGATGTGGGTGCAGTTTGTGTTTGTGATGTCCCTTGTGGCTGAGTGCCTGATAGGCCAGTGCTGGTCCTGTGGATTCAATTTGTGTTTGTGATGTCACTTGTGTCCTAGTGCCTGATAGGCCAGTGCTGGTGATGTGGCTGCAGTTTGTGTTTGTGATGTCACTTGTGGCTCAGTGCCTGATAGGCCAGTGCTGGTGATGTGGGTGCAGTTTGTGTTTGTGATGTCGCTTGTGGCTCAGTGCCTGATAGGCCAGTGCTGGTCATGTGGGTGCAGTTTGTGTTTGTGATGTCACTTGTGGCTCAGTGCCTGATAGGCCAGTGCTGGTGGTGTGGGTGCAGTTTGTGTTTGTGATGTCACTTGTGGCTCAGTGCCTGATAGGCCAGTGCTGGTCCTGTGGGTGCAATTTGTGTTTGTGATGTCACTTGTGGCTGAGTGCCTGATAGGCCAGTGCTGGTGATGTGGGTGCAGTTTGTGTTTGTGAGTTCACTTGTGGCTCAGTGCCTGATAGGCCAGTGCTTGTGGTGTGGGTGCAATTTGTGTTTGTGATGTCACTTGTGGCTCAGTGCCTGATAGGCCAGTGCTGGTGATGTGGGTGCAATTTGTGTTTGTGATGTCACTTGTGGCTCAGTGCCTGATAGGCCAGTGCTGGTGGTGTGGGTGCAGTTCGTGTTTGTGATGTCACTTGTGGCTGAGTGCCTGATAGGCCAGTGCTGGTGGTGTGGGTGCAATTTGTGTTTGTGATGTCGCTTGTGGCTCAGTGCCTGATAGGCCAGTGCTGGTCATGTGGGTGCAGTTTGTGTTTGTGATGTCCCTTGTGGCTCAGTGCCTGATAGGCCAGTGCTGGTGGTGTGGGTGCAGTTTGTGTTTGTGATGTCACTTGTGGCTCAGTGCCTGATAGGCCAGTGCTGGTGATGTGGGTGCAGTTTGTGTTTGTGATGTCACTTGTGGCTCAGTGCCTGATAGGCCAGTGCTGGTCCTGTGGATTCAATTTGTGTTTGTGATGTCACTTGTGTCCTAGTGCCTGATAGGCCAGTGCTGGTGATGTGGCTGCAGTTTGTGTTTGTGATGTCACTTGTGGTTCAGTGCCTGATAGGCCAGTGCTGGTGATGTGGGTGGAGTTTGTGTTTGTGATGTCACTTGTGGCTCAGTGCCTGATAGGCCAGTGCTGGTGATGTGGGTGGAGTTTTTGTTTGTGATGTCACTTGTGGCTCAGTGCCTGATAGGCCAGTGCTGGTCACGTGGGTGCAGTTTGTGTTTGTGATGTCACTTGTGGCTCAGTGCCTGATAGGCCCGTGCTTGTGGTGTGGCTGCAGTTTGTGTTTGTGATGTCACTTGTGGCTGAGTGCCTGATAGGCCAGTGCTGGTGATGTGGCTGCAGTTTGTGTTTGTGAAGTCACTTGTGGCTCAGTGCCTGATAAGCCAGTGCTGGTGGTGTGGCTGCAATTTGTGTTGGTGATGTCACTTGTGGCTGAGTGCCTGATAGGCCAGTGCTGGTCATGTGGGTGCAGTTTGTGTTTGTGATGTCACTTGTGGCTGAGTGCCTGATAGGTCAGTGCTTGTCCTGTGGTTGCAGTTTGTGTTTGTGATGTCACTTGTGGCTGAGTGCCTGATAGGCCAGTGCTTGTCCTGTGGCTGCAGTTTGTGTTTGTGATGTCACTTGTGGCTCAGTGCCTGATAGGCCAGTGCTGGTGATGTGGCTTCAGTTTGTGTTTGTGATGTCACTTGTGGCTGAGTGCCTGATAGGCCAGTGCTGGTGATGTGGGTGCACTTTGTGTTTGTGATGTCACTTGTGGCTCAGTGCCTGATAGGCCAGTGCTGGTGATGTGGCTGCAGTTTGTGTTTGTGATGTCACTTGTGGCTGAGTGCCTGATAGGCCAGTGCTGGTGATGTGGGTGCAGTTTGTGTTTGTGATGTCACTTGTGGCTCAGTGCCTGATAGGCCAGTGCTGGTGATTTGGGTGCAGTTTGTGTTTGTGATGTCAGTTGTGGCTCAGTGCCTGATAGGCCAGTGCTGGTGGTGTGGGTGCAGTTTGTGTTTGTGATGTCACTTGTGGCTCAGTGCCTGATAGGCCAGTGCTGGTGATGTGGCTGCAGTTTGTGTTTGTGATGTCACTTGTGGCTCAGTGCCTGATAGGCCAGTGCTGGTGACATGGCTGTGGTTTGTGTTTTTGATGTCACTTGTGGCTCAGTGCCTGATAGGCCAGTGCTGGTGGTGTATGTGCAGTTTGTGTTTGTGAGTTCACTTCTGGCTCAGTGCCTGATAGGCCAGTGCTGGTGATGTGGGTGCAGTTTTTGTTTGTGATGTCACTTGTGGCTGAGTGCCTGATAGGCCAGCGCTGGTGGTGTGGGTGCAATTTGTGTTTGTGATGTCACTTGTGGCTCAGTGCCTGATAGGCCAGTGCTGGTGATGTGGGTGCAGTTTGTGGCTGTGATGTCACTTTTGGCTGAGTGCCTGATAGGCCAGTGCTAGTGGTGTGGGTGCAGTTTGTGTTTGTGAGTTCACTTGTGGCTCAGTGCCTGATAGGCCAGTGCTGGTGATGTGGGTGCACTTTGTGTTTGTGATGTCACTTGTGGCTCAGTGCCTGATAGGCCAGTGCTTGTGGTGTGGGTGCAATTTGTGTTTGTGATGTCCCTTGTGGCTCAGTGCCTGATAGGCCAGTGCTGGTGGTGTGGGTGCAGTTTGTGTTTGTGATGTCACTTGTGTCTCAGTGCCTGATAGGCCAGTGCTGGTGATGTGGGTGCAGTTTGTGTTTGTGATGTCCCTTGTGGCTGAGTGCCTGATAGGCCAGTGCTGGTCCTGTGGATTCAATTTGTGTTTGTGATGTCACTTGTGTCCTAGTGCCTGATAGGCCAGTGCTGGTGATGTGGCTGCAGTTTGTGTTTGTGAGTTCACTTGTGGCTGAGTGCCTGATAGGCCAGTGCTGGTGATGTGGGTGCAGTTTGTGTTTGTGATGTCACTTGTGGCTCAGTGCCTGATAGGCCAGTGCTGGTCATGTGGGTGCAGTTTGTGTTTGTGATGTCACTTGTGGCTGAGTGCCTGATAGGCCAGTGCTGGTGATGTGGGTGCAGTTTGTGTTTGTGAGTTCACTTGTGGCTCAGTGCCTGATAGGCCAGTGCTTGTGGTGTGGGTGCAATTTGTGTTTGTGATGTCACTTGTGGCTCAGTGCCTGATAGGCCAGTGCTGGTGGTGTGGGTGCAGTTTGTGGTTGTGATGTCACTTGTGTCTCAGTGCCTGATAGGCCAGTGCTGGTGATGTGGCTGCAGTTTGTGTTTGTGATGTCACTTGTGGCTGAGTGCCTGATAGGCCAGTGCTGGTGATGTGGGTGCAGTTTGTGTTTGTGATGTCACTTGTGGCTCAGTGCCTGATAGGCCAGTGCTGGTGATGTGGGTGCAATTTGTGTTTGTGATGTCACTTGTGGCTGAGTGCCTGATAGGCCAGTGCTGGTGATGTGGGTGCACTTTGTGTTTGTGATGTCACTTGTGGTTCAGTGCCTGATAGGCCAGTGCTGGTGATGTGGGTGGAGTTTGTGTTTGTGATGTCACTTGTGGCTCAGTGCCTGATAGGCCAGTGCTGGTGATGTGGGTGGAGTTTGTGTTTGTGATGTCACTTGTGGCTCAGTGCCTGATAGGCCAGTGCTGGTCACGTGGGTGCAGTTTGTGGTTGTGATGTCACTTGTGGCTCAGTGCCTGATAGGCCAGTGCTTGTGGTGTGGCTGCAGTTTGTGTTTGTGATGTCACTTGTGGCTGAGTGCCTGATAGGCCAGTGCTGGTGATGTGGCTGCAGTTTGTGGTTGTGAAGTCACTTGTGGCTCAGTGCCTGATAAGCCAGTGCTGGTGGTGTGGCTGCAATTTGTGTTGGTGATGTCACTTGTGGCTGAGTGCCTGATAGGCCAGTGCTGGTCATGTGGGTGCAGTTTGTGTTTGTGATGTCACTTGTGGCTGAGTGCCTGATAGGTCAGTGCTTGTCCTGTGGTTGCAGTTTGTGTTTGTGATGTCACTTGTGGCTGAGTGCCTGATAGGCCAGTGCTTGTCCTGTGGCTGCAGTTTGTGTTTGTGATGTCACTTGTGGCTCAGTGCCTGATAGGCCAGTGCTGGTGATGTGGCTTCAGTTTGTGGTTGTGATGTCACTTGTGGCTGAGTGCCTGATAGGCCAGTGCTGGTGATGTGGGTGCAGTTTGTGTTTGTGAGTTCACTTGTGGCTCAGTGCCTGATAGGCCAGTGCTGGTGGTGTGGGTGCAGTTTGTGGTTGTGATGTCACTTGTGGCTCAGTGCCTGAAAGGCCAGTGCTGGTGATGTGGGTGCAGTTTGTGGTTGTGATGTCACTTGTGGCTCAGTGCCTGATAGGCCAGTGCTGGTGGTGTGGGTGCAGTTTGTGGTTGTGATGTCACTTGTGGCTCAGTGCCTGAAAGGCCAGTGCTGGTGATGTGGGTGCAGTTTGTGGTTGTGATGTCACTTGTGGCTCAGTGCCTGATAGGCCAGTGCTGGTGATGTGGCTGCAGTTTGTGGTTGTGATGTCACTTGTGGCTGAGTGCCTGATAGGCCAGTGCTGGTGGTGTGGCTGCAATTTGTGCTTGTGATGTCACTTGTGGCTCAGTGCCTGCTAGGCCAGTGCTGGTGGTGTGGGTGCAGTTTGTGTTTGTGATGTCACTTGTGTCTCAGTGCCTGATAGGCCAGTGTTGGTGATGTGGGTGCAGTTTGTGGTTGTGAGTTCACTTGTGGCTGAGTGCCTGATAGGCCAGTGCTGGTGATGTGGGTGCAGTTTGTGTTTGTGAGTTCACTTGTGGCTCAGTGCCTGATAGGCCAGCGCTGGTGGTGTGGGTGCAATTTGTGTTTGTGATGTCACTTGCGGCTCAGTGCGTGATAGGCCAGTGCTGGTGATGTGGGTGCAATTTGTGTTTGTGATGTCACTTGTGGCTCAGTGCGTGATAGGCCAGTGCTGGTGGTGTGGGTGCAGTTCGTGTTTGTGATGTCGCTTGTGGCTCAGTGCCTGATAGGCCAGTGCTGGTGATGTGGGTGCAGTTCGTGTTTGTGATGTCACTTGTGGCTCAGTGCCTGATAGGCCAGTGCTGGTGGTGTGGGTGCAGTTCGTGTTTGTGATGTCACTTGTGGCTGAGTGCCTGATAGGCCAGTGCTGGTGGTGTGGGTGCAATTTGTGTTTGTGATGTCACTTGTGGCTCAGTGCCTGATAGGCCAGTGCTGGTGATGTGGGTGAAGTTTGTGTTTGTGATGTCACTTGTGGCTCAGTGCCTGATAGGCCAGTGCTGGTGATGTGGGTGCAGTTTTTGTTTGTGATGTCACTTGTGGCTCAGTGCCTGATAGGCCAGTGCTGGTGATGTGGGTGCAGTTTGTGTTTGTGATGTCACTTGTGGCTCAGTGCCTGATAGGCCAGTGCTGGTGATGTGGGTGCAGTTTGTGTTTGTGATGTCACTTGTGGCTCAGTGCCTGATAGGCCAGTGCTGGTGATGTGGGTGCAGTTTGTGTTTGTGATGTCACTTGTGGCTCAGTGCCTGATAGGCCAGTGCTGGTGGTGTGGGTGCAGTTTGTGGTTGTGATGTCACTTGTGTCTCAGTGCCTGATAGGCCAGTGCTGGTGATGTGGGTGCACTTTGTGTTTGTGATGTCACTTGTGGCTCAGTGCCTGATAGGCCAGTGCTGGTGATGTGGGTGCAGTTTGTGTTTGTGAGTTCACTTGTGGCTGAGTGCCTGATAGGCCAGCGCTGGTGGTGTGGGTGCAATTTGTGTTTGTGATGTCACTTGTGGCTCAGTGCCTGATAGGCCAGTGCTGGTGATGTGGGTGCAGTTTGTGGTTGTGATGTCACTTTTGGCTCAGTGCCTGATAGGCCAGTGCTGGTGGTGTGGGTGCAGTTTGTGTTTGTGATGTCACTTGTGGCTCAGTGCCTGATAGGCCAGTGCTTGTCCTGTGGGTGCAGTTTGTGGTTGTGATGTCACTTGTGGCTTAGTGCCTGATAGGCCAGTGCTGGTGATGTGGGTGCAGTTTGTGTTTGTGATGTCACTTGTGGCTCAGTGCCTGATAGGCCAGTGCTGGTCCTGTGGGTGCAGTTTGTGGTTGTGATGTCACTTGTGGCTCAGTGCCTGAAAGGCCAGTGCTGGTGATGTGGGTGCAGTTTGTGGTTGTGAGGTCACTTGTGGCTCAGTGCCTGATAGGCCAGTGCTGGTGATGTGGGTGCAGTTTGTGGTTGTGATGTCACTTGTGGCTGAGTGCCTGATAGGCCAGCGCTGGTGGTGTGGGTGCAATTTGTGTTTGTGATGTCACTTGTGGCTCAGTGCCTGGTAGGCCAGTGCTGGTCACCTGGCTGCAGTTTGTGTTTGTGATGTCACTTGTGGCTCAGTGCCTGATAGGCCAGTGCTTGTCATGTGGGTGCAGTTTGTGTTTGTGATGTCCCTTGTGGCTGAGTGCCTGATAGGCCAGTGCTGGTGGTGTGGGTGCAGTTTGTGTTTGTGATGTCACTTGTGGCTCAGTGCCTGATAGGCCAGTGCTGGTGATGTGGGTGCAGTTTGTGTTTGTGATGTCACTTGTGGCTCAGTGCCTGATAGGCCAGTGCTGGTGATGTGGGTGCAGTTTGTGTTTGTGATGTCACTTGTGGCTGAGTGCCTGATAGGTCAGTGCTTGTCCTGTGGTTGCAGTTTGTGTTTGTGATGTCACTTGTGGCTGAGTGCCTGATAGGCCAGTGCTTGTCCTGTGGCTGCAGTTTGTGTTTGTGATGTCACTTGTGGCTCAGTGCCTGATAGGCCAGTGCTGGTGATGTGGCTTCAGTTTGTGGTTGTGATGTCACTTGTGGCTGAGTGCCTGATAGGCCAGTGCTGGTGATGTGGGTGCACTTTGTGTTTGTGATGTCACTTGTGGCTCAGTGCCTGATAGGCCAGTGCTGGTGATGTGGCTGCAGTTTGTGTTTGTGATGTCACTTGTGGCTGAGTGCCTGATAGGCCAGTGCTGGTGATGTGGGTGCAGTTTGTGTTTGTGATGTCACTTGTGGCTCAGTGCCTGATAGGCCAGTGCTGGTGATTTGGGTGCAGTTTGTGTTTGTGATGTCACTTGTGGCTCAGTGCCTGATGGGCCAGTGCTGGTCACATGGCTGCAGTTTGTGTTTGTGATGTCACTTGTGGCTCAGTGCCTGATAGGCCAGTGCTGGTCACGTGTGTGCAGTTTGTGTTTGTGATGTCACTTGTGGCTCAGTGCCTGATAGGCCAGCGCTGGTGATGTGACTGCAGTTTGTGTTTGTGATGTCACTTGTGGCTCAGTGCCTGATAGGCCAGTGCTGGTGATGTGGGTGCAGTTTGTGTTTGTGATGTCACTTGTGGCTGAGTGCCTGATAGGCCAGTGCTGGTGATGTGGGTGCAGTTTGTGGTTGTGATGTCACTTGTGGCTCAGTGCCTGATAGGCCAGTGCTGGTGATGTGGCTGCAATTTGTGTTTGTGATGTCACTTGTGTCTCAGTGCCTGATAGGCCAGTGCTAGTGGTGTAGGTGCAGTTTGTGTTTGTGATGTCACTTGTGGCTGAGTGCCTGATAGGCCAGTGCTGGTGATGTGGGTGCAATTTGTGTTTGTGATGTCACTTGTGGCTGAGTGCCTGATAGGCAAGTGCTGGTGGTGTGGGTGCACTTTGTGTTTGTGATGTCACTTGTGGCTCAGTGCCTGATAGGCAAGTGCTGGTGATGTGGCTGCAGTTTGTGGTTGTGATTTCAGTTTTGGCTCAGTGCCTGATAGGCCAGTGCTGGTGATGTGGCTTCAGTTTGTGGTTGTGATGTCACTTGTGGTTCAGTGCCTGCTAGGCCAGTGCTAGGTGCGTGGCTGCTGTTTTCAATTGTGAGTTCACTTGTGGCTCAGTGCCTGATAGGCCAGTGCTCGTCCTGTGGGTGGAGTTTGTGGCTGTGATGTCACTTGTGGCTGAGTGCCTGATAGGCCAGTGCTGGTGATGTGGGTGCAGTTTGTGTTTGTGATGTGACTTGTGACTCAGTGCCTGATAGGCCAGTGCTGGTGATGTGGGTGCAGTTTGTGTTTGTGATGTCACTTGTGGCTCAGTGTCTGATAGGCCAGTGCTGGTGATGTGGGTGCAGTTTGTGTTTGTGGTGTCACATGTTGCTCAGTGCCTGATAGGCCAGTGCTTGTCCTGTGGGTGCAGTTTGTGTTTGTGATGTCACTTGTGTCTCTGTGCCTGATAGGCCAGTGCTAGTCATGTGGCTTGGACTGTGGTTGTGATGTCACTTGTGGCTCAGTGCCTGATAGGCCAGTGCTAGTCATGTGGCTGCAGTTTGTGTTTGTGATGTCCCTTGTGGCTCAGTGCCTGATAGGCCAGTGCTGGTGATGTGGGTGCAGTTTGTGTTTGTGAGTTCACTTGTGGCTGAGTGCCTGATAGGCCAGTGCTGGTGATGTGGGTGCAGTTTGTGTTTGTGAGTTCACTTGTGGCTCAGTGCCTGATAGGCCAGTGCTGGTGGTGTGGGTGCAGTTTGTGGTTGTGATGTCACTTGTGTCTCAGTGCCTGATAGGCCAGTGCTGGTGATGTGGGTGCACTTTGTGTTTGTGATGTCACTTGTGGCTCAGTGCCTGATAGGCCAGTGCTGGTGATGTGGGTGCAGTTTGTGTTTGTGAGTTCACTTGTGGCTGAGTGCCTGATAGGCCAGCGCTGGTGGTGTGGGTGCAATTTGTGTTTGTGATGTCACTTGTGGCTCAGTGCCTGATAGGCCAGTGCTGGTGATGTGGGTGCAGTTTGTGGTTGTGATGTCACTTTTGGCTCAGTGCCTGATAGGCCAGTGCTAGTGGTGTGGCTGCAGTTTGTGTTTGTGATGTCACTTGTGGCTCAGTGCCTGATAGGCCAGTGCTGGTGATGTGGGTGCAATTTGTGGTTGTGATGTCACTTGTGGCTCAGTGCCTGATAGGCCAGTGCTGGTGGTGTGGGTGCAGTTTGTGTTTGTGATGTCACTTGTGGCTCAGTGCCTGATAGGCCAGTGCTTGTCCTGTGGGTGCAGTTTGTGGTTGTGATGTCACTTGTGGCTTAGTGCCTGATAGGCCAGTGCTGGTGATGTGGGTGCAGTTTGTGTTTGTGATGTCACTTGTGGATCAGTGCCTGATAGGCCAGTGCTGGTCCTGTGGGTGCAGTTTGTGGTTGTGATGTCACTTGTGGCTCAGTGCCTGAAAGGCCAGTGCTGGTGATGTGGGTGCAGTTTGTGGTTGTGAGGTCACTTGTGGCTCAGTGCCTGATAGGCCAGTGCTGGTGGTGTGGCTGCAATTTGTGCTTGTGATGTCACTTGTGGCTCAGTGCCTGATAGGCCAGTGCTGGTGGTGTGGGTGCAGTTTGTGTTTGTGATGTCACTTGTGGCTCAGTGCCTGATAGGCCAGTGCTGGTGATGTGGGTGCATTTTGTGGTTGTGAGTTCACTTGTGGCTCAGTGCCTGATAGGCCAGTGCTGGTCCTGTGGATGCAATTTGTGTTTGTGATGTCACTTGTGGCTGAGTGCCTGATAGGCCAGCGCTGGTGGTGTGGGTGCAATTTGTGTTTGTGATGTCACTTGTGGCTCAGTGCCTGGTAGGCCAGTGCTGGTCACCTGGCTGCAGTTTGTGTTTGTGATGTCACTTGTGGCTCAGTGCCTGATAGGCCAGTGCTTGTCATGTGGGTGCAGTTTGTGTTTGTGATGTCCCTTGTGGCTCAGTGCCTGATAGGCCAGTGCTGGTGGTGTGGGTGCAGTTTGTGTTTGTGATGTCACTTGTGGCTCAGTGCCTGATAGGCCAGTGCTGGTGATGTGGGTGCAGTTTGTGTTTGTGATGTCACTTGTGGCTCAGTGCCTGATAGGCCAGTGCTGGTGATGTGGGTGCAGTTTGTGTTTGTGATGTCACTTGTGGCTGAGTGCCTGATAGGTCAGTGCTTGTCCTGTGGTTGCAGTTTGTGTTTGTGATGTCACTTGTGGCTGAGTGCCTGATAGGCCAGTGCTGGTGATGTGGCTGCAGTTTGTGTTTGTGATGTCACTTGTGGCTCAGTGCCTGATAGGTCAGTGCTTGTCCTGTGGTTGCAGTTTGTGTTTGTGATGTCACTTGTGGCTGAGTGCCTGATAGGCCAGTGCTGGTGATGTGGCTGCAGTTTGTGTTTGTGATGTCACTTGTGGCTGAGTGCCTGATAGGCCAGTGCTGGTGATGTGGCTTCAGTTTGTGGTTGTGATGTCACTTGTGGCTGAGTGCCTGATAGGCCAGTGCTGGTGATGTGGGTGCACTTTGTGTTTGTGATGTCACTTGTGGCTCAGTGCCTGATAGGCCAGTGCTGGTGATGTGGCTGCAGTTTGTGTTTGTGATGTCACTTGTGGCTGAGTGCCTGATAGGCCAGTGCTGGTGATGTGGCTGCAGGTTGTGTTTGTGATGTCACTTGTGGCTCAGTGCCTGATAGGCCAGTGCTGGTGATTTGGGTGCAGTTTGTGTTTGTGATGTCAGTTGTGGCTGAGTGCCTGATAGGCCAGTGCTGGTGATGTGGCTGCAGTTTGTGTTTGTGATGTCACTTGTGGCTGAGTGCCTGATAGGCCAGTGCTGGTGGTGTGGGTGCAGTTTGTGTTTGTGATGTCACTTGTGGCTCAGTGCCTGATAGGCCAGTGCTGGTGATGTGGCTGCAGTTTGTGTTTGTGATGTCACTTGTGGCTCAGTGCCTGATAGGCCAGTGCTGGTGACATGGCTGTGGTTTGTGTTTTTGATGTCACTTGTGGCTCAGTGCCTGATAGGCCAGTGCTGGTGGTGTATGTGCAGTTTGTGTTTGTGAGTTCACTTCTGGCTCAGTGCCTGATAGGCCAGTGCTGGTGGTGTGGGTGCAATTTGTGTTTGTGATGTCACTTGTGGCTCAGTGCCTGATAGGCCAGTGCTTGTCCTGTGGGTGCAATTTGTGTTTGTGATGTCACTTGTGGCTGAGTGCCTGATAGGCCAGTGCTGGTGATGTGGGTGCAGTTTGTGTTTGTGAGTTCACTTGTGGCTCAGTGCCTGATAGGCCAGTGCTGGTGGTGTGGGTGCAGTTTGTGTTTGTGATGTCACTTGTGGCTCAGTGCCTGAAAGGCCAGTGCTGGTGATGTGGGTGCAGTTTGTGGTTGTGATGTCACTTGTGGCTCAGTGCCTGATAGGCCAGTGCTGGTGATGTGGCTGCAGTTTGTGGTTGTGATGTCACTTGTGTCCTAGTGCCTGATAGGCCAGTGCTGGTCCTGTGGGTGCAATTTGTGTTTGTGATGTCACTTGTGGCTGAGTGCCTGATAGGCCAGTGCTGGTGATGTGGGTGCAGTTTGTGTTTGTGAGTTCACTTGTGGCTCAGTGCCTGATAGGCCAGTGCTTGTGGTGTGGGTGCAATTTGTGTTTGTGATGTCACTTGTGGCTCAGTGCCTGATAGGCCAGTGCTGGTGGTGTGGGTGCAGTTTGTGGTTGTGATGTCACTTGTGTCTCAGTGCCTGATAGGCCAGTGCTGGTGATGTGGGTGCACTTTGTGTTTGTGATGTCACTTGTGGCTCAGTGCCTGATAGGCCAGTGCTGGTGATGTGGGTGCAGTTTGTGTTTGTGAGTTCACTTGTGGCTGAGTGCCTGATAGGCCAGCGCTGGTGGTGTGGGTGCAATTTGTGTTTGTGATGTCACTTGTGGCTCAGTGCCTGATAGGCCAGTGCTGGTGATGTGGGTGCAGTTTGTGGTTGTGATGTCACTTTTGGCTCAGTGCCTGATAGGCCAGTGCTAGTGGTGTGGGTGCAGTTTGTGTTTGTGATGTCACTTGTGGCTCAGTGCCTGATAGGCCAGTACTGGTCCTGTGGGTGCAATTTGTGTTTGTGATGTCACTTGTGGCTCAGTGCCTGATAGGCCAGTGCTGGTGGTGTGGGTGCAGTTTGTGTTTGTGATGTCACTTGTGGCTCAGTGCCTGATAGGCCAGTGCTTGTCCTGTGGGTGCAGTTTGTGGTTGTGATGTCACTTGTGGCTTAGTGCCTGATAGGCCAGTGCTGGTGATGTGGGTGCAGTTTGTGTTTGTGATGTCACTTGTGGCTCAGTGCCTGATAGGCCAGTGCTGGTCCTGTGGGTGCAGTTTGTGGTTGTGATGTCACTTGTGGCTCAGTGCCTGAAAGGCCAGTGCTGGTGATGTGGGTGCAGTTTGTGGTTGTGAGGTCACTTGTGGCTCAGTGCCTGATAGGCCAGTGCTGGTGGTGTGGCTGCAATTTGTGCTTGTGATGTCACTTGTGGCTCAGTGCCTGATAGGCCAGTGCTGGTGATGTGGGTGCAGTTTGTGGCTGTGATGTCACTTGTGGCTGAGTGCCTGATAGGCCAGTGCTGGTGATGTGGCTGCAGTTTGTGTTTGTGATGTCACTTGTGGCTCAGTGCCTGATAGGCCAGTGCTGGTGATGTGGCTTCAGTTTGTGGTTGTGATGTCACTTGTGGCTCAGTGCCTGATAGGCCAGTGCTGGTGATGTGGCTGCAGTTTGTGTTTGTGAAGTCACTTGTGGCTCAGTGCCTGATAAGCCAGTGCTGGTGGTGTGGCTGCAATTTGTGTTGGTGATGTCACTTGTGGCTGAGTGCCTGATAGGCCAGTGCTGGTCATGTGGGTGCAGTTTGTGTTTGTGATGTCACTTGTGGCTGAGTGCCTGATAGGTCAGTGCTTGTCCTGTGGTTGCAGTTTGTGTTTGTGATGTCACTTGTGGCTGAGTGCCTGATAGGCCAGTGCTTGTCCTGTGGCTGCAGTTTGTGTTTGTGATGTCACTTGTGGCTCAGTGCCTGATAGGCCAGTGCTGGTGATGTGGCTTCAGTTTGTGGTTGTGATGTCACTTGTGGCTGAGTGCCTGATAGGCCAGTGCTGGTGATGTGGGTGCACTTTGTGTTTGTGATGTCACTTGTGGCTCAGTGCCTGATAGGCCAGTGCTGGTGATGTGGCTGCAGTTTGTGTTTGTGATGTCACTTGTGGCTGAGTGCCTGATAGGCCAGTGCTGGTGATGTGGGTGCAGTTTGTGTTTGTGATGTCACTTGTGGCTGAGTGCCTGATAGGCCAGTGCTGGTGATGTGGCTGCAGTTTGTGTTTGTGATGTCACTTGTGGCTGAGTGCCTGATAGGCCAGTGCTGGTGGTGTGGGTGCAGTTTGTGTTTGTGATGTCACTTGTGGCTCAGTGCCTGATAGGCCAGTGCTGGTGATGTGGCTGCAGTTTGTGTTTGTGATGTCACTTGTGGCTCAGTGCCTGATAGGCCAGTGCTGGTGACATGGCTGTGGTTTGTGTTTTTGATGTCACTTGTGGCTCAGTGCCTGATAGGCCAGTGCTGGTGGTGTATGTGCAGTTTGTGTTTGTGAGTTCACTTCTGGCTCAGTGCCTGATAGGCCAGTGCTGGTGGTGTGGGTGCAATTTGTGTTTGTGATGTCACTTGTGGCTCAGTGCCTGATAGGCCAGTGCTTGTCCTGTGGGTGCAATTTGTGTTTGTGATGTCACTTGTGGCTGAGTGCCTGATAGGCCAGTGCTGGTGATGTGGGTGCAGTTTGTGTTTGTGAGTTCACTTGTGGCTCAGTGCCTGATAGGCCAGTGCTGGTGGTGTGGGTGCAGTTTGTGGTTGTGATGTCACTTGTGGCTCAGTGCCTGAAAGGCCAGTGCTGGTGATGTGGGTGCAGTTTGTGTTTGTGATGTCACTTGTGGCTCAGTGCCTGATAGGCCAGTGCTGGTGATGTGGCTGCAGTTTGTGGTTGTGATGTCACTTGTGGCTGAGTGCCTGATAGGCCAGTGCTGGTGGTGTGGCTGCAATTTGTGCTTGTGATGTCACTTGTGGCTCAGTGCCTGCTAGGCCAGTGCTGGTGGTGTGGGTGCAGTTTGTGTTTGTGAGTTCACTTGTGGCTCAGTGCCTGATAGGCCAGCGCTGGTGGTGTGGGTGCAATTTGTGTTTGTGATGTCACTTGTGGCTCAGTGCGTGATAGGCCAGTGCTGGTGATGTGGGTGCAATTTGTGTTTGTGATGTCACTTGTGGCTCAGTGCGTGATAGGCCAGTGCTGGTGATGTGGGTGCAGTTTGTGTTTGTGATGTCACTTGTGGCTCAGTGCCTGATAGGCCAGTGCTGGTCCTGTGGATTCAATTTGTGTTTGTGATGTCACTTGTGTCCTAGTGCCTGATAGGCCAGTGCTGGTGATGTGGCTGCAGTTTGTGTTTGTGATGTCACTTGTGGCTCAGTGCCTGATAGGCCAGTGCTGGTCCTGTGGGTGCAATTTGTGTTTGTGATGTCACTTGTGGCTGAGTGCCTGATAGGCCAGTGCTGGTGATGTGGGTGCAGTTTGTGTTTGTGAGTTCACTTGTGGCTCAGTGCCTGATAGGCCAGTGCTTGTGGTGTGGGTGCAATTTGTGTTTGTGATGTCACTTGTGGCTCAGTGCCTGATAGGCCAGTGCTGGTGGTGTGGGTGCAGTTTGTGGTTGTGATGTCACTTGTGTCTCAGTGCCTGATAGGCCAGTGCTGGTGATGTGGGTGCAGGTTGTGTTTGTGATGTCACTTGTGGCTCAGTGCCTGATAGGCCAGTGCTGGTGATGTGGCTGCAGTTTGTGTTTGTGATGTCACTTGTGGCTGAGTGCCTGATAGGCCAGTGCTGGTGATGTGGGTGCAGTTTGTGTTTGTGATGTCACTTGTGGCTCAGTGCCTGATAGGCCAGTGCTGGTGATTTGGGTGCAGTTTGTGTTTGTGATGTCAGTTGTGGCTCAGTGCCTGATAGGCCAGTGCTGGTGGTGTGGGTGCAGTTTGTGTTTGTGATGTCACTTGTGGCTCAGTGCCTGATAGGCCAGTGCTGGTGATGTGGCTGCAGTTTGTGTTTGTGATGTCACTTGTGGCTCAGTGCCTGATAGGCCAGTGCTGGTGACATGGCTGTGGTTTGTGTTTTTGATGTCACTTGTGGCTCAGTGCCTGATAGGCCAGTGCTGGTGGTGTATGTGCAGTTTGTGTTTGTGAGTTCACTTCTGGCTCAGTGCCTGATAGGCCAGTGCTGGTGGTGTGGGTGCAATTTGTGTTTGTGATGTCACTTGTGGCTCAGTGCCTGATAGGCCAGTGCTTGTCCTGTGGGTGCAATTTGTGTTTGTGATGTCACTTGTGGCTGAGTGCCTGATAGGCCAGTGCTGGTGATGTGGGTGCAGTTTGTGTTTGTGAGTTCACTTGTGGCTCAGTGCCTGATAGGCCAGTGCTGGTGATGTGGGTGCAGTTTGTGGTTGTGATGTCACTTGTGGCTCAGTGCCTGAAAGGCCAGTGCTGGTGATGTGGGTGCAGTTTGTGGTTGTGATGTCACTTGTGGCTCAGTGCCTGATAGGCCAGTGCTGGTGATGTGGGTGCAGTTTGTGGTTGTGATGTCACTTGTGGCTCAGTGCCTGATAGGCCAGTGCTGGTGGTGTGGCTGCAATTTGTGCTTGTGATGTCACTTGTGGCTCAGTGCCTGCTAGGCCAGTGCTGGTGGTGTGGGTGCAGTTTGTGTTTGTGATGTCACTTGTGTCTCAGTGCCTGATAGGCCAGTGTTGGTGATGTGGGTGCAGTTTGTGGTTGTGAGTTCACTTGTGGCTGAGTGCCTGATAGGCCAGTGCTGGTGATGTGGGTGCAGTTTGTGTTTGTGATGTCACTTGTGGCTCAGTGCCTGATAGGCCAGCGCTGGTGGTGTGGGTGCAATTTGTGTTTGTGATGTCACTTGTGGCTCAGTGCGTGATAGGCCAGTGCTGGTGATGTGGGTGCAATTTGTGTTTGTGATGTCACTTGTGGCTCTGTGCGTGATAGGCCAGTGCTGGTGGTGTGGGTGCAGTTCGTGTTTGTGATGTCACTTGTGGCTCAGTGCCTGATAGGCCAGTGCTGGTGATGTGGGTGCAGTTTTTGTTTGTGATGTCACTTGTGGCTCAGTGCCTGATAGGCCAGTGCTGGTGATGTGCGTGCAGTTTGTGTTTGTGATGTCACTTGTGGCTGAGTGCCTGATAGGCCAGTGCTGGTGATGTGGCTGCAGTTTGTGTTTGTGATGTCACTTGTGGCTGAGTGCCTGATAGGCCAGTGCTGGTGATGTGGCTTCAGTTTGTGGTTGTGATGTCACTTGTGGCTGAGTGCCTGATAGGCCAGTGCTGGTGATGTGGGTGCACTTTGTGTTTGTGATGTCACTTGTGGCTCAGTGCCTGATAGGCCAGTGCTGGTGATGTGGCTGCAGTTTGTGTTTGTGATGTCACTTGTGGCTGAGTGCCTGATAGGCCAGTGCTGGTGATGTGGCTGCAGGTTGTGTTTGTGATGTCACTTGTGGCTCAGTGCCTGATAGGCCAGTGCTGGTGATTTGGGTGCAGTTTGTGTTTGTGATGTCAGTTGTGGCTGAGTGCCTGATAGGCCAGTGCTGGTGATGTGGCTGCAGTTTGTGTTTGTGATGTCACTTGTGGCTGAGTGCCTGATAGGCCAGTGCTGGTGGTGTGGGTGCAGTTTGTGTTTGTGATGTCACTTGTGGCTCAGTGCCTGATAGGCCAGTGCTGGTGATGTGGCTGCAGTTTGTGTTTGTGATGTCACTTGTGGCTCAGTGCCTGATAGGCCAGTGCTGGTGACATGGCTGTGGTTTGTGTTTTTGATGTCACTTGTGGCTCAGTGCCTGATAGGCCAGTGCTGGTGGTGTATGTGCAGTTTGTGTTTGTGAGTTCACTTCTGGCTCAGTGCCTGATAGGCCAGTGCTGGTGGTGTGGGTGCAATTTGTGTTTGTGATGTCACTTGTGGCTCAGTGCCTGATAGGCCAGTGCTTGTCCTGTGGGTGCAATTTGTGTTTGTGATGTCACTTGTGGCTGAGTGCCTGATAGGCCAGTGCTGGTGATGTGGGTGCAGTTTGTGTTTGTGAGTTCACTTGTGGCTCAGTGCCTGATAGGCCAGTGCTGGTGGTGTGGGTGCAGTTTGTGTTTGTGATGTCACTTGTGGCTCAGTGCCTGAAAGGCCAGTGCTGGTGATGTGGGTGCAGTTTGTGGTTGTGATGTCACTTGTGGCTCAGTGCCTGATAGGCCAGTGCTGGTGATGTGGCTGCAGTTTGTGGTTGTGATGTCACTTGTGTCCTAGTGCCTGATAGGCCAGTGCTGGTCCTGTGGGTGCAATTTGTGTTTGTGATGTCACTTGTGGCTGAGTGCCTGATAGGCCAGTGCTGGTGATGTGGGTGCAGTTTGTGTTTGTGAGTTCACTTGTGGCTCAGTGCCTGATAGGCCAGTGCTTGTGGTGTGGGTGCAATTTGTGTTTGTGATGTCACTTGTGGCTCAGTGCCTGATAGGCCAGTGCTGGTGGTGTGGGTGCAGTTTGTGGTTGTGATGTCACTTGTGTCTCAGTGCCTGATAGGCCAGTGCTGGTGATGTGGGTGCACTTTGTGTTTGTGATGTCACTTGTGGCTCAGTGCCTGATAGGCCAGTGCTGGTGATGTGGGTGCAGTTTGTGTTTGTGAGTTCACTTGTGGCTGAGTGCCTGATAGGCCAGCGCTGGTGGTGTGGGTGCAATTTGTGTTTGTGATGTCACTTGTGGCTCAGTGCCTGATAGGCCAGTGCTGGTGATGTGGGTGCAGTTTGTGGTTGTGATGTCACTTTTGGCTCAGTGCCTGATAGGCCAGTGCTAGTGGTGTGGGTGCAGTTTGTGTTTGTGATGTCACTTGTGGCTCAGTGCCTGATAGGCCAGTACTGGTCCTGTGGGTGCAATTTGTGTTTGTGATGTCACTTGTGGCTCAGTGCCTGATAGGCCAGTGCTGGTGGTGTGGGTGCAGTTTGTGTTTGTGATGTCACTTGTGGCTCAGTGCCTGATAGGCCAGTGCTTGTCCTGTGGGTGCAGTTTGTGGTTGTGATGTCACTTGTGGCTTAGTGCCTGATAGGCCAGTGCTGGTGATGTGGGTGCAGTTTGTGTTTGTGATGTCACTTGTGGCTCAGTGCCTGATAGGCCAGTGCTGGTCCTGTGGGTGCAGTTTGTGGTTGTGATGTCACTTGTGGCTCAGTGCCTGAAAGGCCAGTGCTGGTGATGTGGGTGCAGTTTGTGGTTGTGAGGTCACTTGTGGCTCAGTGCCTGATAGGCCAGTGCTGGTGGTGTGGCTGCAATTTGTGCTTGTGATGTCACTTGTGGCTCAGTGCCTGATAGGCCAGTGCTGGTGATGTGGGTGCAGTTTGTGGCTGTGATGTCACTTGTGGCTGAGTGCCTGATAGGCCAGTGCTGGTGATGTGGCTGCAGTTTGTGTTTGTGATGTCACTTGTGGCTCAGTGCCTGATAGGCCAGTGCTGGTGATGTGGCTTCAGTTTGTGGTTGTGATGTCACTTGTGGCTCAGTGCCTGATAGGCCAGTGCTGGTGATGTGGCTGCAGTTTGTGTTTGTGAAGTCACTTGTGGCTCAGTGCCTGATAAGCCAGTGCTGGTGGTGTGGCTGCAATTTGTGTTGGTGATGTCACTTGTGGCTGAGTGCCTGATAGGCCAGTGCTGGTCATGTGGGTGCAGTTTGTGTTTGTGATGTCACTTGTGGCTGAGTGCCTGATAGGTCAGTGCTTGTCCTGTGGTTGCAGTTTGTGTTTGTGATGTCACTTGTGGCTGAGTGCCTGATAGGCCAGTGCTTGTCCTGTGGCTGCAGTTTGTGTTTGTGATGTCACTTGTGGCTCAGTGCCTGATAGGCCAGTGCTGGTGATGTGGCTTCAGTTTGTGGTTGTGATGTCACTTGTGGCTGAGTGCCTGATAGGCCAGTGCTGGTGATGTGGGTGCACTTTGTGTTTGTGATGTCACTTGTGGCTCAGTGCCTGATAGGCCAGTGCTGGTGATGTGGCTGCAGTTTGTGTTTGTGATGTCACTTGTGGCTGAGTGCCTGATAGGCCAGTGCTGGTGATGTGGGTGCAGTTTGTGTTTGTGATGTCACTTGTGGCTGAGTGCCTGATAGGCCAGTGCTGGTGATGTGGCTGCAGTTTGTGTTTGTGATGTCACTTGTGGCTGAGTGCCTGATAGGCCAGTGCTGGTGGTGTGGGTGCAGTTTGTGTTTGTGATGTCACTTGTGGCTCAGTGCCTGATAGGCCAGTGCTGGTGATGTGGCTGCAGTTTGTGTTTGTGATGTCACTTGTGGCTCAGTGCCTGATAGGCCAGTGCTGGTGACATGGCTGTGGTTTGTGTTTTTGATGTCACTTGTGGCTCAGTGCCTGATAGGCCAGTGCTGGTGGTGTATGTGCAGTTTGTGTTTGTGAGTTCACTTCTGGCTCAGTGCCTGATAGGCCAGTGCTGGTGGTGTGGGTGCAATTTGTGTTTGTGATGTCACTTGTGGCTCAGTGCCTGATAGGCCAGTGCTTGTCCTGTGGGTGCAATTTGTGTTTGTGATGTCACTTGTGGCTGAGTGCCTGATAGGCCAGTGCTGGTGATGTGGGTGCAGTTTGTGTTTGTGAGTTCACTTGTGGCTCAGTGCCTGATAGGCCAGTGCTGGTGGTGTGGGTGCAGTTTGTGGTTGTGATGTCACTTGTGGCTCAGTGCCTGAAAGGCCAGTGCTGGTGATGTGGGTGCAGTTTGTGTTTGTGATGTCACTTGTGGCTCAGTGCCTGATAGGCCAGTGCTGGTGATGTGGCTGCAGTTTGTGGTTGTGATGTCACTTGTGGCTGAGTGCCTGATAGGCCAGTGCTGGTGGTGTGGCTGCAATTTGTGCTTGTGATGTCACTTGTGGCTCAGTGCCTGCTAGGCCAGTGCTGGTGGTGTGGGTGCAGTTTGTGTTTGTGAGTTCACTTGTGGCTCAGTGCCTGATAGGCCAGCGCTGGTGGTGTGGGTGCAATTTGTGTTTGTGATGTCACTTGTGGCTCAGTGCGTGATAGGCCAGTGCTGGTGATGTGGGTGCAATTTGTGTTTGTGATGTCACTTGTGGCTCAGTGCGTGATAGGCCAGTGCTGGTGATGTGGGTGCAGTTTGTGTTTGTGATGTCACTTGTGGCTCAGTGCCTGATAGGCCAGTGCTGGTCCT
The DNA here is from genome assembly GCF_036417845.1 of Apteryx mantelli. NCBI lineage: Eukaryota > Metazoa > Chordata > Aves > Apterygiformes > Apterygidae > Apteryx > Apteryx mantelli. The sequence continues at coordinate 1,897,473 of NW_027118766.1, forward strand.
GTGGATTCAATTTGTGTTTGTGATGTCACTTGTGTCCTAGTGCCTGATAGGCCAGTGCTGGTGATGTGGCTGCAGTTTGTGTTTGTGATGTCACTTGTGGCTCAGTGCCTGATAGGCCAGTGCTGGTCCTGTGGGTGCAATTTGTGTTTGTGATGTCACTTGTGGCTGAGTGCCTGATAGGCCAGTGCTGGTGATGTGGGTGCAGTTTGTGTTTGTGAGTTCACTTGTGGCTCAGTGCCTGATAGGCCAGTGCTTGTGGTGTGGGTGCAATTTGTGTTTGTGATGTCACTTGTGGCTCAGTGCCTGATAGGCCAGTGCTGGTGGTGTGGGTGCAGTTTGTGGTTGTGATGTCACTTGTGTCTCAGTGCCTGATAGGCCAGTGCTGGTGATGTGGGTGCAGGTTGTGTTTGTGATGTCACTTGTGGCTCAGTGCCTGATAGGCCAGTGCTGGTGATGTGGCTGCAGTTTGTGTTTGTGATGTCACTTGTGGCTGAGTGCCTGATAGGCCAGTGCTGGTGATGTGGGTGCAGTTTGTGTTTGTGATGTCACTTGTGGCTCAGTGCCTGATAGGCCAGTGCTGGTGATTTGGGTGCAGTTTGTGTTTGTGATGTCAGTTGTGGCTCAGTGCCTGATAGGCCAGTGCTGGTGGTGTGGGTGCAGTTTGTGTTTGTGATGTCACTTGTGGCTCAGTGCCTGATAGGCCAGTGCTGGTGATGTGGCTGCAGTTTGTGTTTGTGATGTCACTTGTGGCTCAGTGCCTGATAGGCCAGTGCTGGTGACATGGCTGTGGTTTGTGTTTTTGATGTCACTTGTGGCTCAGTGCCTGATAGGCCAGTGCTGGTGGTGTATGTGCAGTTTGTGTTTGTGAGTTCACTTCTGGCTCAGTGCCTGATAGGCCAGTGCTGGTGGTGTGGGTGCAATTTGTGTTTGTGATGTCACTTGTGGCTCAGTGCCTGATAGGCCAGTGCTTGTCCTGTGGGTGCAATTTGTGTTTGTGATGTCACTTGTGGCTGAGTGCCTGATAGGCCAGTGCTGGTGATGTGGGTGCAGTTTGTGTTTGTGAGTTCACTTGTGGCTCAGTGCCTGATAGGCCAGTGCTGGTGATGTGGGTGCAGTTTGTGGTTGTGATGTCACTTGTGGCTCAGTGCCTGAAAGGCCAGTGCTGGTGATGTGGGTGCAGTTTGTGGTTGTGATGTCACTTGTGGCTCAGTGCCTGATAGGCCAGTGCTGGTGATGTGGGTGCAGTTTGTGGTTGTGATGTCACTTGTGGCTGAGTGCCTGATAGGCCAGTGCTGGTGGTGTGGCTGCAATTTGTGCTTGTGATGTCACTTGTGGCTCAGTGCCTGCTAGGCCAGTGCTGGTGGTGTGGGTGCAGTTTGTGTTTGTGATGTCACTTGTGTCTCAGTGCCTGATAGGCCAGTGTTGGTGATGTGGGTGCAGTTTGTGTTTGTGATGTCACTTGTGGCTGAGTGCCTGATAGGCCAGTGCTGGTGATGTGGGTGCAGTTTGTGTTTGTGATGTCACTTGTGGCTCAGTGCCTGATAGGCCAGCGCTGGTGGTGTGGGTGCAATTTGTGTTTGTGATGTCACTTGTGGCTCAGTGCGTGATAGGCCAGTGCTGGTGATGTGGGTGCAATTTGTGTTTGTGATGTCACTTGTGGCTCTGTGCGTGATAGGCCAGTGCTGGTGGTGTGGGTGCAGTTCGTGTTTGTGATGTCACTTGTGGCTCAGTGCCTGATAGGCCAGTGCTGGTGATGTGGGTGCAGTTTTTGTTTGTGATGTCACTTGTGGCTCAGTGCCTGATAGGCCAGTGCTGGTGATGTGCGTGCAGTTTGTGTTTGTGATGTCACTTGTGGCTCAGTGCCTGATAGGCCAGTGCTGGTGATGTGGCTGCAGTTTGTGGTTGTGATGTCACTTGTGGCTCAGTGCCTGATAGGCCAGTGCTGGTGATGTGGGTGCAGTTTGTGTTTGTGATGTCACTTGTGGCTCAGTGCCTGATAGGCCAGTGCTGGTGATGTGGGTGCAGTTTGTGTTTGTGATGTCACTTGTGGCTCAGTGCCTGATAGGCCAGTGCTGGTCCTGTGGATTCAATTTGTGTTTGTGATGTCACTTGTGTCCTAGTGCCTGATAGGCCAGTGCTGGTGATGTGGCTGCAGTTTGTGTTTGTGATGTCACTTGTGGCTCAGTGCCTGATAGGCCAGTGCTGGTCCTGTGGGTGCAATTTGTGTTTGTGATGTCACTTGTGGCTGAGTGCCTGATAGGCCAGTGCTGGTGATGTGGGTGCAGTTTGTGTTTGTGAGTTCACTTGTGGCTCAGTGCCTGATAGGCCAGTGCTTGTGGTGTGGGTGCAATTTGTGTTTGTGATGTCACTTGTGGCTCAGTGCCTGATAGGCCAGTGCTGGTGGTGTGGGTGCAGTTTGTGGTTGTGATGTCACTTTTGGCTCAGTGCCTGATAGGCCAGTGCTAGTGGTGTGGGTGCAGTTTGTGTTTGTGATGTCACTTGTGGCTCAGTGCCTGATAGGCCAGTGCTGGTGATGTGGGTGCAATTTGTGGTTGTGATGTCACTTGTGGCTCAGTGCCTGATAGGCCAGTGCTGGTGGTGTGGGTGCAGTTTGTGTTTGTGATGTCACTTGTGGCTCAGTGCCTGATAGGCCAGTGCTTGTCCTGTGGGTGCAGTTTGTGGTTGTGATGTCACTTGTGGCTTAGTGCCTGATAGGCCAGTGCTGGTGATGTGGGTGCAGGTTGTGTTTGTGATGTCACTTGTGGCTCAGTGCCTGATAGGCCAGTGCTGGTCCTGTGGGTGCAGTTTGTGGTTGTGATGTCACTTGTGGCTCAGTGCCTGAAAGGCCAGTGCTGGTGATGTGGGTGCAGTTTGTGGTTGTGAGGTCACTTGTGGCTCAGTGCCTGATAGGCCAGTGCTGGTGATGTGGGTGCAGTTTGTGGTTGTGATGTCACTTGTGGCTCAGTGCCTGATAGGCCAGTGCTGGTGGTGTGGCTGCAATTTGTGCTTGTGATGTCACTTGTGGCTCAGTGCCTGATAGGCCAGTGCTGGTGGTGTGGGTGCAGTTTGTGTTTGTGATGTCACTTGTGGCTCAGTGCCTGATAGGCCAGTGCTGGTGATGTGGGTGCAGTTTGTGGTTGTGAGGTCACTTGTGGCTGAGTGCCTGATAGGCCAGTGCTGGTCCTGTGGATGCAATTTGTGTTTGTGATGTCACTTGTGGCTGAGTGCCTGATAGGCCAGCGCTGGTGGTGTGGGTGCAATTTGTGTTTGTGATGTCACTTGTGGCTCAGTGCCTGGTAGGCCAGTGCTGGTCACCTGGCTGCAGTTTGTGTTTGTGATGTCACTTGTGGCTCAGTGCCTGATAGGCCAGTGCTTGTCATGTGGGTGCAGTTTGTGTTTGTGATGTCCCTTGTGGCTCAGTGCCTGATAGGCCAGTGCTGGTGGTGTGGGTGCAGTTTGTGTTTGTGATGTCACTTGTGGCTCAGTGCCTGATAGGCCAGTGCTGGTGATGTGGGTGCAGTTTGTGTTTGTGATGTCACTTGTGGCTCAGTGCCTGATAGGCCAGTGCTGGTGATGTGGGTGCAGTTTGTGTTTGTGATGTCACTTGTGGCTCAGTGCCTGATAGGCCAGTGCTGGTGATGTGGGTGCAGTTTGTGTTTGTGATGTCACTTGTGGCTCAGTGCCTGATGGGCCAGTGCTGGTCACATGGCTGCAGTTTGTGTTTGTGATGTCACTTGTGGCTCAGTGCCTGATAGGCCAGTGCTGGTCACGTGTGTGCAGTTTGTGTTTGTGATGTCACTTGTGGCTCAGTGCCTGATAGGCCAGCGCTGGTGATGTGACTGCAGTTTGTGTTTGTGATGTCACTTGTGGCTCAGTGCCTGATAGGCCAGTGCTGGTGATGTGGGTGCAGTTTGTGTTTGTGATGTCACTTGTGGCTGAGTGCCTGATAGGCCAGTGCTGGTGATGTGGGTGCAGTTTGTGGTTGTGATGTCACTTGTGGCTCAGTGCCTGATAGGCCAGTGCTGGTGATGTGGCTGCAGTTTGTGGTTGTGATGTCACTTGTGTCTCAGTGCCTGATAGGCCAGTGCTAGTGGTGTAGGTGCAGTTTGTGTTTGTGATGTCACTTGTGGCTGAGTGCCTGATAGGCCAGTGCTGGTGATGTGGGTGCAATTTGTGTTTGTGATGTCACTTGTGGCTCAGTGCCTGATAGGCAAGTGCTGGTGGTGTGGGTGCACTTTGTGTTTGTGATGTCACTTGTGGCTCAGTGCCTGATAGGCCAGTGCTGGTCCTGTGGATTCAATTTGTGGTTGTGATGTCACTTGTGTCCTAGTGCCTGATAGGCCAGTGCTGGTGATGTGGGTGCAGTTTGTGGTTGTGATGTCACTTGTGGCTCAGTGCCTGATAGGCCAGTGCTGGTGATGTGGCTGCAGTTTGTGGTTGTGATTTCAGTTTTGGCTCAGTGCCTGATAGGCCAGTGCTGGTGATGTGGCTTCAGTTTGTGGTTGTGATGTCACTTGTGGTTCAGTGCCTGCTAGGCCAGTGCTAGGTGCGTGGCTGCTGTTTTCAATTGTGAGTTCACTTGTGGCTCAGTGCCTGATAGGCCAGTGCTCGTCCTGTGGGTGGAGTTTGTGGCTGTGATGTCACTTGTGGCTGAGTGCCTGATAGGCCAGTGCTGGTGATGTGGGTGCAGTTTGTGTTTGTGATGTGACTTGTGGCTCAGTGCCTGATAGGCCAGTGCTGGTGATGTGGGTGCAGTTTGTGTTTGTGATGTCACTTGTGGCTCAGTGCCTGATAGGCCAGTGCTGGTGATGTGGGTGCAGTTTGTGTTTGTGGTGTCACATGTTGCTCAGTGCCTGATAGGCCAGTGCTTGTCCTGTGGGTGCAATTTGTGTTTGTGATGTCACTTGTGTCTCTGTGCCTGATAGGCCAGTGCTAGTCATGTGGCTTGGACTGTGGTTGTGATGTCACTTGTGGCTCAGTGCCTGATAGGCCAGTGCTAGTCATGTGGCTGCAGTTTGTGTTTGTGATGTCACTTGTTGCTCAGTGCCTGATAGGCCATTGCTGGTGATGTGGCTGCAGTTTGTGTTTGTGATGTCACTTGTGGCTCAGTTCCTGATAGGCCAGTGCTTGTCCTGTGGGTGGAGTTTGTGTTTGTGATGTCAGTTGTGGCTCAGTGCCTGATAGGGCAGTGCTGGTGATGTGGCTGCAGTTTGTGTTTGTGATGTCACTTGTGGCTCAGTTCCTGATAGGCAAGTGCTGGTCACGTGGCTGCAGTTTGTGTTTGTGATGTCACTTGTGGCTCAGTGCCTGATAGGCCAGTACTGGTCACGTGGCTGCAGTTTGTGTTTGTGATGTCACTTGTGGCTCAGTGCCTGATAGGCCAGTGCTGGTCATGTGGGTGGAGTTTGTGTTTGTTATGTCACTTGTGGCTCAGTGCCTGATAGGCCAGTGCTGGTGATGTGGGTGCAGTTTGTGTTTGTGATGTCAGTTGTGGTTCAGTGCCTGATAGGCCAGTGCTGGTCACATGGCTGCAGTTTGTGTTTGTGATGTCACTTGTGGCTCAGTGCCTGATAGGCAAGTGCTGGTGCTGTGGGTGCAGTTTGTGTTTGTGATGTCACTTCTGGCTCAGTGCCTGATAGGCCAGTGCTGGTCACATGTCTGCTGGTTTTAACCTGTCAGGTTATTTCTGCCTTCAGCACCACATAATGCCATGGTAGGCGCATGGCTCCTCTTTGTCGTTGTGAGGTCATTGTGCCCCTTTACCTTATAGGGCAGCAGGAAGCACATGGTGTCGATGCAGACCTGATTTCAGTTCTGCCTTTGCGTCTGATAGGCCAGTAGCAGGTACAAGGCTTTACAGCTTAGTTGGAAATCCCTTTTTCTCACTACCTGGCTGAGAGCATAAGAAGGACCTTATTGCCAGCAATAATACTTAAAAACTTAGAAATATGACTCCTGCTCCTCATTACCAGTACCCGAGAGCAAAGAAAACAGAACAGATTATCTTATTTGTTTGGCACCCCAGATAGAACACAGCGAAGTTCTCATCTGGTGAGCACTGGCACTGGGCTTGCATGCCTGCGTTTATTCGCCGTGGGCTCCCAGAGATCTACTTCAATGGGCACAGCAAATGCCCCGGGTGTGGGAGGACCTGGAAAAGGCAGCTCGACTGTTTTGTACAAGAGTAGAGGGACATCCCATTTGTTAGGGGGATTTTCAAGTATTGTTTCAACAGATATTTCAGCCAGGGGATAGAGAATGGATATTGAAAAAAGGATAGGGAATTGGCAGACTGAGATGATAACCGACAGCCTTGCCCACGAGGAGATCTGAATTGGGATTATAATAATACAAATGATTGGGCAGCGTGTCAAATGGCATGCCAAAATCTAGTTTTAGCTATACGAACTGCAGGGCAAATGGGTGTTATCTCAGAAAAGGTACTGTCGTTAGCAAAAGTCTGAGGAACACTCGATTTTTGGACTATTTGCTTGTGGCAAATTAGGCTCTTATGCTATGGAGGGATGTCTGTGGAAAATGTTAATGAAAGGCTGGCAGTGAGCCTATTGGTCCAGCAAGCGGCACCAGCTATCCATGAGTATTTCAGAAACCATGCTCCAGGGTGGCAGGGAGAGAATTTACAGAAGATTCACTGTATTACAGCAGCTGGACCTTTACTAGAAACATTTGAGAGCTGTGACAGTATGGGCACACATGTTACATGGTTGAGGGCTCATCTGTCACACAAGAGGAAGATCTCCATTTGGGTTATCTGATGGTTGCCTCTCTGGTCATCTACCAGTAATGTCTAGTCAGTGCCCACATGTACCACCAGCATGTGCTAATGTGCTTGAGGCACCACGTACAGGCAATGGCCTGTGATGTTCCTGAGCAAGAAACCTGGTCTGAAGGAGCCTCTGGAAATGAGGCAGCAGGCTGTGAGCTGGGGAGCTCTTCAGACAGCTTGAAGGCTGGTCACCTCTTCCAAAATGACCTTTGAAATTATGATTCATGACCAGGCAAAGAGGACAGTGCCTGCCCTCACCTTTCCTGCCTTGTGCTCCAGACTGACTTGGGCACAAGTCCATCCTGAGCTGAAAACTCAGCAGTCCCGGGGGTGCAGCAGTGCACCCAGGCTCATCCACCTTGCTGAAGGGCTCGGCTTCTTTTCTCAAGCACGCCCCACACAAACCGAGCTGCGAGGCTCCTTAGGAGTGACTTACATCTCAGTAGCTCTGAAGTCAGGCAGAGGTTAAGGTCCTTTTCTGTCTGTGTAGCTAGGTCTGTAATTTAAGCGGAGCAGAAATTATACCCTATTATTAAGTCATCGGTTTGTCTTGGTAGGTGTGTTCTGACACTTTGTCTCGATGTACTATCTATCTGGTTGATACAGTTTTCATCAGTTTACATTTTACATCCTGTTTACATGTGTTAGTTTGCATAGATACAGAGTTATTAGTTACATAGCAGCCTATTCTACATGGCTCAATATTCTCATACAAACTTCCTTTTCACCAGCACACAGGCAGGCCAGAGGACAACACCAACTCTCATTTATGTTCCACATGTCCACGTAAGGTGGAGGCTTTTGGAGTCTCCTGGGAAGCTCCATTTACAACATTACTACAGAACAGTCCAGCATATGCACAAGTTTTGTTGCTTGCCAATTCAGATGGATGGATAGGTATTGTTTTGAGTTTCCTTTTCCAGTTTCAAGGGCACTTAAGTGAAGATGAAGCACCTGAATGCTGTGCTTTCCCAAGCAACTGGATACTGTTATCACGAGGGCACCCTACCTGAACCTATTAACATTTGCTTAGCCGGAAAACAATACTGAAAACTTTTTTCTGAAGTGTTTTCGGAGTCAAGATTCACTCGGACCCAGCCTTCCCCACATTCTCACACACACAGGCTTACTCGACAGATCTGGAAGTCTGCCTAGGGGAATCAGTGCGGTGACTTTGAGATGGCTGTTTATATCCTGCCCCATTGCAATGAGTGCAATGTAAAAGGCAATCAAGATGTGCTCACTAAAAGCATACCTTCCCACAGTCTGCCACTGCAAAGTAGAGTTGTTACATTGTTCAGCAGAGAAATCAGTTGAGCACTTCAACGCCTTAACTACAGTGTCGGCTCTTGCTTCATAAAGGCCAAAGCTTGAAAAATTATGAAGCTCAATCCCATCTTGTGTTTCAGCGACTTTAGGAAGACAACTACCTCCATTTCCATCAGCAGACTTCAGGAGGAGTACAGCCTTCACTTTCCAGGCTTCTGAGAGTTGGCCTTACAGGAAGGTGTTTAAAAGATGAAACAGGTTACTCTCCAGCTGATGATGTCTTCCTGAACACGGAAACACAAACCCTAACTGGATGCGTTTACCATCAAAGGCTTTGAAAGTGCTTAACTTGGATGCTGTTGGTAAATTCCTTCTAAAATTGAATACTGAAATTCCAGCACGTCAAGAGTTTCTGGCAGCAAAGCAGGTCCCTTTTCTCACAGAAGGCTCCAGTAGTTCAGGGCTAAGCCCCCAGGTCAGGGGTCAGTGCTGGCCCTGGAAACAGTCCTCCATTTCCTCAGGATGGGGGGAGCCATGTCGCTCTCTGATGTCCAGGAGCCAAGGTGCAAAGGTTCCGCCTTATCTTTCCAAAGAGGATGAGAAGAAAATGGATTTAGGATATAACAATGAACGTAGGCCTCCTCAAAGAGTTCAAAGCCTTCAGCCCAAGTAGCAGTAGCTCAGACATTGACATCTTTGAGGCTCTACCTGAAGCCTTTCTTGCCGTTCCTTCAAATGACATCATCAAATATCACGACTCATGCTGTCCTGCTATCTAAAGCCTTGCAGCTTCTCCACAAACTTTTGCTGCTTCCTTCCCCCCAGTCCATCTGCCTCCTCCCATTTCCACTTCATATCTTTAACAGTTCACTAAACTCAGTCCACTAGTCCATGGATCTGATCTATCTCCAGATAGACAAGCAGGACTTGATAGCAAAGCCTTTCATTCCTTCTTAAAAAGTTGCAAGTTATTGGATTTTGTCTCCCAGAATTGGTCGGCAATAGCTGAGAAGAAAGGGTAAAGGTGGGAGGAAGAAAAAGGTATTCTGCATTTCCAGATAATACTTAAATACCAACTAGCAAAGCTAACCTGCTGTTGTTTAGAAGAGAATGTCAATGAATAAAGCAGCAAAACACTTGAAGGTTTTGGTTTCCTTATTTGCAGTACTTTTAACCTTATTGAAAGAGAAGAATTTACAGTTCTATTTCATCATGCTGTGAATTGAGTTTTCCTGATGACAGAGAATATATACAGCTAACTCTTAAATCTTCGGATATTGTGCCCACAAAGGGAAACACCTGGTCTTTCAAGCAAAAGATTACAATTGACTTCTAACAGATAACCCTCTCCTGCTTATACACTAATCAAGGTCACATGTACAGGAAACACTCAAAGATGACAAAGCACCTTTTTAAAGCAGGACACTTTTGGAGTATACTTTCCTTTGATCACACAAGTCACTAAGCCTTTAACTATGGCAAGGGATTCCCTCTACCTTGAATCTCCATATAGTTTGCATTTTAAAAATTCTTAAGAAATGGCTTTTTACTACTACTATAAAAGCTCAGCTCAGTGTTGGCAGAAGTTTTTCAAGCACACAAATGTATTGATGCCTCAGTTTACCTAAAGATAAATTCAACAGAACCCATGTCCTAGGTTAAAGGAAGGCAAAGAAACCCCATGCTTGCCTCTATTTATACATTTTCTGTTGGGGGGGGGGTTCTTTCTGAATAGCCTACTGTAAAGCGCAGGGGCAGCAGAATTTTACATTAAACTATTTAGAGTTTATGCCTAACCTCTCCAAAAAAATCCAATTGCTCTTAAAGAATCAATTCTAAAAGTCCAATGGTAGAGAGCCCAGTTAAGAGCCACCGGTGCCAACAACTTACATATTATGCCAACGCATTAAGTATTGCCACCATTTAGACTCTCTACAAGAGCAGGGAGGAGAATGCTTCACAGTCAGGCACTTGCTCCTCCTCTTCAGTAGATTCCTGGGCAGAATGTTGCTCATCATCATCAGCGGAGGATGGGGAATCGCTGCTGTAGACTGAGTGTTTCCACCTGCAAGCATTTCAAAGGCAATAACAAAAACAAGATTAGGTCACACTAAGTCAAAAATCAAGTGCAGTCTACCCCAGAAGGTACTGTGAGATCTAGGAAGTTTCCAGCCCATTATATGTATTTGTCGTGCATCTGATTTCAAACTGCATTACATGTTCTTCCTTGGGAGAGCAAAATTCCATCTTTGTTGGGAAGTTAAAAAAAAAAAAAAAAAAGCACATGGTACTTATATGCAGCTTGACTTTGGCATATGATAGGCCAGAGCCTTGCAAAGTAACTGTAAAGCCTTGCAAAGTAGCTGTATTTGTGAATCTATTGCCCCGATTTCCCCTGAACTTCATATTCACAGCTGTTATCAAAAACAGCAGGACAAGTCAAGAAGGGAGCTCCTGAGAGAGCTTCAATTAATTACGATGCATACAGGATGATAATTATGATGCATACAAGTTTTGGCTTGAACCTTTTTATAGGTTTTTATTCCCCTTGTTCAAGTCTTGCACAGGCTGCGGAACATGGGCGAGGTACTGCCTTCACGAGGTATTGCATAATTACCCCTCTTCCTCAAGGCATGATCAGCTCAACTACTGCAACATCCTCTTCTGTCCTGAAGTACAGCCTTGCCCCACTCAGATCCATTCAGAAAGTTGCTCTAAAGGTCATCTTCTGAACTTATTCCCTTCATCACAAAGCGCATTCTCCTGAAACCCTTCAAGTGTCTTCTCTCACAGCAAACAGAGTTGCTAAGGCCTTTCATGAATTACCCTCCTTCCTACCTTAGTTCCCACTGAGTGCCCAGAAAACAGCTCTGAATTCTGAGCTGGCCCTGACAGCACCTCTCACTGACTAACCCCTCAATACAGAAATGCAGAAGCATGTTCTCTTCTTACCTGCCACCTTCACGCTTGGGAGAAGGTTTGCATATGCACCTGGCAGTCTTCCTTACCTCCTGAAAATTCTTGCTGGGCTGCTCAAAACCCATGAAAACTGTCAGGCTACTGCTGCAGTGAGAGCAGTGCTCATCATTCAGAGTAGGACTGCGTTTCCTTGTATTCTCACCTCTTGACAGCCATCTCTTGCTTTTTCTCTTGTGCTCGGTTATAAGCATTTGGGAAAAGGACTGTTTTTGTTTGCTGACTCTCTGTCCGGAGCTTACCGGCAGGGCCCTGGAGTCCCCGACTATGGCTTGTAAGCGCTAAGGCTATACAGAAATGTGAATAGATTAAAAAAATATCCAATAGCTCAACTCATTTCAGCTGTTTCAGAGGAGGCTTTTGGCCAGAACACAGTAAAGAAAATTGAAAGCCAGAACTAACCTGCGCTGCCATCTTGAGTGTCAGCAGTTTCCTCATCAGTTCTCCTCGGGAGTACGTATCCAAGTTTTCCTAATGAGAAGAAACAAGAAGGGTCAGTCACAAACACGCAGAAAATCTGACGTATGCACACTTGGTGCCTACACAGTAACTTTATCAAGGCTCTGCATGGACACAAAAGATGAGCATGCAGTTCTACGATGCAGAAAGCAAGGAAGCATTGCTGGAATCCAACCATCTAGTTTTACCTGTTTTCACAAGAGGCACCTTCTGGTTTAGGCCTATATCTGTCAGTCTAAGAGAGATGAGAAAATGGATGCACATTTTAAGACAAGAAGAAAACCTGTACTTTTAAATTCAGTTCATGGCCTACTTTGTCTCTCTGTTAACATGTTGATTCATGGCCCAGGACAAGTTTTTTTTAAAAAAAAAACAAAAAACCCAGACATCCACAGAGATTCCTGAAGTAAATGAATTTATCTTTGCTTTTTATCCTAGAGTTCACAGAATCACAGAATGGTTGAGGTTGGAAGGGACCTCTGGAGATCATCTAGTCCGACCCTCCTGCTCAGGAAGGGTCACTTAGCACATGTTGCCCAGGACTGCGTCCAGATGGCTTGAATATCTCCGAGGAAGGAGCCAACCACAGCAGGCATTGCCCACACCAAGGCACCTAGGACAGGAGCCTGGAAGGTCTTGAAGGTGGTGAGCTTCAAAGGGAGCTGAGCTGACAACACAAGGGGAAACAGATGACAACACGAATCAGGCAATCGGAACACCATGGTGTGCGTTCGACTGGCTGCAAGATGGCTGTTGGCATGCAAGCGTGCTTAAGGAAGGCAAAGCGTTAAGAGAAAAAGCACGAGTCAGCTTTCAAGGACAATTAGATGTACGGGGCTGCCAGTTTATGGGGGACAGTGCAGGCAGCTTCCTAACACTCACTGCTGAGCAGGAAGCCCGAACTCTGACAAACAGGCCTTTCAAGTATCCTGTGAAAGTCCATGAGCACAGAAGCAAGGCAGCTGCTAGGGGTTTCATGTCGAGACTCCACACTGGACCAAATTAGGCCCCTAATTCCAGCACCTACTCAAAAATAATTACAAAACCCATATATCTGCATAATAACATCAGACACGTAAAAAGAAGTACTTGTGAACTATTCTTTAAATAACAAACAGGGTTAAAAAAAAAAACTCTTTGGGGCAATAGTAAATGCGTACACATGACATTCTTACAAACTGCAGGATAGAGAAGAAAATTGTTTGTCAGCAAACCAATTTAACCTGACCTCTCTGCAGGGCACAGTTCAGGACACCCTCACAAGTTACATACCTCCAATTTTCTAGAGAAGGTCCAGAAAAGAAACTACCTTGATAAAAACAGTGGAACGGGGCTCGTCCAGAAAAGATGTGATTTGCTTACTTGGTTTGGAAGCTCTGCCAGCATAAAACAAACAAACAAGAAAACAAACCAAAAAACCATACACACACACACCAAAGAGTTACAAAGGGATTATTTAAGAGTCTTGTCTAAACTCTACCTTAATTTAAGTAAAGGGCTCCTAAGGGTGCACAAGGAATTTATCTTCCACCGTTACTGCAAACGGCAGGACACTACAAAGGTCACCCCTAGGAGAAGGGCGTTCAGACTACGCCTAAAAGAGCCACTGGCACACTGAAGGCGCTCATTCACTTTCAACATGCATTTTCCCTTTCACAAAAACCTTACAAAGCCACTTCAGCCAGTAACTAGCCAGGAGGGTTGGTTCCCCCCCAACCCCCTTTTTTTTCTTTCTTTCCAGAGAGAGCTTGTTGTATTCTACAGCTTCCGACAGAAGCTATATTAGCATAAATGCTCCAGCTGATTTAGACCTCCTCGACCAAAAGATCTTAGACTTTCGGCTGAAATGCCCTCGCTGCTGCCCATGGGGAGAGGCACAGAGCCAGAAAACAATGCCTGGAGTCCAGGGCACTCTGCTGACGTGGGCATCTCTCCTGCTGGCACTAGAAATAGAGCATCCCGTCACATTCGCTTCGCACAGATTATATGTGACCTCACAACCACAAATTGCAGGCACATGACCAGCACTGGCCTATCAGGCACTGAGCCACAAGTGACATCACAAACACAAACTGCAGCCACATCACCAGCACTGGCCTATCAGGCACTGAGCCACAAGTGACCTCACAAACACAAACTGCACCCACATGACCAGCACTGGCCTATCAGGCACTGAGCCACAAGTGACCTCACAACCACAAACTGCACCCCTGTGACCAGCGCTGGCCTATCAGGCACTCGGCCACAAGTGACCTCACAACCACAAACTCCACCCACAGGATCAGCACTGGCCTATCAGGCAGTAGAGGAACAAGTGACCTCTCAACCAAGAACAGCAGCCCTGGACCTAGCACTGGCCTATCAAGCACTCAGCAGAAGTCGCCTCACAGATACAAAGAAGTAGCAACGTGGCTGCTGGTGGCCTAGCAGGTACTGAGGCCAAATAACTGCACAAACACAAACAGCAGCAATATGCATCGAGGTGGACTCTCAGGTGCTCATGCTGAAGTGACCTCACAGGCAGCCATGAAGCCAAATAGCTGCTCCTGGCCTCTTTGCAGCTGAGGCACAATTGACCTCAACAAGCACAAACAGCAGCAATGTCCATGCTGATCGCCAGTCACATACTGATGCACAACTCACCACAAAAGCACCAACAGCAGCAATGGCCCTGCTCACCCTTTAGGAGGCATTGAGACACAAAAGACCTCACCATCATCACCAACGCTACATGCATGCTGTTGGCCTACCAGCTTCAGAGGCACAACTCACCTCACAAGCACAAATGGCATCGACCTGCCTGCTGCTGCCCTATCTTTGACTGAGTCACAAGGGAGCTCAAAAGTGCAAACCTTCACAGAGGAGAAGCTCACCTGGGCCACTCGCACGTCCCTTGATTATGCTGTGATCACTCCACACAGAACAGTCTTCTGCAAAAGGCCTTCATCTCCTGACAAGACTCTCTCCAGATCATGCGACAGCTCCACTCTGGCACCCTGCACACAAATCACAAAAGGAACAATTGGTCGCGCTTTTCCTTTAGTACCATCAAGTCCGAGCTGGGAGCCTTCGCACTGCAGCACCTACACAATGGCAGCAGCATGCCACTTCCATTTCTAGTGCATTTCTAGGGACAGAGATCAGCTGAGGGAGCAGCTGCACTGCAAAGGCTTTCTGACACTCTCAGATCAACTTGGCACTGCACCGGGCATCAACCTGACGCCAGACCTCTGCTCTGCCACCTACTCTACAAACACACTGCCTCTGCCCCACACAGCTGCCTCTTCTGCTAGATACAACCAAGTGCCAGCAAGAAGAGATGCATGCAGGACACTCGCCACTTGCACACTCCCCAGCCACTGCTCTGCTCGCTGCCTTCCCTTGGCTCCTCAACCCAGACACTCAGGGAGGCTCTTGTGGTAACACCACAAGGTGGCCAAGGCACTCTAGGCTCACAAGGCCTGTGCAAACGAGCAGTACAAGATCAGGCACAGAGCTGCCTCCTTGGGTGATGCTGCTCTTTTCAGAGGGAAGGATCCTGCTTGCTTTGGGCACAGCAGGCTGCTGCTTTCCACCCCCATCCCCTCACGAGCCTCCTGCTAGGGATGGGGACATGGGGATTTTCTGTAGTAATACAAAAGTTACAGATACAACACAGAAACACTTGAGAGTCCGGAAGGCCTCCTGAGCCCAAAGGAACCTCCCTTCCTTTCCTTTAGTTACTTGGACAAGGAGCTTGGACGGGGAAGGGAAAAAGGGTGCAGAGGCTTTGAAATGAAGCCCAAGCAATGAGACAGCCCCACACTGGACGGCTGCTGAAATGACAGCTCTCCTGGCTGCGCAGCCTCTGCAGCACCAGTCCGCGCTCCACAGCTGGCTTCACAGAGCACGGAGGGCTGCGTGCCACGGGCAACCTGGCCCTGGGCACATCTTCACCCCTCGCAGAGCCAGCAGCCCAAGAGCTCTGAGACTTCCACAGGTCAAGCTATGGACGCTTTGGGGCACTCACACAAAGGCACTCAGGACATGCTGGCATCTATTATAAGGGTCTTGGACTCGTCCTATATGGCACCACAACCTCCTAGGAAAAGGAGGGGGCACCGTAGCATTTGTTGAGCGGGCTGGCAATAACAGCACTTGTGGGAGGCGGAATTTGCAGCACAGCAGAGGTACCAGGAGCTGAACCCACAACCCAAGTCACCCAGGGAAGACAGGCGCATTTATGGAAGCCTTCGCATCCACACGTAGCCTCTTCTCAGTCACTTGCAGCTGCTTTCACAGAGGGCTCACGACGCTGGCCAAGATGTTGACAGGTACAGGGACACAGCCTGGCATCCTGCCTCCATCCTCAGCGGCTCTAGCACTGCACTGGGAACCTCCATGAGTGGAGCAACCTAGAAAGAAAGAAAGAATCGGAGTGTTACTGGCAGTTCTGCTGGCCTTACAGAGTCGCAACAGGCAGGGGCAAATGTCTCCCCTCTGTGCTGAGCTCTATTGGTGAGAGCACAGCCAGCAGGGCCACCAAGACGTTCTACCCCTCTTTTTGGCACAGGTGACACCATGTCTGTATACCAGGTCCTGTTTGGGCTCTCCAGGTCTGCACAGGCGCTAACACACTGCAGGGAGTCCAGCACAGGGACACCAAGACAGTCAGGGGCTGCAGCGTGGCGCATAAAAGGAGAGGCTGTGAGAGCTGGCTTTGTTCAGCCTAGACAAGAGAAGGCCAACGGGGATCTTCATGCTGTGCACAGCTATCTTATGGAGGGCACAGAGAAGACGGAGCCGGATTTTCTTGGAGGTGCACACTAGTAGCATGGGAGGCAACAGGGACAAATCGGACAATGGGAAATGCTTCTGAGACATTAAGAAGAAACCTTTTTCTCCGTGACGGTGGCCAAACTGCGGCACACGGATACAGAGAGGTTCCCAGATCTCCATCCTTGGAGGTAATCAAAACTTCACTGCAAAAGGCCCCAAGATACCTCCTCTACTGGCACCTGCCTGCAGCAGGGCGTTGGAGCCCTGCTACCTCCACATGGCTCCCCCATTGCAGCCTCAAGCAATATGCTATTGTGAGACTCTGGCCAAAGGCACCAGAGGCTTTGCAGATGCCGCCTCCACCGCTCAACAAGGACAGGTGTCTCAGAGCCACCCATCGCCCTCACAGGCCTGACTTCTTGTGAGGGGGCATCTCCCCTCTCTGCAAGGCTCTGCATACGCACAACGTGCAGAAATGCCTCTGACTGCTTTCATTAACTACCCATCTCGCTGAGGGATAGCAATGGATTAGCGTCTGAGATGGGAAGATGCAATGACGGTCCAGATTCAGCAGAAAGCCTTTAAGGAGGGAGAAGAGAACTCTCGCCAGCAGTCAGTAAAATCCCAAAGACTCACGGAAGCATCAAACCCTTCCGAAACTGCAAGCCTGAACCTCAGCTGACACAAACCACCAAACTGGGAGCAGCCCTGCCTCGCACCACGATGCTCCAAGGAGGCAACACGGTCACCAACAGTCCTCACCCAGGTCTCCCAGAAGGACACCGTGATGGCAGGCTGGGCCTTGGGAGCAGAGCACTGCTCTCTCCAGACACCTCCTCCCACGCTGAGCAGCAAAACACTGGCGCCACCACCCGGCTCCACCACAGGGCATCTCGCACTGTAACACGCCGTTACCTCCACACCTCACAGACGGTTGGCAACCAACACACGCCTCTGCATCAGCGACACACAGCCCACAGCACCACACATGGCAGCACGCAGGGCACCCCAAGCGCCCCACAACACACAAAGCCCAACTCTCCAGACCTTCCATTCCTTTCTAGTCCTCCAAGGCCTTGCAACAGGCTCTGCCTCTGAACAGCCACTCACAGCCCAGGGCCTGCTCAATTCCCACCTTCCCACCAGGAAGCAGAGAAGAAGTGCTCTCACAGCGGCTGATCAGGCCAGCTTTTCCCTCTTGCTTGTGTCTCAACTTCTCTGAACAAGAAATCTCTTTCAAAATGTGGCCCATACCCTTTTTGGGGGGTGACATTCCTTCTGTCTCCGCCAACTGCCTTTGCACCCATTCTCCAGTGACTGCATACATGGACAGAAAATCAGAGACCCCTAAAGTGTTACAGTTCCAAAGGTGTCACCAAAGCAGCTGGACACCTCAAAGACAGACACAGCATGCAGACCTTGCAATAAAATCTCACAGGCTCCCTGCTCTTTTGACAGGGGCAACTTCTAAAGCACACACACCCTGGCAAGAAGAGATTATTCACACCACTGCTCACACCAGCACTACATTCACTTAGCAGCCTCAAAAGTCTAGCTGCACTCCCTAGCTGACTGCGAGGACGCTGCAAGCTTCTACTTAGCAACAAGCGGAAAGGCAAACTCCATGTCCATGTTCACCACAGAACATCATCCACATTTGAAATGTTGCAGTACTAACTCATGATGATGGAGTGGAATCAAATTTGTGTCAGATGATGTGGAATATCGACTTCTGCTTGATTAATGAGTTGCATTTCTGTATTGCTGTAGAGCTCTGCAGGGGTCAATCCCTCCTCTGAGCACACGCAACAAACCCAGAAGTGACCTCACCACCAGCATCCAAGCCATGCGTCTTCTCCTGACCTGTCAGCTGCTCACATAGAGGTGTCATCACATCACAGATTCACATCATGGCCTCATAATACTCACAATGCTCTCAAACACCCATTGCCTACCAGTTACTACACCAAAAGATTAGCTTCTGCTATGCATTATCAACACCTAGCCTATGAAATTTAAGAATTGCAGAACAGCCTGCAAGTAATCCTTGGCAACATTTTCTAACGGGAGGATTGCATGGGAGCAGCGATCATGAAACTGAAGACAGCAGGGCCTCATGTCCCAGGCACAGGCAGAAGCCTTCCCGCAACTCAGAACTCTGGTTCCTTCCCCAATGCTGAACAAAACCAGAAAATCCTCCACACATCCAGGACAACAAGCATTCTCCTATTTTAGGCCCTGACAACTGGAGGCACGTGGAAGGACTCAGGCCAGGGCATCTCAGTTGGTGAAACCAGCAGAGACACAATTCAGCAACTCTTCACCCTGACCTAGGAGCATGGAAAGAACAACGGCAAGTGCAAGCACTGGCCGTTCATCAACTTTCAAGACCCTGACAAGCAAAACAGCTCACACTTACAGAGCTCTTCTGCAAACACCCTTCACCCTGCTGCCAGGCTCACAGGTCGCGGCGCAAAGCTAGAGGCAGGGAGCAAAAACGACGACTAAGGCACGGCATCACATGCGGGCACAGCCCCTCTCAGAGCCACTCGGAAATGCAGTTTTCACAACAGAAGACACCATTGGGAAGGGCACCTCGCGACGACACCAGCAGCCTGCTCACACTTTGCCCAGCACCTCCCAAACGCAGCTCACAGCAGCACCTGGGGCTGCGCTGGCAGCAGCAGCTCAGGGAAACGCTTTAACAGGGATCCCAGAGCCACCACAGGGCCAAAGCTTCCTGCCCCCAAACCCCACCGAGCCGCCCCGGCCCAGCTGCTCGCGGCAGGCCGCCACGTCTGGCTGCAGGGCAGCTCCCCCCTCTGGCCCATGTCGCTCTGGCCCCTGCTCACGGCCCCACCAGCCCCTGCTGCAGCTCCTGCAGCAAAGCAGCCTCGTCGCCTGCACCGCTGCCCCGCCCCGGCGGGAGGGCACCCGCCGCCATTTGAACGCGCCCGCAGCCCCCACCAAACGCTCTCGCCCGCTCGCTTCTCGCCTGCTTTGCTCCCGCTCCTCTTCCACCTCTTTCTTTGACGTCTTTTTTTTTTTCCCCACATGTTGGACTGCAATTGGCTGGCAGAGCCATCAGTGAAACTGATGCCCGCCCTCCTCCTCCTGACAGCCAATAGGAGGGCTGCACTGGGGCGATGCCACGGCAACGCTGGGCCCTCCTGCCCTGGCGGCCAGCTCCGCCCCCTCCCCCGTGGTCGGGCGCCATGTTGTGGGCGGCAGCGCGGGGCGCGGCGGGGCCTGGGGGCGGCGCGGTGCTGTGTGGGCGGGCAGTGAGGAGCCTCGGGGTGCGGCCGCTGCCCCGGCGGGGCTGGGCTGTGCGGCAGGGGCCCCGCGGGGCTGCTGGCCGCCCTGCGCCCTGGGGGCTGTGCGGGGCGTGGGGGGGGGCAGCACTGGGGCCTGTGCTGGTGGCAGCCCTGGCGCCAGCGTGGGGGCCCTGGCGCTGGTCGTCTGAAACAGGGGATGGACTTGAAACTAGGAGACTGACAGAACTCCTACCACTTTCCAAATTAAGTGTTGGACTGACTGGTGCAGAACCTCTCCAAGTGGGTATTTCAGACAGTTCTAGAGATTTCTAGAGGCAGATCCTGCTGTGCCTGGACCAATTCCTGTGCTTAAATGTGGTGAGTACCATCTCAGGTGGAGTATCTGGCTGTTTCAGAATCTCTGCAGCAGCTCCTGCTGCAGAACTGATTAAACTGTAAATACTTAAGGCCCTTGAAAATCGACAGTACAAACTGCTCCTGCAAATGAAGAAGCGGCTATGTAGGACAGTCTTTTGTGCATTCTTAGGAGAGTTAGGAGATGCTTTGATATGCAATTTAAGGTAATCAGTAGCAATGGCTCATGCATATGCTGGAGAGGTCACACAGGACCACAAGCCAGCTGGACTATAAAAATTCCCCAGAAGAACAGTTCGGGGAGTCTCATCTGATCCAGTGGAAGCCACTGTTGGAAGGACCCTGGCAAAGGAGACTGCCACCACCATCTGGACAGTAACCAACCATCCCATTCAAGAGATTTGATGCCCCTTGTGAGGGTTACCTGTGACACGCCAATAGATGGGCGTCTGTGATTCTTTCGGGTTTATTTGCACTGAACTCCAAGAGATCATCATTTGTCAAGTATGAGAATTTATTAGAGATAAGAGGTTATAACAAAAAAAGCTAGAAATATAACAGAACTGAAAAAATATATATACATATCAGAGCTCTACAGTTAAATCATAGATGCACGGTACAGCGACTGCTCTCGCCCTTTATTGGCCACCCTTCCGGTACGGTTTTGCCCAGATTCTCCTCACCACGCCATTGACATCCACTGGCCAGCTGATGGTCGGTCAGAGTCCACACCAACTTCTGTGGCTTACTCTTTTCTATAGCGAGTCAAAACAACGCCAGACCGCAGTTACACAAAAGCTGTATGGCCTCAGTCAATAACAGCATGCACATCAACAGGTAACCTAGTGCTCAGCCCACAGCACTGCTCAGTTGGCAACAGCAGCCATGAACAGGTCTTTCTGTGGGGAATGGTTCCACAGCACCTAGATGTTTATGGGGTGAGTCTGTGGTGTCACTTCTCCTCTGTCTGGAATTGTCAGTCGTGGGGTCGTTAGACGGTTGCCCCCAGGCTGCAGCAACCCCACAGTGTGGTGGCTCCAGCCGTGATGCACCCGGGGTTCCTTAACTCCTGGGAGCACCCCAGAGCAAACCCCTCTTCTGTGGGCTGCACCATCCAGAGTCCCACGCTTGCCTGTGTGGCGCCTGTCACTCCACCCCTTGACACCGCCAGACACACGCATTTATTTCAGAAGTCAGCTAATTCCCCTTGGTGGGCGGCTTTTGGGTAAGCACAGTGTACTGGGGAAATGCGCACTGCTATTAATAGACGCCAAAAGCAAAGCATGCCCATTTGCAGTAACACGTAAACAACTGTTAAAAATAACAGTCTTAATCCTAATAGCAACATGATTGGTCTGGCCTATTGACCCAAATTCAGTGAATCCGAGTGTTGTTCCAGTTCAATATGTTAACACAGAAATCTTATTTCCTTTAATTGCAGGCATTTCTTTCCTGCACCGAAAGATCCCCAAGCTGGAATAGTTCCCTTTAGAGGAGCTTCAAATAGAGTTGGTCACCTTTTTTTTATTATTCTTTTTCCGTATTTCCCTGTCTTCTCTATAGGAAACAGACAACTTTAACTTCAGATCAACAGCTGTTACATTTATGCTTAATTTTACCATCTTTTTCTTTCCTTTCCTTTCATCAAGGGAAGGTGTTAGCCCCTCCTTAGGATCATCAATTTTTACAAACACTAGAATACAGCTGTTGAGTTTCGTTATCAGCCTGGTATGTGTATCCCCTCATTCTTAGGTCTGCCATCTTCCTTTGATGTTACTTCTCTCCTGGCTCCTAGGTTCATTCTATTATTTAGATACTTTTAAAAAACACATTACTTAGCCTAACAATTCTACCACTCTTTCTGGCTGCTTCTTTTCAAGTTGTTGCTCTTCAGAGGGTCACTCTGTAGAACCCAAACAAAAAGAAAAGCCTACCAAGGCCATTAGGTTGTTATAGTTTGGTTTTAACTGTAACTGCTGAAGCTATTTCTTTTAAGGTTACTCGGTTACATCCATCTATTATTCACATTTGAACAGGGTTTTTTTTTTTTTCATTGATTTTTCTTTATGCTCAGAAACTTTTACTACAGCTTGGGGCATTTTCCAGCCCCTGCTGGTTTCTGGTGTACTTAAAGATGCTGTTTTTTCGCATTCGAGGTCTTTTCTTGTTTCCTAACTCTGCCCCTGGGGCTCTTCTCTGCAGAGCCCGATCTCCACCCTGAGTCCTCCTGTGCCTCAGTGCCAGGCAGAGCAGTTATACTGGCCAGGGGGGGCAGAGCGTTTCTCACGGTCTTGTGAGAAACAAGCTGCCCAAGCCCGGTCCTGCTTTCCACCCAAAGCCTCCCCTGCTTCGCTCCCTCTCCTCTTCCACCTCTCTCTTTCACGTCTGTTTTTCTTCCACATGGTGGACTCCGATTGGCTGACAGAGCCTTCAGTGAAATCCAGACCCGCCCCCCTCCTCCTGCCAGCCAATAGGCAGGTCGCAAATCAGCAGCTGCCTATGGGAATGAGCTAGGGGAGGAGTCACAATGTTGCAGTGTCCAGATGGAGTGTTGTAAAGGTGAGGTTACAAAGTGTCAATTTAATCGGGGAATGGGGGAACAGAAGAGAGAGCCAGACAGCTCCTGGGGGTCCCGGGCGATGCTGGGGGCCGTGCTGCTCTTGGGGATCCCAGACCAGGCTGTGTTTCTGTACAAAAGTCTGGAAAAGTCTTGATGCAAGCCCCTAGAGAAGAGGGATTTTCCTGAGCACTCAGAGAAACCCATGCAGGACCCAGGGATGTTGAGGGAAACCCATCCCACCCACCCCCAAGCCCACTGCTCTCCCTGGAGACCTTCCTGGATCCTCAGGCTGGGAGCAGGAGGGGGGTCTGTGGGCACAGCCATGTCCCAGACTAGCCTCCTTCAGGCCTTCAGATTCACAACATGTCACAGCTTCAAATGAGCTCTCTAAAGCAGCACTTCCCATGCCCCTGGTGTGGAGAGAAGACTTTGGGTAGACAAACAGGAGACACGGGAGAGAAAGGGCAAAGACAGCAGGCTGCAGAGCTGGGGCTCCCAGCATCACAGAGGGGGTGCCACAGGCTCAAGAAGCAACCCAAAGAAGTAAAGGAGTCCTTCCTTTTGCAGTGACTTGGAAAGCCACATCTCTCACAGTATTCAAGGGGGATGGAGTCTCCCTTCTGCAAGATTTGCCCCTGGACTAGGCAGAGACTAGCAAGAGCAGGAAGGCTGGTTGTAGGGATGCTCTCAAACTTCAGCAGCTGCAGAGCTGGGAGCTGGTCATCTCACAAACTTGGGAGTGAGTCAAAATGCACGTCCTGAGGCATCGCACTGCCTCATAGACTCTGCACTGGAGCCTGGACAGCAGCACTGCAGTGTGTGGGCGTGTCCTCAGAAGCCCAGAGTCATAAAATGTGGGAGATCCAGGATGTCGGGGCTGTACAGACCCAGGAAAGCAAGGGTGCCTGCGGGGAGGAGGAGGGCAGGGGGCTGAGGAGCGTACCCAGGGGAGAATTCTCGCACAGCCCCAAGGTGACACTGAAAAGCACAAGGACCAAATGAGGCCCAGGGATGAGAAATGGCTTCCTCAGCCTCAGCCAGAAGGAAAGATGGGCAAACTCCATGGGAAATGGGAAAACTTCCCCACATTTGCTACCTGGCCTCGCCCATGGCTTTGGAGCCTGGCAGGCTCCAGGGTCCTGGATAAGGGCCTCTGGATGATGTGTGTTAAGGCTATGTTTGCTCTTCTCTGGCATAGCATCTCTAGCTCAAGCACTGCCGACTGAGAAACCTTGCCAAGCACTTTTAAAAGCAGAGATCCTGCCTTGGTGCCTAAAGGAGGAAAGCTACGTCCTGTCCCACATTGTCCTGCATCCTGCTTCCACAAAAAGAGGGGCCCACAGCAGAAACCAGTTTTGAGGCTCACCAAAGCATTTCTCAGCCTGTGGCCATGCTTTGTGCTGGTTCATCCCACATGCCTTGGATCCTGTAAAAACGCCAGCCCCCAAACCCCAGATTCCTGCACAGGTCTGCCCAGTGCAGTGACCTGTCGGTGCAGGGGCGCAGAAGTGACTTCTCCAGTGCCCCATTTGAGATATTTCACAGTCTTTGACACTGTCTGGAGACATTCCTGAAGGATTTATCAGAAAATTATGGAAAATAACTGCAGTGAAGGGAAGTGATGGCTTTCCAGGATGTGAGGGGAAAACTCTCTGCTCTCTCCCTGGCTGTGCCATCTCCATGGCAGTGACCTACAGAGCCCCCAGATGACACGAGCTGAGGTCACAATGGGATGTGCCACATCACAGGGAGGTCTCCCCGGTGTCGTTGTGGGGACCCTCCCTTCCCTGTGAGGCCCAGGCACTCCTGGGCACTGCTCACACCCTCCCCACGGCTGCCTTTCATAGTGGCTCCACAGCAAGGAGAGGGGACAGGAGGCAGTGGGACCACGTTGGGGCCCCTCACCAACAGACGGAGGAGCAGGGGCATGTTGGAAAGGAGTTTTGGGTAATGAGATGGGAAGAGCGTCCCGTTTCTCTGGCTGGAGAGGTGAAACGAGAGCAAGAGGGCAAGCGAGATGGAGGACTGCTGGATGGACACCATCAGCCAGGACCACAGCTCCTTGTCCCCTGTGCTCCTGCGGCTCTCCACCGAGGGTAAGGGCTTTGGGAGATCCTTCCCGAGGTGTCGCACAGAGACTGTTAACTGCCAAAACTGCTGTGGATCCCGGGCTGTGGGGGTGCCTGGACAGGGCTGGGGGCTGCTGCGAGAGCCCTGCCTGAGGGTCCCCTCTGGCTCGGGGGACAATGTGGCAGCCAGGACTCCTGGGTCCTGGGATGGGGCTGTCCTGAGCCTCAAGGCTTCTGTGCGGCCAGCTCCATCGCCTCTTAGGGTGGGGTGGGAGCATGGGAATCCATGACAGGTTTTCCTGGGAGTGGGTCCCCCCTTGGGGTCTGGCTCTGGGAGGAAAGGGGTCCTGCATCCCAGAGGCTGAGGTGGCCTGCAGCTCCATGGGGCTCTCAAAAGCCTGCTGGAAATGTCCATATATGAGAATAAAACCTTCACCTTTTAATAACCCCAAGTCCTCTGGGTGTTTGGGAAAATCTCTATTCCTTCCCCCTGGATCCCTCCAACTTGGCGCGGCATGTTTTGGGCTCAGAGATGCCACCTTCAGATGGCCACAGCCCCTGTCCTCCTGCAAATTGGGCTCAAACCTCTGCACCCAAAAGAAAATACATTGGAGAGAGCAGATTGGAAACAGGCAGAGGTGCAATCCCCATTCAACAGGTCCTGGCTGACGCCAAGGTTTTTTCTCTGAGCTGGGGTGGGCAGTGCTGGGGTGAGCCCAACACAGCCATCTCCCCCAGCACCCTCACGACCCCACACCACCGCTCCCTAGCCGAGCCCTGGGGCTGCCCTGGGCAGGGACCCGGGGCAGGAGGGGCGAGAGGACACTGCCCTGCCCTGCCCTGCCCTGGGGGCAGCAGGATGCTGCCTGTGGGCTCCGGTGCCACGGCCAGCCCCAGGGCCCCCACACCGGCACCACGGATGCCACCAGCACAGGCCCCAGCGCTGCCCCCCCCACACCCCGCACGGCCCCCAGGGCGCAGGGCAGCCAGCAGCCCCGCGGGGCCCCCGCCGCACAGCCCAGCCCCGCCGGGGCAGCGGCCGCACCCTGGGGCCCCGCGCTGCCCCCAGGCCCCGCCGCGCCCCGCGCTGCCGCCCACAACATGGCGCCCGACCAAGGGGGAGGGGGCGGAGCTGGCCGCCAGGGCAGGAGGGCCCAGCGTTGCCGTGGCATCGCCCCAGTGCAGCCCTCCTATTGGCTGTCAGGAGGAGGAGGGCGGGCATCGGTTTCACTGATGGCTCTGCCAGCCAATTGCAGTCCAACATGTGGGGAAAAAAAAAAAAAAAAGACGTCAAAGAAAGAGGTGGAAGAGGAGCGGGAGCAAAGCAGGCGAGAAGCGAGCGGGCGAGAGCGTTTGGTGGGGGCTGCGGGCGCGTTCAAATGGCGGCGGGTGCCCTCCCGCCGGGGCGGGGCAGCGGTGCTGGCTTTGCCGGGGCTGCTTTGCTGCAGGAGCTGCAGCAGGGGCTGGTGGGGCCGTGAGCAGGGGCCAGAGCGACGTGGGCCAGAGGGGGGAGCTGCCCTGCAGCCAGACGTGGCGGCCTGCCGCGAGCAGCTGGGCCGGGGCGGCTCGGTGGGGTTTGGGGGCAGGAAGCTTTGGCCCTGTGGTGGCTCTGGGATCCCTGTTAAAGCGTTTCCCTGAGCTGCTGCTGCCAGCGCAGCCCCAGGTGCTGCTTTGAGGTGCGTTTGGGAGGTGCTGGGCAAAGTGTGAGCAGGCTGCTGGTGTCGTTGCGAGGTGCCCTTCCCGATGGTGTCTTTTGTTGTGAAAACTGCATTTCCGAGTGGCTCTGAGAGGGGCTGTGCCCGCATGTGATGCCGTGCCTTAGTCGTCGTTTTTGCTCCCTGCCTCTTGCTTTGCGCCGCGACCTGTGAGCCTGGCAGCAGGGTGAAGGGTGTTTGCAGAAGAGCTCTGTAAGTGTGAGCTGTTTTGCTTGTGTCATGCTGTCATGCTATGAAGGTTCGATAGCAACGACTAAGACAGTAATATAATAATAATAAAAAACATGTTTATTTCCTCACACAAGTTCTTGGATTAGTAACATCCATTAAAATAATGCGATTACTAATTTAGAAAGGATAAACCAAAACCATCAGTTACTAATTTAGAAAGGATAACCTGAAACCGTCGATTACTGCGTTATTAATTGGAAGGACTGCTTATCCCTACTTGAAAGCTTTCTTGTTCACTCTCCTAGTGAGAGGGCTCTCAACCTCGAGGAGTTCCCTTAACCCAGCGTCCCAGGAAAAGGGGAGGGGGGGGAATACTCACGGTCCAGGCGGAGAGGATGGTCAGGTCACGTTCCCGTCCCTGCTCAAACTCTCCTAGCTCCCAAGTCTCTTTTTATACGGCTGGGGCTCTGGGCAAACAATGCTTTTGCTGACCTCTGCGAGTTTCACAATCCCAGGACTGTTTGTTTGTCTGCTTGGTAGGACCCTGCTAGCGAGGCAAGACCACAACACCTCCGTATTGTTTCTTCCCTCCCCGGGGGTCCGTGCAGATTCCAGGTGTCAGACTTCTTCAGTCTTGTTAATGCTTCCATTCCACAGCCTTGCGCATATCAGTCCTTGCGCATATCGGTTGGTAGATGACTTTAGTCCTGTTAAGTCCTCTGTTCAACAGCTTTGTGCACCTCAGCTCTTGTGCTATCAGTTCTTCTGCATATCAATTGACAAACTTCAGTCCTGTTAACTCTTCACTCGCCCATCAGCTTGTCAGGGGCCTTGAAAGTTGATGAACGGCCAGTGCTTGCACTTGCCATTGTTCTTTCCATGCTCCTAGGTCAGGGTGAAGAGTTGCTGAATTGTGTCTCTGCTGGTTTCACCAACTGAGATGCCCTGGCCTGAGTCCTTCCACGTGCCTCCAGTTGTCAGGGCCTAAAATAGGAGAATGCTTGTTGTCCTGGATGTGTGGAGGATTTTCTGGTTTTGTTCAGCATTGGGGAAGGAACCAGAGTTCTGAGTTGCGGGAAGGCTTCTACTTAGCAACAAGTAGAAAGGCAAACTCCATGTCCATGTTCACCACAGAATATCATCCACATTTGAAATGTAGCAGTACTAACTCATGATGACGGAGTGGGATAAAATTTGTGACAGATGACGTGAAACATCTACTTGATTGATTAGTTGCATTTCTGTATTGCTGTAGAGCTCTGCAGGGGTCAATCCCTCCTCTGAGCACACACAACAAACACAGAAGCGACCTCACCACCAGCATCCAAGCCATGTGTCTTCTCCTCACCTCTCAGCTGCTCACATAGAGGTGACCTCACAAGTGCATATCCCCACCACATGCCTGCTGCTGGCTTATCAGGGAAAGAAGTTTCCTCCAAATAACTTCCCCAGACATCAACTACTGCCGGCCTAGCAGGTACTCTGACAAAAGACACCTCACAAGCAATGCCCATGCCTAACTGCCTGCTGCTGGCCTAGCAGGGACTCAGAAAGACATTACCTCACAGCCACCTTCACGGCCATGTCTCTGTCACTGGCCTAGAAGACTCCAAGACAGAAATTACCTCACTATAAGTTCCCCAGCCATGAGACAAATCCTGCCTTATCAGCTCCTCAGCCTGAAATGATCTCAAAAATACAGATCCCAGACATGGACCTGCAGCTGCCCTACCAACTGCTCAGGTAGAAACGACCTCAGAAACACCTTTCCACTCACATAGCTCCTGAGATCCAATCAGTTCATCACTCACAAGTGACCGCACAAGCAACAGACAAGCCTTCTTCCTCCAGATGGCCTATCAGCTACTCAGGCAGAAATGACCCCCTCATCAATAGCCGAGTCATGTGCCTCCTGCTGGCCTATCAGCTACTTACAAAGAATTGATTTCACACTGGTGATTTTCTGGCATAGCTCTCATAGACAGTGGGGACCTCACTACCCACATCCTGACCATGGGGCTCTTGCCACCTGCAGCTCCCCCTCCCATCCTCCAGGGCTGAGCCACCTACTGAACGGCCTCCCTGATTCACATCATCACATCACAGAGTCACATCAAGGCCTCATAATACTCGCAATACTCTGAAACACCCATTGCCTACCAGTTACTACACCAAAAGATTAGCTTCTGCTATGCATTATCAACACCTAGCCTATGAAATTTAAGAATTGCAGAACAGCCTGCAAGTAATCCTTGGCAACATTTTCTAACGGGAGGATTGCATGGGAGCAGCGATCATGAAACTGAAGACAGCAGGGCCTCATGTCCCAGGCACAGGCAGAAGCCTTCCCGCAACTCAGAACTCTGGTTCCTTCCCCAATGCTGAACAAAACCAGAAAATCCTCTACACATCCAGGACAACAAGCATTCTCCTGTTTTAGGCCCTGACAACTGGAGGCACGTGGAAGGACTCAGGCCAGGGCATCTCAGTTGGTGAAACCAGCAGAGACACAATTCAGCAACTCTTCACCCTGACCTAGGAGCATGGAAAGAACAACGGCAAGTGCAAGCAATGGCCGTTCATCAACTTTCAAGGCCCTGACAAGCAAAACAGCTCACACTTACAGAGCTCTTCTGCAAACACCCTTCACCCTGCTGCCAGGCTCACAGGTCGCGGCGCAAAGCTAGAGGCAGGGAGCAAAAACGACGACTAAGGCACGGCATCACATGCGGGCACAGCCCCTCTCAGAGCCACTCGGAAATGCAGTTTTCACAACAGAAGACACCATTGGGAAGGGCACCTCGCGACGACACCAGCAGCCTGCTCACACTTTGCCCAGCACCTCCCAAACGCACCTCAAAGCAGCACCTGGGGCTGCGCTGGCAGCAGCAGCTCAGGGAAACGCTTTAACAGGGATCCCAGAGCCACCACAGGGCCAAAGCTTCCTGCCCCCAAACCCCACCGAGCCGCCCCGGCCCAGCTGCTCGCGGCAGGCCGCCACGTCTGGCTGCAGGGCAGCTCCCCCCTCTGGCCCACGTCGCTCTGGCCCCTGCTCACGGCCCCACCAGCCCCTGCTGCAGCTCCTGCAGCAAAGCAGCCTCGTCGCCTGCACCGCTGCCCCGGCCCGGCGGGAGGGCACCCGCCGCCATTTGAACGCGCCCGCAGCCCCCACCAAACGCTCTCGCCCGCTCGCTTCTCGCCTGCTTTGCTCCCGCTCCTCTTCCACCTCTTTCTTTGACGTCTTTTTTTTTTTTTTTTTTTCCCCACATGTTGGACTGCAATTGGCTGGCAGAGCCATCAGTGAAACTGATGCCCGCCCTCCTCCTCCTGACAGCCAATAGGAGGGCTGCACTGGGGCGATGCCACGGCAACGCTGGGCCCTCCTGCCCTGGCGGCCAGCTCCGCCCCCTCCCCCGTGGTCGGGCGCCATGTTGTGGGCGGCAGCGCGGGGCGCGGCGGGGCCTGGGGGCAGCGCGGGGCCCCAGGGTGCGGCCGCTGCCCCGGCGGGGCTGGGCTGTGCGGCGGGGGCCCCGCGGGGCTGCTGGCTGCCCTGCGCCCTGGGGGCCGTGCGGGGTGTGGGGGGGGCAGCGCTGGGGCCTGTGCTGGTGGCATCCGTGGCGCCGGCGTGGGGGCCCTGGGGCTGGCCGTGGCGCCGGAGCCCACAGGCAGCATCCTGCTGCCCCCAGGGCAGGGCAGGGCAGGGCAGTGTCCTCTCCCCCTCCTGCCCTGGCCCCCTGCCCAGGGCAGCCCCAGGGCTCGGCTAGGGAGCGGTGGTGTGGGGTCGTGAAGGTGCTGGGGGAGATGGCTGTGTTGGTCTCACCCCAGCACTGCCCACCCCAGCTCAGAGAAAAAACCTTGGCGTCAGCCAGGACCTGTTGAATGGGGATTGCACCTCTGCCTGTTTCCAGGCTGCTCTCTCCAATGTATTTTCTTTTGGGTGCAGAGGTTTGAGCCCAATTTGCAGGAGGACAGGGGCTGTGGCCATCTGAAGGTGGCATCTGTGAGGGCAAAACATGCTGCGCCAAGCTGGAAGCATAAAAGGATCCAGGGGGAAGGAACAGAGATTTTTCCCAAACACCCAGAGGACTTGGTGTTATTACAAGGTGATGGTTTCATTATGGTATACGGACGTTTCCAGCAGGCTTTTGAGAGCCCCATGGAGCTGCAGGCCACCTCAGTGTCTGGGATGCAGGACCCCTTTGCTCTCAGAGCCAGACCCCAAAGAGGACCCACTCCCCGGAAAACCTGTCATGGATTCCCATGCCCCCCCCCCCCAAGAGGCGATGGAGCTGGCTGCACAGAAGCCTTGGGGCTCAGGACAGCCCCATCCCAGGACCCAGGAGTCCTGGCTGCCACATTGTCTCCCGAGCCAGAGGGGACCCTCAGGCAGGGCTCTCGCAGCAGCCCCCAACCCTGTCCAGGCACCCCCACAGCCCGGGATCCACAGCAGTTTTGGCAGTTAACAGTCTCTGTGCGACACCTCGGGAAGGATCTCCCAAAGCCCTTACCCTCGGTGGAGAGCCGCAGGAGCGCAGGGGACAAGGAGCTGTGGTCCTGGCTGATGGTGTCCATCCAGCAGTCCTCCATCTCGCTTGCCCTCTTGCTCTCGTTTCACCTCTCCAGCCAGAGAAACAGGACGCTCTTCCCATCTCATTACCCAAAACTCCTTTCCAACATGCCCCTGCTCCTCCGTCTGTTGGTGAGGGGCCCCAACGTGGTCCCACTGCCTCCTGTCCCCTCTCCTTGCCGTGGAGCCACTAGGAAGGGCAGCCGTGGGGAGGGTGTGAGCAGTGCCCAGGAGTGCCTGGGCCTCACAGGGAAGGGAGGGTCCCCACAACGACACCGGGGAGACCTCCCTGTGATGTGGCACATCCCATTGTGACCTCAGCTCGTGTCATCTGGGGGCTCTGTAGGTCACTGCCATGGAGATGGCACAGCCAGGGAGAGAGCAGAGAGTTTTCCCCTCACATCCTGGAAAGCCATCACTTCCCTTCACTGCAGTTATTTTCCATAATTTTCTGATAAATCCTTCAGGAATGTCTCCAGACAGTGTCAAAGACTGTGAAATATCTCAAATGGGGCACTGGAGAAGTCACTTCTGCGCCCCTGCACCGACAGGTCACTGCACTGGGCAGACCTGTGCAGGAATCTGGGGTTTGGGGGCTGGCGTTTTTACAGGATCCAAGGCATGTGGGATGAACCAGCACAAAGCATGGCCACAGGCTGAGAAATGCTTTGGTGAGCCTCAAAACTGGTTTCTGCTGTGGGCCCCTCTTTTTGTGGAAGCAGGATGCAGGACAATGTGGGACAGGACGTAGCTTTCCTCCTTTAGGCACCAAGGCAGGATCTCTGCTTTTAAAAGTGCTTGGCAAGGTTTCTCAGTCGGCAGTGCTTGAGCTAGAGATGCTATGCCAGAGAAGAGCAAACATAGCCTTAACACACATCATCCAGAGGCCCTTATCCAGGACCCTGGAGCCTGCCAGGTTCCAAAGCCATGGGCGAGGCCAGGTAGCAAATGTGGGGAAGTTTTCCCATTTCCCATGAAGTTTGCCCATCTTTCCTTCTGGCTGAGGCTGAGGAAAGCCATTTCTCATCCCTGGGCCTCATTTGGTCCTTGTGCTTTTCAGTGTCACCTTGGGGCTGTGCGAGAATTCTCCCCTGGGTACGCTCCTCAGCCCCCTGCCCTCCTCCTCCCCGCAGGCACCCTTGCTTTCCTGGGTCTGTACAGCCCCGACATCCTGGATCTCCCACATTTTATGACTCTGGGCTTCTGAGGACACGCCCACACACTGCAGTGCTGCTGTCCAGGCTCCAGTGCAGAGTCTATGAGGCAGTGCGATGCCTCAGGACGTGCATTTTGACTCACTCCCAAGTTTGTGAGATGACCAGCTCCCAGCTCTGCAGCTGCTGAAGTTTGAGAGCATCCCTACAACCAGCCTTCCTGCTCTTGCTAGTCTCTGCCTAGTCCAGGGGCAAATCTTGCAGAAGGGAGACTCCATCCCCCTTGAATACTGTGAGAGATGTGGCTTTCCAAGTCACTGCAAAAGGAAGGACTCCTTTACTTCTTTGGGTTGCTTCTTGAGCCTGTGGCACCCCCTCTGTGATGCTGGGAGCCCCAGCTCTGCAGCCTGCTGTCTTTGCCCTTTCTCTCCCGTGTCTCCTGTTTGTCTACCCAAAGTCTTCTCTCCACACCAGGGGCATGGGAAGTGCTGCTTTAGAGAGCTCATTTGAAGCTGTGACATGTTGTGAATCTGAAGGCCTGAAGGAGGCTAGTCTGGGACATGGCTGTGCCCACAGACCCCCCTCCTGCTCCCAGCCTGAGGATCCAGGAAGGTCTCCAGGGAGAGCAGTGGGCTTGGGGGTGGGTGGGATGGGTTTCCCTCAACATCCCTGGGTCCTGCATGGGTTTCTCTGAGTGCTCAGGAAAATCCCTCTTCTCTAGGGGCTTGCATCAAGACTTTTCCAGACTTTTGTACAGAAACACAGCCTGGTCTGGGATCCCCAAGAGCAGCACGGCCCCCAGCATCGCCCGGGACCCCCAGGAGCTGTCTGGCTCTCTCTTCTGTTCCCCCATTCCCCGATTAAATTGACACTTTGTAACCTCACCTTTACAACACTCCATCTGGACACTGCAACATTGTGACTCCTCCCCTAGCTCATTCCCATAGGCAGCTGCTGATTGTGACCTGCCTATTGGCTGGCAGGAGGAGGGGGGCGGGTCTGGATTTCACTGAAGGCTCTGTCAGCCAATCGGAGTCCACCATGTGGAAGAAAAACAGACGTGAAAGAGAGAGGTGGAAGAGGAGAGGGAGCGAAGCAGGGGAGGCTTTGGGTGGAAAGCAGGACCGGGCTTGGGCAGCTTGTTTCTCACAAGACCGTGAGAAACGCTCTGCCCCCCCTGGCCAGTATAACTGCTCTGCCTGGCACTGAGGCACAGGAGGACTCAGGGTGGAGATCGGGCTCTGCAGAGAAGAGCCCCAGGGGCAGAGTTAGGAAACAAGAAAAGACCTCGAATGCGAAAAAACAGCATCTTTAAGTACACCAGAAACCAGCAGGGGCTGGAAAATGCCCCAAGCTGTAGTAAAAGTTTCTGAGCATAAAGAAAAATCAATGAAAAAAAAAAAACCCTGTTCAAATGTGAATAATAGATGGATGTAACCGAGTAACCTTAAAAGAAATAGCTTCAGCAGTTACAGTTAAAACCAAACTATAACAACCTAATGGCCTTGGTAGGCTTTTCTTTTTGTTTGGGTTCTACAGAATGACCCTCTGAAGAGCAACAACTTGAAAAGAAGCAGCCAGAAAGAGTGGTAGAATTGTTAGGCTAAGTAATGTGTTTTTTAAAAGTATCTAAATAATAGAATGAACCTAGGAGCCAGGAGAGAAGTAACATCAAAGGAAGATGGCAGACCTAAGAATGAGGGGATACACATACAAGGCTGATAACGAAACTCAACAGCTGTATTCTAGTGTTTGTAAAAATTGATGATCCTAAGGAGGGGCTAACACCTTCCCTTGATGAAAGGAAAGGAAAGAAAAAGATGGTAAAATTAAGCATAAATGTAACAGCTGTTGATCTGAAGTTAAAGTTGTCTGTTTCCTATAGAGAAGACAGGGAAATACGGAAAAAGAATAATAAAAAAAAGGTGACCAACTCTATTTGAAGCTCCTCTAAAGGGAACTATTCCAGCTTGGGGATCTTTCGGTGCAGGAAAGAAATGCCTGCAATTAAAGGAAATAAGATTTCTGTGTTAACATATTGAACTGGAACAACACTCGGATTCACTGAATTTGGGTCAATAGGCCAGACCAATCATGTTGCTATTAGGATTAAGACTGTTATTTTTAACAGTTGTTTACGTGTTACTGCAAATGGGCATGCTTTGCTTTTGGCGTCTATTAATAGCAGTGCGCATTTCCCCAGTATACTGTGCTTACCCAAAAGCCGCCCACTGCACACCAAGGGGAATTAGCTGACTTCTGAAATAAATGCGTGTGTCTGGCGGTGTCAAGGGGTGGAGTGACAGGCGCCACACAGGCAAGCGTGGGACTCTGGATGGTGCAGCCCACAGAAGAGGGGTTTGCTCTGGGGTGATCCCAGGAGTTAAGGAACCCCGGGTGCATCACGGCTGGAGCCACCACACTGTGGGGTTGCTGCAGCCTGGGGGCAACCGTCTAATGACCCCACGACTGACAATTCCAGACAGAGGAGAAGTAACACCACAGACTCACCCCATAAACATCTAGGTGCTGTGGAACCATTCCCCACAGAAAGACCTGTTAGTGGGCAAATTGTTACTAACTGAGCAGTGCTGTGGGCTGAGCACTAGGTTACCTGTTGATGTGCATGCTGTTATTGACTGAGGCCATACAGCTTTTGTGTAACTGCGGACTGGCGTTGTTTTGACTCGCTATAGAAAAGAGTAAGCCACAGAAGTTGGTGTGGACTCTGACCGACCATCAGCTGGCCTGTGGATGTGAATGGCGTGGTGAGGAGAATCTGGGTAAAACTGTACCAGAAGGGTGACCAATAAAGGGCGAGAGCAGTCGCTGTACCGTGCATCCATGATTTAACTGTAGAGCTCTGATATGTATATATATTTTTTCAGTTCTGTTATATTTCTAGCTTTTTTTGTTATAACCTCTTATCTCTAATAAATTCTCATACTTGACAAATGATGATCTCTTGGAGTTCAGTGCAAATAAACCCGAAAGAATCACAGACGCCCATCTATTGGCGTGTCACAGGTAACCCTCACAAGGGGCATCAAATCTCTTGAATGGGATGGTTGGTTACTGTCCAGATGGTGGTGGCAGTCTCCTTTGCCGGGGTCCTTCCAACAGTGGCTTCCACTGGATCAGATGAGACTCCCCGAACTGTTCTTCTGGGGAATTTTTATAGTCCAGCTGGCTTGTGGTCCTGTGTGACCTCTCCAGCATATGCATGAGCCATTGCTACTGATTACCTTAAATTGCATATCAAAGCATCTCCTAACTCTCCTAAGAATGCACAGAAGACTGTCCTACATAGCCGCTTCTTCATTTGCAGGAGCAGTTTGTACTGTCGATTTTCAAGGGCCTTAAGTATTTACAGTTTAATCAGTTCTGCAGCAGGAGCTGCTGCAGAGATTCTGAAACAGCCAGATACTCCACCTGAGATGGTACTCACCACATTTAAGCACAGGAATTGGTCCAGGCACAGCAGGATCTGCCCCTGGAAATCTCTAGAACTGTCTGAAACACCCACTTGGAGAGGTTCTGCACCAGTCAGTCCAACACTTAATTTGGAAAGTGGTAGGAGTTCAGTCAGTCTCCTAGTTTCAAGTCCATCCCCTGTTTCAGACCTGCCCATCAGCTCACCTGCGTGGATTACTAGATGGGGGAGTTCCTGGGCCACCCAAGGGATTAATGACCTGAGTGCTCTGAGTGTGCACACAGGCACAGGCCTGATAGCCTGGTGCCTACCCACACCACAATTCTAACTGTAAGAGAAACCTGAATTTCATACCTGGAACTTGATTTCCAGAGCTTTTGCCACAAGTACTGGCTCTTAGCTAGCACTCTGGCCTACCTCTGCAAGCAAGTGAGGCAGGAGAGTTGTTTCCTGTGTCTAAAGACAGGTGGGATGAATCAACCTTTATTTCATGGCATTGGATATAAACAAAGAGAAAATGAGAATCCCTTGTGCAGTTCTGGTCTCCCACCTCAAGAAAGAAAAGTAGGACTAGGAAAAGGGAAGGGAAAGTTGATGAAGGCAGCAAGGCGAATTTCACCACACATGACATTAGTTACTCTTGTCCCACCTTCAACTGACTGGCTTCTGAAATGGATCCTCCCAACCATACCATAGCGGGAAAATTCTTCCTCAAGGCCTTTTCAGTCACTCATGAAATGCAAATCCTCTTCTTCACACTGCCGTGGGTGATTTATCTGCTCATTGCCATGGGGCATATGGTCATGATAGCCATCATTTGACTCAACCACCAGTTCCGCCCCTAGAGTATCTCTTCCCCAGCAGCTTCTCCTTCCTAGATATTTGGTTCCTTTTGCCCCTAAAAGGTTTGTCGGCCTCATCTTGGAGATTAAGACCATCCCACAGCTGTTTGCCAGTTCCAGACCGTGCTTTCCATCTTCCTGGGCACCGCTGAGTTCAGCCTGCTTGTTGTGCTGTCTTTTGATTGCTGTGGGGCCATTTGCAATCCATCGCACTGTACCATCTTTATGAAGCCCTGGTTGGACTCCACACTCATCTTTATCCATTGGCTGATGGCATCTCTATCCTTGCTCAGCCCCACCATCTTATATACCAAGGTACCCTGTGTCCCCAGTAAAGAGACTCTTTCTTCTGTGGCCTCATCCCTTTGATGAGAGCAGCCTGCATGGGCACCAGCTACCTTCAAACATGAGCTTTGCTCTCTCCTCTGCTGTGTTGCTGAGCTCCTTCACATTGACCCCTGTGTCTTATGCCTGCACTAGATGCACTATCCTGAGAATACCCTCTGGGAAAGCCATATGAAGCCTTCTTCACCAGCATAGCCGGTGACACTGCCATCGTCACTACTGCATATGGTAGCTCCATTTTTGGCTACGAGGGGCCTGAATACAGCA
The DNA here is from genome assembly GCF_036417845.1 of Apteryx mantelli. Classification (NCBI taxonomy): domain Eukaryota; kingdom Metazoa; phylum Chordata; class Aves; order Apterygiformes; family Apterygidae; genus Apteryx; species Apteryx mantelli. Next base: position 1,934,474 of record NW_027118766.1, read on the forward strand.
AATCCTTTGAACCAACCAAAGCCTGATGAAAGGGTTCAAGACGGTTACCTCCCTGGTGAGCAGAGAAGCTGCTTTGCTGTAAGCTCTCAGCAGCTTTGCAAGTTCCTCTAAGAAGGTACATTCAGGAGAAGCATGATTTTAGCTGACATCCAGCAGACTAAGAAGACACAACACTTTGAGCGTTGGAACTTACCCAGCAAATGGGAAGCTGGGACTGTCACCTCTGATTCACTGAGGCTACAGTGATATTGCTGTAGGTGACTTGGCTTGAGTTTTTGCTCAAATAATTACAGCCAGTGGTTCAATTTCAGCATATCTTCCAGATGAACCCAGTCCAGAGATTCCCCTATGCCAGACTAGAAGCAGAGAGCAAGAGAGAGCATCTGGGATCTAGGACTAACCTGAGCCCCAAGTTAAAACACCAATGCAAACATGAGGTATTGCCCACTAATGAGCTTCCTGTTTTACTCTCTGTGTAAGAGTCACCCATTACACTCTGAGACAGGTTCTGGGGGGACAACAGAGTCTGTGCAGAACCTCTGGTTCACTCCTTGAAACCCATCATCTCCTTCTCCCCTCTGCCCCTGCATTTTTGAAGCATCCTATTTGTGGAGTCATCTGCTCCTTTCCTTTATATGTCTAAAACCAAATGCAAAGGTGGAGGGAAAAATGTCAGTATTTATTGCCTATGTTTTCCTTGGACTTCCTTCTGTTAGACGTGTTCTTTGGTTTGAAAAAGAAATTAGCTACTTAGTAAATTAAGAGGTTTGAGACAGAAGTAGTGAGTTTCATCAGCTTCATTAGAGGTGCCTGTGCGCAGCTGGTGTCTGCACTTGTTTTCCCTTGGTCCCTATTTTGTTAATGGAGGCAAAGAGAGAGCTCTAGAGAGAGGCTGGCTCCTCCCAGACTGTAACTGGCATGTGAAAGGAGTGTTACCAGTCTCTCCCAGACACTCTTCTCCCTCTCTGCACTGACAAGATGGGAGGAAGCTAACTTGCTCAAACTGAAGTGCCTGACTTTTAGACATCTAAAACATCACCCTGCTTAGTATTATTTTGTTCCAGATGCTTCCTATGTCAAATAATCAAAAGGACAGCCTTTAAGTTCTTTAAGACGAGAAGATTCCCTCCCTCCCCTAAAGGGAAAGCAAGGCATTTAGGTCAGGACATTTAATAACAATGTTTCCTCAATGTTTCTGGAGAAACAGAGAGGGAGAAGATGTGGAAGAAAGCAGGGGATTACAAAAGAGATCCTTGATATTGGCTTGTTTTGAAAGCAACAGCCTCACAGATGTTCCAACTCAAAAAAGGCAAGCACCGAAAAATAGAAGGAATAACTTTCCAAATACTTATCTAAATGGATGGACTGGCATCTGCAGATAATAGTAAGTACTTTTGCTGGGAGATTAGGTTGGCTTTTGAAGCACAGATGTGATGGATGTTTGCAATAGGTCTAAGTGAACAGGGAATTTCCCAGGCATGGCATGAACTAGTTCACAACCTCTTTACAATACTGTGCTCTTGAGAAAGAATCCTTTGTGAGTGGCTGGAAAAGGTAGAAAGAAGACAGTAAAATCTCTGAGGACTGTAAATGTGAAGCGGAGAAATCAGGGTGCGATGAATGGCTGAGAGGAAAATTTCTGTCTGTGCTACCTAGGAAGCAAGCAAGGGAGCAAAGAAGGAAGGATCTACCCTCCCGTCGAGACTGTGAAATTCTCACGCTTGCTTCTTCGTGCTCCTGTCTCAGCAGCATGTACTGAAATTAGACATGGGACCAGGAAATGAAACTATAGTTGCTGAGTTCATCCTGGAGGGTTTCTCAGGGCTTGATCAAAGACTACAGCAATTTCTCTCCCTGCTCCTTCTACTCATATAGCTGACAACAGTGACAGGGAACACAATGATCATCTTCCTCATGTGTGTGGATCACCACCTGCAAACTCCCATGTACTTTTTCATCAGCAAGCTGGCATTCCTGGAAATCTGGTTCACATCCTCCACAACCATCACATTGTTGGTGATTCTGAGCTCTGGAAGGAGACCAATCTCATTAAGCAGCTGCTTTGCCCAATCCTATTTCTATTTTGCCCTGGGTTTTATAGAGTTTGCTCTCCTTGTTGTCATGTCCTTTGATCGCTACATTGCCATCTGCCAACCTTTGCATTATGCTGCTGTCATGAAGTGGCAGCTCTGCACCCACCTGGTTGCTGCTGCGTGGGTCCTAGGCTTCACACTCTTCAGCTACCGCCTGGTCTTGCTCTCAAAGCTGACTTTCTGTGGCCCCAACAAGATCCACCACTTTTTTTGTGATAACTCCCCCTTATTCACACTGTCCTGCTCTGATGCCAGCCTGCTTTGGAAAGTAGACACCATTTTCATATCGCTTGTAGTGCTGGGTTCCTTATGTCTAATCATAGTGTCCTCCATGTGCATCTTCCACTGTATTCTGCACATGCCAGCAGCATCTGGGAGGAAGAAAGCTTTTGCTACATGTTCTTCCCATCTCACCAACTTAGCCATTGTCTATGGATGCTGCATTGTTCTCTATGCACGGCCCTCAGAAGGGGTTTCCTTGGAGAACAACAGAATTGTAGCTTTGCTGAACAATGTCCTGTACCCATTCTTAAACCCCTTCATCTACAGTCTCAGAAACGAGACTGTGAAGGTGGCCCTGAAGGAAGCCATTGGCCGTGCAAAGGCTCGGCTTTTTCCCAGTCATGATGCTTTTCATGACAGCAATTCTAATTATATATCATATATCATGTCACACATATATATATGTAGCTACTAAATACAGGTACCTCGGGAGATTTATTTTCTCATTGGATTGTAGCAGTGAAAGGAAGCAATGTGAATTGTGTGTCTTGGTTACAGGGGTTTCTTATAAACAAAATCTAAAAAATATTAATAAAATGTTGAACACACACACACACACACACACACACACACACACTTCTTAGGAGTGGGACATAGACTGCCAGTGCATGCTGACACAAGGAAGTTTTCATAAGTCATCTCAGGAAATTTAGCTGAAAACTCTGGGGACAATGTCCAAGGGTTGTTGAGAAAAGCTCAAAACACCTCTCCCTGAATAACAGAAGATGCTAAGCACGAAAATTAAGCTCAGACATTACAATGGGTTCAGATTCACTGGATTCAAATCCATAAAACACTTCTCAGTTTCATTAGTGTGATGAAGACAGCCTCACTGATTTGCCAGTGATAGCATGCAGACAACAGCTTTTTTTATTCACTTTGTCTTACGGGGGGGGGGGGGGCCACTACCAATAAGCATAATTGGTGCGGACTCTCTTTTCTTCTAATGTAGCAGTATCCTAGAAACTCTTTGCTCTTAATTAACCATCCAAGTAACCTCCCAATCCAGCAAAATGGGGGGGAGGGGGGCAGGGTTCTGAGCTCTCCCTGCCAAAAGGCTCGCTGCCTTGCGGATCTCTGCTGCAACCTGCACACCATGCACTGCCCTGGGCCCTGAAACAAGACATCCAGGGGCTGACTTCCAGGAGGAGGCGGCAGAGAGCAGTTTTGACATGGTGGGACTTTTTTCTCTGGCATAGTGAACAAGGAAATGGTCTTGCCGTGACAGAGCTCTCAGAGGTACTCTTTTGAGCAGCAGTGCCACAGTCATTACCTTTCAGAATGGGCACATAAGGAAAACTTCCAAAGACAAAGTATTTCTTCAGAAAGAATTGGCCTCTTACAGCAAGTTCTCCCAGATGCACATACAACAGTGAGTGATGTTTCAAGGGCTCAGAGCTTATTTTTTGTGCTGAAAACAAAGAAAATCACAACATTGCTTTTGGACCCTGAAAATCATCGCCTGCATGAATACCTGACTGGATAGAAGCCAAAAACATGCTGAGGTGATTTCCATAAGGCAAGGTAAAAGACCAGCAGCAGGCCCATTGGCTTGGTAGGTGATCATGAGGTCAGTTGTTGTCTGATAGGCCACCAGGAAGCTGATGGCTGGGGACATTTTTATGAGATTAGTTGTTTCTCAGAAGCTCATAGGAGAGTAGGAGGCCCATGACCATAAAGATGAAAGTGAGGTCACTTCTGCCTCTGCAGGTGATGGACCAGGAGCAGACACATGAGTGGGAAAGTGGCTGTGAGGTGACTTCCATGGGTGAAGCTGATAGGCCAGCACTTGACTCCTGTCTGGGGTAAGAGGTTGCGAGGTCCTGCCTGCCTGAGTACCTGTTAGGCCACCAACAGGCACAGGGCTAGGATGTGGGTTTAGTGGTCACTCCTGTCTCTGGTGGGTGCGACTTGGTCTGTGCAGAGAGTGAGCAGTGGCATGGACAGCCCTGGGCTGCGAGTGGTTTTGGGCCACTGGGCTCTGTGCGAGACACAGAAATATATTTTTTAATGGTGCAGGCCTGATAATACCAGAGATATTTAGAAAACGTCAATAAAAAATGAAACAAGAAAGAAAGAAAGAAAATGATCTAAAATGAAGAAATGTTTTGTAACACTTCCCAGCTTTTAAATTTTTTTGTGTTCTTGTTGTCTGTCTTTGCTTTGTTGTCTTTTTTAATATACTTTTTTTTTTTTTTTTTGAAAAGGAAAGCGATTTCCAGAATTGGGGTGGGATGCAGTCACAGGGTCACTGACGGCTGGTGCCATTGTAGGTGTACTGGTCCACTCTACCCACCCTCTATCTGCAGATTCAAGGGGCTCCGGTCTTCCGCAGGTCCCCTGTGAGAGCTCCCAGGCCTAGGGATATACCTCAGACATACCAGGACCTCTCCACGTGCCACTGGGTGCTTGTGGTTAGAACAGAGCTCTGCCTGAAAAGGTGAAGAACTGTTTTCAACTTGTAAAAAACGTGAACACACTTTCATCAGCTAAAATGAATGACTAATTTTAATGTCCATTTTTCCCATGATAAAATAGTGGAAATGTTCAGGCAGGGTATGAATCTCAGGAGAAGAAATATTGATCTGCCCCTCAATTTGTTACCACTGCTCTGTCTATTATGCTGTGGATGTAATCTCAGTAATTTCTCACATATTTTCACATGTCCTGATTAAATTGAGGCATCTAAAGGCATCTTTGCATTAGACTATCTGGACATATCTTACTCTTTATCCATCAGGTACCTCTCAACTCTCCAGCTGCTGCTCTGAGCTTCAGGGCATCTGAAGCCTGCCTCGTCGTTCAGGAGTCTAATTATCTCTTTAGCCAGCTCCTTAGTTCTGTTTCTATCTTTCCTTTCCTATCTATCTGTCAAAATCATTTCAAGGAGGGTTATTCCTTGTGGAAAGAGGACCACTTTCAAAAGCCAACCTAATCTCCCAGCAAAAGTACTTACTATTATCTGCAGATGCCAGTCCATCCATTCAGATAAGTATTTGGAAAGTTATTCCTTCTACTTTTCAGTGCTTGCCTTTTTTGAGTTGGAACTTCTGTGAGGCTGTTGCTTTCAAAACAAGCCAGTACTGAGCATCTCTTCTGTAATCCCCTGCTTTCTTCTACATCTTCTCCCTCTCTGTTTCTCCAGAAACATTGAGGAAACATTGTTATTAAATGACCTGACCTAAATGCCTTGCTTTCCCTTTAGGGGAGGGAGGGAATCTTCTCATCTTAAAGAACTTAAAGGCTGTCCTTTTGATTATTTGACATAGGAAGCATCTGGAACAAAATAATACTAAGCAGGGTGATGTTTTAGATGTCTAAAAGTCAGGCACTTCAGTTTGAGCAAGTTAGCTTCCTCCCATCTTGTCAGTGCAGAGAGGGAGAAGAGTGTCTGGAAGAGACTGGTAACACTTCTTTCACACGCCAGTTATAGTCTGGGAGGAGCCAGCCTCTCTCTAGAGCTCTCTCTTTGCCTCCATTAACAAAATAGGGACCAAGGGAAAACAAGTGCAGACACCAGCTGCGCACAGGAACCTCTAATGAAGCTGATGAAACTCACTACTTCTGCCTCAAACCTCTTAATTTATTTAGTAGCTAATTACTTTTTCAAACCAAAGAACACGTCTAACAGAAGGAAGTCAGGTCACAAATCAGCAGCTGCCTATGGGAATGAGCTAGGGGAGGAGTCACAATGTTGCAGTGTCCAGATGGTGTGTTGTAAAGGTGAGGTTACAAAGTGTCAATTTAATCGGGGAATGGGGGAACAGAAGAGAGAGCCAGACAGCTCCTGGGGGTCCCAGGCGATGCTGGGGGCCGTGCTGCTCTTGGGGATCTTGGACCAGGCTGTGTTTCTGTACAAAAGTCTGGAAAAGCCTTGATGCAAGCCCCTAGAGAAGAGGGATTTTCCTGAGCACTCAGAGAAACCCATGCAGGACCCAGGGGTGTTGAGGGAAGCCCATCCCACCCACCCCCAAGCCCACTGCTCTCCCTGGAGACCTTCCTGGATCCTCAGGCTGGGAGCAGGAGGGGGGTGTGTGGGCACAGCCATGTCCCAGACTAGCCTCCTTCAGGCCTTCAGATTCACAACATGTCACAGCTTCAAATGAGCTCTCTAAAGCAGCACTTCCCATGCCCCTGGTGTGGAGAGAAGACTTTGGGTAGACAAACAGGAGACACGGGAGAGAAAGGGCAGAGACACCAGGCTGCAGAGTTGGGGCTCCCAGCATCACAGAGGGGGTGCCACAGGCTCAGGAAGCAACCCAAAGAAGTAAAGGAGTCCTTCCTTTTGCAGTGACTTGGAAAGCCACATCTCTCACAGTATTCAAGGCAAATGGAGTCTCCCTTCTGCAAGATTTGCCCCAAAACTGTGCAGAGATTAGGAAGAGCAGGAAGGCTGGTTGTAGGGATGTTCTCAAACTTCAGCAGCTGCAGAGCTGGGAGCTGGTCATCTCACAAACTTGGGAGTGAGTCAAAATGCACGTCCTGAGGCATCGCACTGCCTCATAGGCTCTGCACCGGAGCCTGGACAGCAGCACTGCAGTGTGTGAGCATGTCCTGAGAAGCCCAGAGTCATAAAATGTGGGAGATCCAGGATGTCGGGGCTGTACAGACTCAGGAGAGCAAGGGTGCCTTTGGGGAGGAGGGCAGGGGGCTGAGGAGCATACCCAGGGGAGAATTCTCGCACAGCCCCAAGGTGACACTGAAAAGCACAAGGACCAAATGAGGCCCAGGGATGAGAAATGGCTTTCCTCAGCCTCAGCCAGAAGGAAAGATGGGCAAACTTCATGGGAAATGGGAAAACTTCCCCACATTTGCTACCTGGCCTCGCCCATGGCTTTGGAACCTGGCAGGCTCCAGGGTCCTGGATAAGGGCCTCTGGATGATGTGTGTTAAGGCTATGTTTGCTCTTCTCTGGCATAGCATCTCTAGCTCAAGCACTGCCGACTGAGAAACCTTGCCAAGCACTTTTAAAAGCAGAGATCCTGCCTTGGTGCCTAAAGGAGGAAAGCTACGTCCTGTCCCACATTGTCCTGCATCCTGCTTCCACAAAAAGAGGGGCCCACAGCAGAAACCAGTTTTGAGGCTCACCAAAGCATTTCTCAGCCTGTGGCCATGCTTTGTGCTGGTTCATCCCACATGCCTTGGATCCTGTAAAAACGCCAGCCCCCAAACCCCAGATTCCTGCACAGGTCTGCCCAGTGCAGTGACCTGTCAGTGCGGGGGCACAGAAGTGACTTCTCCAGTGCCCCATTTGAGATATTTCACAGTCTTTGACACTGTCTGGAGACATTCCTGAAGGATTTATCAGAAAATTATGGAAAATAACTGCAGTGAAGGGAAGTGATGGCTTTCCAGGACGTGAGGGGAAATCTCTCTGCTCTCTCCCTGGCTGTGCCATCTCCATGGCAGTGACCTACAGAGCCCCCAGATGACATGAGCTGAGGTCACAATGGGACGTGCCACATCACAGGGAGGTCTCCCCGGTGTCGTGGGTGGGGACCCTCACTTCCCTGTGAGGCCCAGGCACTCCTGGGCACTGCTCACACCCTCCCCACGGCTGCCCTTCCTAGTGGCTCCACGGCAAGGAGAGGGGACAGGAGGCAGTGGGACCACGTTGGGGCCCCTCACCAACAGACGGAGGAGCAGGGGCATGTTGGAAAGGAGTTTTGGGTAATGAGATGGGAAGAGCGTCCTGTTTCTCTGGCTGGAGAGGTGAAATGAGAGCAAGAGGGCAAGCGAGATGGAGGACTGCTGGATGGACACCATCAGCCAGGACCACAGTTCCTTGTTCCCAGCACTCCTGCGGCTCTCCACCAAGGGTAAGGGCTTTGGGAGATCCTTCCCGAGGTGTCACACAGAGACTGTTAACTGCCAAAACTGCTGTGGATCCCGGGCTGTGGGGGTGCCTGGACAGGGCTGGGGGCTGCTGCGAGAGCCCTGCCTGAGGGTCCCCTCTGGCTCGGGGGACAATGTGGCAGCCAGGACTGCTGGGTCCTGGGGATGGGGCTGTCCTGAGCCCCAAGGCTTCTGTGCGGCCAGCTCCATCGCCTCTTAGGGTGGAGGGGGAGCATGGGAATCCATGACAGGTTTTCCGGGGAGTGGGTCCTCTTTGGGGTCTGGCTCTGAGAGCAAAGGGGTCCTGCATCCCAGACACTGAGGTGGCCTGCAGCTCCATGGGGCTCTCAAGACCCTGCTGGAAATGTCCATATACCATAATGAAACCATCACCTTGTAATAACACCAAGTCCACTGGGTGTTTGGGAAAATCTCTATTCCTTCCCCCTGGATCCTTCCAACTTGGCGCAGCATGTTTTGCGCTCACAGATGCCATCTTTAGATGGCCACAGCCCCTGTCCTCCTGCAAACTAGGCTCAAAACACCGCACCCAAAAGAACATACATTGGAGAGAGCAGCCTGGAAACAGGCAGAGGTGCAATCCCCATTCAACAGGTCCTGGCTGACGCCAAGGTTTTTTCTCTGAGCTGGGGTGGGCAGTGCTGGGGTGAGACCAACACAGCCATCTCCCCCAGCACCTTCACGACCCCACACCACCGCTCCCTAGCCGAGCCCTGGGGCTGCCCTGGGCAGGGGGCCAGGGCAGGAGGGGGAGAGGACACTGCCCTGCCCTGCCCTGCCCTGGGGGCAGCAGGATGCTGCCTGTGGGCTCCGGCGCCACGGCCAGCCCCAGGGCCCCCATGCCGGCGCCAGGGCTGCCACCAGCACAGGCCCCAACGCTGACCCCCCCACGCCCCGCACGGCCCCCAGGGCGCAGGGCAGCCAGCAGCCCCGCGGGGCCCCTGCCCCACAGCCCAGCACCGCCGGGGCAGCGGCCGCACCCCGGGACCCCGCACTGCCCGACCACACAGCACCGCGCTGCCCGCAGGCCCCGCCGCGCCCCGCGCTGCCGCCCACAACATGGCGCCCGACCAAGGGGGAGGGGGCGGAGCTGGCCGCCAGGGCAGGAGGGCCCAGCGTTGCCATGGCATCGCCCCAGTGCAGCCCTCCTATTGGCTGTCAGGAGGAGGAGGGCGGGCATCGATTTCACTGATGGCTCTGCCAGCCAATTGCAGTCCAACATGTGGGGAAAAAAAAAAAGACGTCAAAGAAAGAGGTGGAAGAGGAGCGGGAGCAAAGCAGGCGAGAAGCGAGCGGGCGAGAGCGTTTGGTGGGGGCTGCGGGCGCGTTCAAATGGCGGCGGGTGCCCTCCCGCCGGGGCGGGGCAGCGGTGCTGGCGACGAGGCTGCTTTGCTGCAGGAGCTGCAGCAGGGGCTGGTGGGGCCGTGAGCAGGGGCCAGAGCGACGTGGGCCAGAGGGGGGAGCTGCCCTGCAGCCAGACGTGGCGGCCTGCCGCGAGCAGCTGGGCCGGGGCGGCTCGGTGGGGTTTGGGGACAGGAAGCTTTGGCCCTGTGGTGGCTCTGGGATCCCTGTTAAAGCGTTTCCCTGAGCTGCTGCTGCCAGCGCAGCCCCAGGTGCTGCTCGGAGCAGCGTTTGGGAGGTGCTGGGCAAAGTGTGAGCAGGCTGCTGGTGTCATCGCGAGGTGCCCTTCCCAATGGTGTCTTCTGTTGTGAAAACTGCATTTTGGAGTGGCTCTGAGAGAGGCTGTGCCCGCAAATCATGCCGTGCCTTAGCCGTTGTTTTTGCTCCCTGCCTCTTGCTTTGCGCCGCGACCTGTGAGCCTGGCAGCAGGGTGAAGGGTGTTTGCAGAAGAGCTCTGTAAGTGTGAGCTGTTTTGCTTGTCAGGGCCCTGAAAGTTGATGAACGGCCAGTGCTTGCACTTGCCGTTGTTCTTTCCATGCTCCTAGGTCAGGGTGAAGAGTTGCTGAATTGTGTCTCTGCTGGTTTCACCAACTGAGATGCCCTGGCCTGAGTCCTTCCACGTGCCTCCAGTTGTCAGGGCCTAAAACAGGAGAATGCTTGTTGTCCTGGATGTGTAGAGGATTTTCTGGTTTTGTTCAGCATTGGGGAAGGAACCAGAGTTCTGAGTTGCGGGAAGGCTTCTCCCTGTGCCTGGGACATGAGGCCCTGCTGTCTTCAGTTTCATGATCGCTGCTCCCATGCAATCCTCCCGTTAGAAAATGTTGCCAAGAATTACTTGCAGGCTGTTCTGCAATTCTTAAATTTCATAGGCTAGGTGTTGATAATGCATAGCAGAAGCTAATCTTTTGGTGTAGTAACTGGTAGGCAATGGGTGTTTGAGAGCATTGTGAGTATTATGAGGCCATGATGTGAATCTGTGATGTGATGACACCTCTATGTGAGCAGCTGACAGGTCAGGAGAAGACGCATGGCTTGGATGCTGGTGGTGAGGTCACTTCTGGGTTTGTTGTGTGTGCTCAGAGGAGGGATTGACCCCTGCAGAGCTCTACAGCAATACAGAAATGCAACTCATTAATCAAGCAGAAGTCGATGTTCCACATTATCTGACACAAATTTTATTCCACTCCATAATCATGAGTTAGTACTGCTACATTTAAAATGCAGATGATGTTCTGTGGTGAGCATGGCCATGGAGTTTGCCTTTCCGCTTGTTGCTAAGTAGAAGCTTGCAGCGTCCTCCCGGTCAGCTAGGGAGTGCAGCTAGACTTTTGAGGCTGCTAAATGAATGTAGTGCTGGTGTGAGCAGTGGTGTGAGTAATCTCTTCTTGCCAGGGTGTGTGTGCTTTAGAAGTTGCCCCTGTCAAAAGAGCAGGGAGCCTGTGAGATTTTATTGCAAGGTCTGCATGCTGTCTCTGTCTTTGAGGTGTCCAGCTGCTTTGGTGACACGTTTAGAACTGTAACACTTTAGGGGTCTCTGATTTTCTGTCCATGTATGCAGTCATTGGAGAATGGGTGCAAAGGCTGTTGGAGGAGACAGAAGGAATGTCACCCCCCAAAAAGGGTATGGGCCACATTTTGAAAGAGATTTCTTGTTCAGAGAAGTTGAGGCACAAGTGAGAGGGAAAAGCTGGCCTGATCAGCCCCTGTGAGAGCACTTCTTGTCTGCTTCCTGGAGGTGGGAAGTGAGCAGGCCCCGGGCTGTGAGTGGCTGTTCAGAGGCAGAGCCTGTTGCAAGGCCTTGGAGGACTAGAAAGGAATGGAAGGTCTGGAGAGTTGGGCTTTGTGTGTTGTGGGGCGCTTGGGGTGCCCTGCGTGCTGCCATGTGTGGTGCTGTGGGCTGTGTGTCGCTGATGCAGAGGCGTGTGTTGGTTGCCAACCGTCTGTGAGGTGTGGAGGTAACGGCGTGTTACAGTGCGAGATGCCCTGTGGTGGAGCCGGGTGGTGGCGCCAGTGTTTTGCTGCTCAGCGTGGGAGGAGGTGTCTGGAGAGAGCAGTGCTCTGCTCCCAAGGCCCAGCCTGCCATCACGGTGTCCTTCTGGGAGACCTGGGTGAGGACTGTTGGTGACCGTGTTGCCTCCTTGGAGCATCGTGGTGCGAGGCAGGGCTGCTCCCAGTTTGGTGGTTTGTGTCAGCTGAGGTTCAGGCTTGCAGTTTCGGAAGGGTTTGATGCTTCCATGAGTCTTTGGGATTTTACTGACTGCTGGCGAGAGTTCTCTTCTCCCTCCTTAAAGGCTTTCTGCTGAATCTGGACCCTCATTGCATCTTCCCATCTCAGACGCTAATCCATTGCTATCCCTCAGCGAGATGGGTAGTTAATGAAAGCAGTCAGAGGCATTTCTGCACGTTGTGCGTATGCAGAGCCTTGCAGAGAGGGGAGATGCCCCCTCACAAGAAGTCAGGCCTGTGAGGGCGATGGGTGGCTCTGAGACACCTGTCCTTGTTGAGCGGTGGAGGCGGCATCTGCAAAGCCTCTGGTGCCTTTGGCCAGAGTCTCACAATAGCATATTGCTTGAGGCTGCAATGGGGGAGCCATGTGGAGGTAGCAGGGCTCCAACGCCCTGCTGCAGGCAGGTGCCAGTAGAGGAGGTATCTTGGGGCCTTTTACAGTGAAGTTTTGATTACCTCCAAGGATGGAGATCTGGGAACCTCTCTGTATCCGTGTGCCGCAGTTTGGCCACCGTCACGGAGAAAAAGGTTTCTTCTTAATGTCTCAGAAGCATTTCCCATTGTCCGATTTGTCCCTGTTGCCTCCCATGCTACTAGTGTGCACCTCCAAGAAAATCCGGCTCCGTCTTCTCTGTGCCCTCCATAAGGTAGCTGTGCACAGCATGAAGATCCCCGTTGGCCTTCTCTTGTCTAGGCTGAACAAAGCCAGCTCTCACAGCCTCTCCTTTTATGCGCCACGCTGCAGCCCCTGACCGTCTTGGTGTCCCTGTGCTGGACTCCCTGCAGTGTGTTAGCGCCTGTGCAGACCTGGAGAGCCCAAACAGGACCTGGTATACAGACATGGTGTCACCTGTGCCAAAAAGAGGGGTAGAACGTCTTGGTGGCCCTGCTGGCTGTGCTCTCACCAATAGAGCTCAGCACAGAGGGGAGACATTTGCCCCTGCCTGTTGCGACTCTGTAAGGCCAGCAGAACTGCCAGTACCACTCCGATTCTTTCTTTCTTTCTAGGTTGCTCCACTCATGGAGGTTCCCAGTGCAGTGCTAGAGCCGCTGAGGATGGAGGCAGGATGCCAGGCTGTGTCCTGTACCTGTGAACATCTTGGCCAGCGTCGTGAGCCCTCTGTGAAAGCAGCTGCAAGTGACTGAGAAGAGGCTACGTATGGATGCGAAGGCTTCCATAAATGCGCCTGTCTTCCCTGGGTGACTTGGGTTGTGGGTTCAGCTCCTGGTACCTCTGCTGTGCTGCAAATTCCGCCTCCCACAAGTGCTGTTATTGCCAGCCCGCTCAACAAATGCTACGGTGCCCCCTCCTTTTCCTAGGAGGTTGTGGTGCCATATAGGACGAGTCCAAGACCCTTATAATAGATGCCAGCATGTCCTGAGTGCCTTTGTGTGAGTGCCCCAAAGCGTCCATAGCTTGACCTGTGGAAGTCTCAGAGCTCTTGGGCTGCTGGCTCTGCGAGGGGTGAAGATGTGCCCAGGGCCAGGTTGCCCGTGGCACGCAGCCCTCCGTGCTCTGTGAAGCCAGCTGTGGAGCGCGGACTGGTGCTGCAGAGGCTGCGCAGCCAGGAGAGCTGTCATTTCAGCAGCCGTCCAGTGTGGGGCTGTCTCATTGCTTGGGCTTCATTTCAAAGCCTCTGCACCCTTTTTCCCTTCCCCGTCCAAGCTCCTTGTCCAAGTAACTAAAGGAAAGGAAGGGAGGTTCCTTTGGGCTCAGGAGGCCTTCCGGACTCTCAAGTGTTTCTGTGTTGTATCTGTAACTTTTGTATTACTACAGAAAATCCCCATGTCCCCATCCCTAGCAGGAGGCTCGTGAGGGGATGGGGGTGGAAAGCAGCAGCCTGCTGTGCCCAAAGCAAGCAGGATCCTTCCCTCTGAAAAGAGCAGCATCACCCAAGGAGGCAGCTCTGTGCCTGATCTTGTACTGCTCGTTTGCACAGGCCTTGTGAGCCTAGAGTGCCTTGGCCACCTTGTGGTGTTACCACAAGAGCCTCCCTGAGTGTCTGGGTTGAGGAGCCAAGGGAAGGCAGCGAGCAGAGCAGTGGCTGGGGAGTGTGCAAGTGGCGAGTGTCCTGCATGCATCTCTTCTTGCTGGCACTTGGTTGTATCTAGCAGAAGAGGCAGCTGTGTGGGGCAGAGGCAGTGTGTTTGTAGAGTAGGTGGCAGAGCAGAGGTCTGGCGTCAGGTTGATGCCCGGTGCAGTGCCAAGTTGATCTGAGAGTGTCAGAAAGCCTTTGCAGTGCAGCTGCTCCCTCAGCTGATCTCTGTCCCTAGAAATGCACTAGAAATGGAAGTGGCATGCTGCTGCCATTGTGTAGGTGCTGCAGTGCGAAGGCTCCCAGCTCGGACTTGATGGTACTAAAGGAAAAGCGCGACCAATTGTTCCTTTTGTGATTTGTGTGCAGGGTGCCAGAGTGGAGCTGTCGCATGATCTGGAGAGAGTCTTGTCAGGAGATGAAGGCCTTTTGCAGAAGACTGTTCTGTGTGGAGTGATCACAGCATAATCAAGGGACGTGCGAGTGGCCCAGGTGAGCTTCTCCTCTGTGAAGGTTTGCACTTTTGAGCTCCCTTGTGACTCAGTCAAAGATAGGGCAGCAGCAGGCAGGTCGATGCCATTTGTGCTTGTGAGGTGAGTTGTGCCTCTGAAGCTGGTAGGCCAACAGCATGCATGTAGCGTTGGTGATGATGGTGAGGTCTTTTGTGTCTCAATGCCTCCTAAAGGGTGAGCAGGGCCATTGCTGCTGTTGGTGCTTTTGTGGTGAGTTGTGCATCAGTATGTGACTGGCGATCAGCATGGACATTGCTGCTGTTTGTGCTTGTTGAGGTCAATTGTGCCTCAGCTGCAAAGAGGCCAGGAGCAGCTATTTGGCTTCATGGCTGCCTGTGAGGTCACTTCAGCATGAGCACCTGAGAGTCCACCTCGATGCATATTGCTGCTGTTTGTGTTTGTGCAGTTATTTGGCCTCAGTACCTGCTAGGCCACCAGCAGCCACGTTGCTACTTCTTTGTGTCTGTGAGGCCACTTCTGCTGAGTGCTTGATAGGCCAGTGCTAGGTCCAGGGCTGCTGTTCTTGGTTGAGAGTTCACTTGTTCCTCTACTGCCTGATAGGCCAGTGCTGATCCTGTGGGTGCAGTTTGTGGTTGTGAGGTCACTTGTGGCCGAGTGCCTGATAGGCCAGCGCTGGTGATGTGGCTGCAGTTTTTGTTTGTGATTTCACTTGTGGCTCAGTGCCTGATAGGCCAGTGCTGGTCACGTGGGTGCAGTTTGTGGTTGTGATGTCACTTGTGGCTGAGTGCCTGATAGGCCAGTGCTGGTGATGTGGCTGCAGGTTGTGGTTGTGATGTCACTTGTGGCTGAGTGCCTGATAGGCCAGTGCTGGTCCTGTGGATTCAATTTGTGTTTGTGATGTCACTTGTGGCTGAGTGCCTGATAGGCCAGTGCTGGTGGTGTGGGTGCAGTTTGTGGTTGTGATGTCACTTGTGGCTCAGTGCCTGATAGGCCAGTGCTGGTGATGTGGCTGCAGGTTGTGGTTGTGATGTCTGTTTTTGATGAGTGCCTGATAGGCCAGTGCTTGTCCTGTGGGTGGAGTTTGTGGTTGTGATGTCCCTTGTGGGTCAGTGCCTTATAGGCCAGTACTTGTCACATGGGTGCAGTTTGTGGTTGTGATGTCACTTGTGGCTCAGTGCCTGGTAGGCCAGTGCTGGTCACGTGGGTGCAGTTTATGGTTGTGATGTCACTTGTGGCTGAGTGCCTGATAGGCCAGTGCTGGTTTACGGGGGTGCAGTTTGTGGTTGTGATGTCAGTTGTGGCTGAGGGCCTCATAGGCCAGTGCTGGTTTACGTGGGTGCAGTTTGTGTTTGTGATGTCACTTGTGGCTCAGTGCCTGATAGGCCAGTGCTGGTGATGTGGGTGGAGTTTGTGTTTGTGATGTCACTTGTTGCTGAGTGCCTGATAGGCCAGTGCTGGTGGTGTGGGTGCAGTTTGTGTTTGTGATGTCCCTTGTGGCTGAGTGCCTGATAGGCCAGTGCTGGTGATGTGGGTGCAGTTTGTGCTTGGGATGTCCTTTGTGGCTCAGTGCCTGATAGGCCAGTGCTGGTGATGTGGGTGCAGTTTGTGGTTGTGATGTCACTTGTGGCTCAGTGCCTGATAGGCCAGTGCTGGTGATGTGTGTGCAGTTTGTGTTTGTGATGTCACTTGTGGCTCAGTGCCTGATAGGCCAGTGCTGGTGATGTGTGTGCAGTTTGTGGTTGTGAGGTCACTTGTGGCTCAGTGCCTGATAGGCCAGTGCTGGTGGTGTGGCTGCAGTTTGTGTTTGTGATGTCACTTGTGGCTGAGTGCCTGATAGGCCAGTGCTGGTCCTGTGTGTGCAGTTTGTGTTTGTGATGTCACTTGTGGCTCAGTGCCTGAAAGGCCAGTGCTGGTGATGTGGCTGCAGTTTGTGGTTGTGAGGTCACTTGTGGCTCAGTGCCTGATAGGCCAGTGCTGGTGGTGTGGCTGCAGTTTGTGTTTGTGATGTCACTTGTGGCTGAGTGCCTGATAGGCCAGTGCTGGTCCTGTGTGTGCAGTTTGTGGTTGAGATGTCATTTGTGACTGAGTGCCTGCTAGGCCAGTGCTGGTCACGTGTGTGCAGTTTTTGGTTGAGATGTCATTTGTGGCTGAGTGCCTGCTAGGCCAGTGCGGGTCACGTGTGTGCAGTTTGTGGTTGTGAGGTCACTTGTGGCTCAGTGCCTGATAGGCCAGTGCTGGTGATGTGGCTGCAGTTTGTGGTTGTGATGTCACTTGTGGCTCAGTGCCTGATAGTCCAGTGCTCTTCATGTGTGTGCAGTTTTTTTTGTGATGTCACTTCTGGCTGAGTGCCTGATACGCCAGTGCTGGTCCTGTTTGTGCAGTTTGTGTTTGTGATGTCACTTGTGGCTGAGTGCCTGATAGGCCAGTGCTGGTCCTGTGGGTGCAGTTTGTCGTTGTGATGTCACTTGTGGCTCAGTGCCTGATAGGCCAGTGCTGGTGATGTGGGTGGATTTTGTGGTTGTGATGTCACTTGTGGCTCAGTGCCTGATAGGCCAGTGCTGGTGATGTGGGTGCAGTTTGTGGTTGTGATGTCACTTGTGGCTCAGTTCCTGAAAGGCCAGTGCTGGTCACGTGGGTGCAGTCTGTGGTTGTGATGTCACTTGTGGCTCAGTGCCTGATAGGCCAGTGCTGGTTATCTGGGAGAGTTTGTGGTTCTGATGTCACTTGTGGCTCAGTGCCTGATAGGCCAGTGCTGCTCACATGTCTGCAGTTTGTGGTTGTGATGTCCCTTGTGGCTGAGTGCCTGATAGGCCAGTGCTGGTGATGTGGCTGCAGGTTGTGTTTGTGATGTCACTTGTGGCTCAGTGCCTGATAGGCCAGTGCTGGTGGTGTGGGTGCAGTTTGTGTTTGTGATGTCACTTGTGGCTCAGTGCCTGATAGGCCAGTGCTGGTCACGTGGGTGCAGTTTGTGGTTGTGATGTCACTTGTGGCTGAGTGCCTGATAGGCCAGTGCTGGTGGTGTGGGTGCAGTTTGTGTTTGTGATGTCACTTGTGGCTCAGTGCCTGATAGGCCAGTGCTGGTTTACCTGGGTGCAGTTTGTGGTTGTGATGTCACTTGTGGCTCAGTGCCTGATAGGCCAGTGCTGGTGATGTGGGTGGAGTTTGTGGTTGTGATGTCACTTGTGGCTCAGTGCCTGATAGGCCAGTGTTGGTCACATGTGTGCAGTTTGTGCTTTTGATGTCCCTTGTGGCTCAGTGCCTGATAGGCCAGTGCTGGTGATGTGGCTGCAGTTTGTGGTTGTGATGTCACTTGTGGCTCAGTGCCTGATAGGCCAGTGCTGGTGATGTGGGTGCAGTTTGTGGTTGTGATGTCACTTGTGGCTCAGTTCCTGAAAGGCCAGTGTTGGTCACATGGCTGCAGTTTGTGTTTGTGATGTCACTTGTGGCTCAGTGCCTGATAGGCCAGTGCTGGTGATGTGGGTGCAGTTTGTGTTTGTGATGTCACTTGTGGCTCAGTGCCTGATAGGCCAGTGCTGGTTATCTGGGAGAGTTTGTGGTTCTGATGTCACTTGTGGCTCAGTGCCTGATAGGCCAGTGCTGGTCACATGTCTGCAGTTTGTGGTTGTGATGTCACTTGTGGCTGAGTGCCTGATAGGCCAGTGCTGGTGATGTGGCTGCAGGTTGTGGTTGTGATGTCACTTGTGGCTGAGTGCCTGATAGGCCAGTGCTGGTAATGTGGTAGCAGTTTGAGTTTGTGAGGTCACTTGTGGCTGAGTGCCTGATAGGCCAGTGCTGGTCCTCTGGGTGCAGTTTGTAGTTGTGATGTCACTTGTGGCTCAGTGCCTGATAGGCCAGTGCTTGTCCTGTGGGTGCAGTTTGTAGTTGTGATGTCACTTGTGGCTCAGTGCCTGATAGGCCAGTGCTGGTCATGTGGGTGCAGTATGTCTTTGTGATGTCACTTGTGGCTGAGTGCCTTATAGGTCAGTGTTGGTCCTGTGGCTGCAGTTTGTGGTTGTGAGGTCACTTGTGGCTCAGTGCCTGATAGGCCAGTGCTGGTGGTGTGGGTGCAGTTTGTAGTTGTGATGTCACTTGTGGCTCAGTGCATGATAGGCCAGTGCTGGTGATGTGGGTGCAGTTTGTGGTTGTGATTTCAGCTGTGGCTGAGTGCCTGATGGGCCAGTGCTGGTGATGTGGGTGCTGGTTGTGGTTGTGATGTCACTTGTGGCTCAGTGCCTGATAGGCCAGTGCTGGTCACGTGGGTGTAGTTTGTGGTTGTGATGTCACTTGTGGCTCAGTGCCTGATAGGCCAGTGCTGGTGGTGTGGGTGCAGTTTGTGTTTGTGATGTCACTTGTGGCTCAGTGTCTGATAGGCCAGTGCTGGTTTACCTGGGTGCAGTTTGTGGTTGTGATGTCACTTGTGGCTCAGTGCCTGATAGGCCAGTGCTGGTGATGTGGGTGGAGTTTGTGGTTGTGATGTCACTTGTGGCTCAGTGCCTGATAGGCCAGTGTTGGTCACATGTGTGCAGTTTGTGCTTTTGATGTCCCTTGTGGCTCAGTGCCTGATAGGCCAGTGCTGGTGATGTGGCTGCAGTTTGTGTTTGTGATGTCACTTGTGGCTGAGTGCCTGATAGGCCAGTGCTGGTGATGTGGGTGCAGTTTGTGGTTGTGATGTCACTTGTGGCTCAGTTCCTGAAAGGCCAGTGTTGGTCACATGGCTGCAGTTTGTGTTTGTGATGTCACTTGTGGCTCAGTGCCTGATAGGCCAGTGCTGGTGATGTGGGTGCAGTTTGTGTTTGTGATGTCACTTGTGGCTGAGTGCCTGATAGGCCAGTGCTGGTTATCTGGGAGAGTTTGTGTTTGTGATGTCACTTGTGGCTGAGTGCCTGATAGGCCAGTGCTGGTCACATGTCTGCAGTTTGTGGTTGTGATGTCACTTGTGGCTGAGTGCCTGATAGGCCAGTGCTGGTAATGTGGTAGCAGTTTGAGTTTGTGAGGTCACTTGTGGCTGAGTGCCTGATAGGCCAGTGCTGGTCCTCTGGGTGCAGTTTGTAGTTGTGATGTCACTTGTGGCTCAGTGCCTGATAGGCCAGTGCTTGTCCTGTGGGTGCAGTTTGTAGTTGTGATGTCACTTGTGGCTGAGTGCCTTATAGGCCAGTGGTGGTCATGTGGGTGCAGTATGTCTTTGTGATGTCACTTGTTGCTCAGTGCCTTATAGGTCAATGTTGGTCCTGTGGCTGCAGTTTGTGGTTGTGAGGTCACTTGTGGCTCAGTGCCTGATAGGCCAGTGCTGGTCCTGTGGGTGCAGTTTGTAGTTGTGATGTCACTTGTGGCTCAGTGCCTGATAGGCCAGTGCTGGTCATGTGGGTGCAGTATGTCTTTGTGATGTCACTTGTTGCTGAGTGCCTTATAGGTCAGTGTTGGTCCTGTGGGTGCAGTTTGTGGTTGTGAGGTCACTTGTGGCTGAGTGCCTGATCGGCTAGTGCTGGTGATGTGGGTGCTGGTTGTGATTGTGATGTCTGTTTTTGCTGAGTGCCTGATAGGCCAATGCTTGTCCTGTGGCTGCAGTTTGTGTTTGTGATGTCCCTTGTGGCTCAGTGCCTGATAGGCCAGTGCTGGTGATGTGGGTGGAGTTTTTGTTTGTGATGTCACTTGTGGCTCAGTGCCTGATAGGCCAGTGCTGGAGATGTGGATGCAGTTTCTG
Source organism: Apteryx mantelli (assembly GCF_036417845.1). NCBI lineage: Eukaryota > Metazoa > Chordata > Aves > Apterygiformes > Apterygidae > Apteryx > Apteryx mantelli. Next base: position 1,954,542 of record NW_027118766.1, read on the forward strand.
GTTGTGATGTCACTTGTGGCTCAGTGCCTGATAGGCCAGTACTGGTCCTGTGGGTGCAGTTTGTGGTTGTGAAGTCACTTGTGGCTCAGTGCCTGATAGGCCAGTGCTGGTGATGTGTGTGCAATTTTTTTGTGATGTCACTTGTGGCTGAGTGCCTGATAGGCCAGTGCTGGTCACGTGGGTGCAGTTTGTGGTTGTGCTGTCACTTGTGGCTGAGTGCCTGATAGGCCAGTGCTGGTGATGTGGGTGGAGTTTGTGGTTGTGATGTCACTTGTGGGTCAGTGCCTGATAGGCCAGTGCTGGTGATGTGGGTGCAGTTTGTTTTTGTGCTGTCACTTGTGGCTGAGTGCCTGATAGGCCAGTGCTCGTGATGTGGGTGCAGTTTGTGGTTGTGATGTCACTTGTGGCTCAGTGCCTGATAGGCCAGTGCTGGTGATGTGGCTGCAGTTTGTGTTTGTTATGTCACTTGTGGCTCAGTGCCTGATAGGCCAGTGCTGGTAACATGTCTACACTTTGTGGTTGTGATGTCACTTGTGGCTGAGTGCCTGATAGGCCAGTGCTGGTTTACGTGTGTGCAGTTTATGGTTGTGATATCACTTGTGACTCAGTGCCTGATAGGCCAGTGCTGGTGATGTGAGTGCTGGTTGTGTTTGTGAGGTCAGATTTGGCTGAGTGCCTTATAGGCCAGTGCTGGTGATGTGGGTGGATTTTGTGTTTGTGATGTCACTTGTGGCTCAGTGCCTGATAGGCCAGTGCTGGTTATCTGGGTGGAGTTTGTGTTTGTGATGTCACTTGTGGCTCAGTGCCTGATAGGCCAGTGCTGGTAACATGTCTGCACTTTGTGTTTGTGATGTCACTTGTGGCTGAGTGCCTGATAGGCCAGTGCTGGTTTACGTGTGTGCAGTTTATGGTTGTGATATCAGTTGTGACTCAGTGCCTGATAGGCCAGTGCTGGTGATGTGAGTGCTGGTTGTGTTTGTGAGGTCAGATTTGGCTGAGTGCCTTATAGGCCAGTGCTGGTGATTTGGGTGTAGTTTGTGTTTGTGATGTCACTTGTGGCTCAGGGCCTCATAGGCCAGTGCTGGTTTACGTGGGTGCAGTTTGTGTTTGTGATGTCACTTGTGGCTGAGTGCCTGATAGGCCAGTGCTTGTCCTGTGGGTGCAGTTTGTGGTTGTGATGCCTCTTGTGGCTCAGTGCCTGATAGGCCAGTGCTGGTGATGTGGGTGCAGTTTGTGTTTGTGATGTCACTTGTGGCTCAGTGCCTGATAGGCCAGTGCTGGTGATGTGGGTGCAGTTTGTGTTTGTGATGTCACTTGTGGCTGAGTGCCTGATAGGCCAGTGCTGGTGATGTGGGTGCAGTTTGTGTTTGTGATGTCACTTGTGGCTGAGTGCATGATAGGCCAGTGCTGGTTTACGTGGGTGCAGTTTGTGTTTGTGATGTCATTTGTGGCTCAGGGCCTCATAGGCCAGTGCTGGTTTACGTGGGTGCAGTTTGTGTTTGTGATGTCACTTGTGGCTGAGTGCCTGATAGGCCAGTGCTGGTGATGTGGCTGCAGTTTGTGGTTGTTATGTCACTTGTGGCTCAGTGCCTGATAGTCCAGTGCTCTTCATGTGTGTGCAGTTTTTTTTGTGATGTCACTTCTGGCTGAGTGCCTGATACGCCAGTGCTGGTCATGTGAGTGCAGTTTGTGTTTGTGATGTCACTTGTGGCTCAGTGCCTGATAGGCCAGTGCTGGTCCTGTGGATGGAGTTTGTGTTTGTGATGTCACTTGTTGCTCAGTGCCTGATAGGCCAGTGCTAGGCCCATGGCTGCTGTTTGTGGTTGTGAGGTCACTTGTGGCTCAGTGCCTGCTAGGCCAGTGCTAATCCCAAAGGTGCAGTTTGTGTTTGTGATGTCACTTGTGGCTGAGTGCCTGATAGGCCAGTGCTGGTTTACCTGGGTGCAGTTTGTGGTTGTGATGTCACTTGTGGCTCAGTGCCTGATAGGCCAGTGCTGGTGATGTGGGTGGAGTTTGTGGTTGTGATGTCACTTGTGGCTGAGTGCCTGATAGGCCAGTGCTTGTCACGTGTGTGCAGTTTGTGCTTTTGATGTCCCTTGTGGCTCAGTGCCTGATAGGCCAGTGCTGGTGATGTGGGTGGATTTTGTGGTTGTGATGTCACTTGTGGCTCAGTGCCTGATAGGCCAGTGCTGGTGATGTGAGTGCTGCTTGTGTTTTTGAGGTCGGATTTGGCTGAGTGCCTGATAGGCCAGTGCTGGTTTACCTGGGTGCAGTTTGTGTTTTTGATGTCAGTTGTGGCTCAGGGCCTCATAGGCCAGTGCTGGTGATGTGGGTGGATTTTGTGGTTGTGATGTCACTTGTGGCTCAGTGCCTGATAGGCCAGTGCTGGTGGTGTGGGTGCACTTTGTGTTTGTGATGTCACTTGTGGCTGAGTGCCTGATAGGCCAGTGCTTGTCCTGTGGGTGCAGTTTGTGGTTGTGATGTCACTTGTGGCTCAGTGCCTGATAGGCCAGTGCTGGTGATGTGGGTGGATTTTGTGGTTGTGATTTCAGCTGTGGCTGAGTGCCTGATGGGCCAGTGCTGGTGATGTGGGTGCTGGTTGTGGTTGTGATGTCTGTTTTTGCTGAGTGCCTGATAGGCCAGTGCTGGTCCTGTGGGTGGAGTTTGTGGTTGTGATGTCCCTTGTGGCTCAGTGCCTGATAGGCCAGTGCTGGTCCTGTGGGTGCAGTTTGTGGTTGTGATGTCACTTGTGGCTCAGTGCCTGGTAGGCCAGTGCTGGTGATGTGGGTGCAGTTTGTGGTTGTGATGTCACTTGTGGCTCAGTGCCTGATAGGCCAGTGCTGGTGATGTGGGTGCAGTTTGTGTTTGTGATGTCACTTGTGGCTGAGTGCCTGATGGGCCAGTGCTGGTGATGTGGGTGCTGGTTGTGGTTGTGATGTCTGTTTTTGCTGAGTGCCTGATAGGCCAGTGCTGGTCACGTGGGTGGAGTTTGTGGTTGTGATGTCACTTGTGGCTCAGTGCCTGATAGGCCAGTGCTGGTCCTGTGGGTGCAGTTTGTGGTTGTGATGTCACTTGTGGCTCAGTGCCTGGTAGGCCAGTGCTGGTCCTGTGGGTGCAATTTGTGGTTGTGATGTCACTTGTGGCTCAGTGCCTGATAGGCCATGCTGGTCCTGTGGGTGCAGTTTGTAGTTGTGATGTCACTTGTGGCTCAGTGCCTGATAGGCCAGTGCTGGTCATGTGGGTGCAGTATGTCTTTGTGATGTCACTTGTGGCTGAGTGCCTTATAGGTCAGTGTTGGTCCTGTGGCTGCAGTTTGTGGTTGTGAGGTCACTTGTGGCTGAGTGCCTGATAGGCCAGTGCTGGTGGTGTGGGTGCAGTTTGTAGTTGTGATGTCACTTGTGGCTCAGTGCATGATAGGCCAGTGCTGGTGATGTGGGTGCAGTTTGTGGTTGTGATTTCAGCTGTGGCTGAGTGCCTGATGGGCCAGTGCTGGTGATGTGGGTGCTGGTTGTGGTTGTGATGTCACTTGTGGCTCAGTGCCTGATAGGCCAGTGCTGGTCACGTGGGTGTAGTTTGTGGTTGTGATGTCACTTGTGGCTGAGTGCCTGATAGGCCAGTGCTGGTGATGTGGCTTCAGTTTGTGGTTGTGATGTCACTTGTGGCTGAGTGCCTGATAGGCCAGTGCTGGTGGTGTGGGTGCAGTTTGTGGTTGTGATGTCACTTGTGGCTCAGTGCCTGATAGGCCAGTGCTGGTTTACCTGGGTGCAGTTTGTGGTTGTGATGTCACTTGTGGCTCAGTGCCTGATAGGCCAGTGCTGGTGATGTGGGTGCAGTTTGTGGTTGTGATGTCACTTGTGGCTGAGTGCCTGATAGGCCAGTGCTGGTGATGTGGCTGCAGTTTGTGTTTGTGATGTCACTTGTGGCTCAGTGCCTGATAGGCCAGTGCTGGTTATCTGGGAGAGTTTGTGGTTCTGATGTCACTTGTGGCTCAGTGCCTGATAGGCCAGTGCTGGTCATTTGGGTGCAGTATGTCTTTGTGATGTCACTTGTTGCTGAGTGCCTTATAGGTCAGTGTTGGTCCTGTGGCTGCAGTTTGTGGTTGTGATGTCACTTGTGGCTCAGTGCCTGATAGGCCAGTGCTGGTGGTGTGGGTGCAGTTTGTAGTTGTGATGTCACTTGTGGCTCAGTGCCTGATAGGCCAGTGCTGGTCATGTGGGTGCAGTATGTCTTTGTGATGTCACTTGTTGCTGAGTGCCTGATAGGCCAGTGCTGGTGATGTGGGTGGTGTTTGTGTTTGTGATGTCACTTGTGGCTGAGTGCCTGATAGGCCAGTGCTGGTGATGTGGGTGCAGTTTGTGTTTGTGCTGTCAGTTTTTGCTGAGTGCCTGATAGGCCAGTGCTGGTCACGTGGGTGCAGTTTGTGTTTGTGATGTCACTTGTGGCTGAGTGCCTGATAGGGCAGTGCTGCTAAAATGGCTGTGGTTTGTGTTTGTGATGTCACTTGTGGCTCAGTGCCTGATAGGCCAGTGCTGGTCATGTGTGTGCAGTTTGTGGTTGTGATGTTACTTGTGGCTCAGTGCCTGATAGGCCAGTGCTGGTGATGTGGGTGGAGTTTGTGGTTGTGATGTCACTTGTGGCTGAGTGCCTGATAGGCCAGTGCTGGTGATGTGGGTGGAGTTTGTGTTTGTGATGTCAGTTGTGGCTGAGTGCCTGATAGGCCAGTGGTGGTTATCTGGGTGGAGTTTGTGGTTGTGATGTCACTTGTGGCTGAGTGCCTGATAGGCCAGTGCTGGTTTACGTGGGTGCAGTTTGTGGTTGTGATGTCACTTGTGGCTGAGTGCCTGATAGGCCAGTGCTGGTCCTGTGGGTGCAGTTTGTGGTTGTGATGTCACTTGTGGCTCAGTGCCTGATAGGCCAGTGCTGGTCCTGTGCTTTCAGTTTTTGTTTGTGATGTCACTTGTGGCTGAGTTCCTGATAGGCCAGTGCTGGTCACGTGGCTACAGTTTGTGGTTGTGATGCCACTTGTGGTTCAGTTCCTGATAGGCCAGTGCTGGTGATGTGGGTGGAGTTTGTGGTTGTGATGTCCCTTGTGGCTGAGTGCCTGATAGGCCAGTGCTGGTCCTGTGTGTGCAGTTTGTGTTTGTGATATCCCTTGTGGCTTAGTGCCTGATAGGCCAGTCCTGGTTTACATGTCTGCAGTTTGTGGTTGTGATGTCATTTGTGGCTCAGTGCCTGATAGGCCAGTGCTGGTCATGTGGGTGGAGTTTGTGTTTGTGATGTTACTTGTGGCTCAGTGCCTGATAGGCCAGTGCTGGTGATGTGGGTGCAGTTTGTGGTTGTGATGTCTGTTTTTGCTGAGTGCCTGATAGGCCAGTGCTTGTCCTGTGGGTGGAGTTTCTGGTTGTGATGTCACTTGTGGCTCAGTGCCTGATAGGCCATGCTGCTCCTGTGGTGCAGTTTGTGTTTGTGATGTCACTTGTGGCTGAGTGCCTGGTAGGCCAGTGCTGGTGATGTGGGTGCAGTTTGTGGTTGTGATGTCACTTGTGGCTCAGTGCCTGATAGTCCAGTGCTCTTCATGTGTGTGCAGTTTTTTTTGTGATGTCACTTCTGGCTGAGTGCCTGATACGCCAGTGCTGGTCCTGTTTGTGCAGTTTGTGTTTGTGATGTCACTTGTGGCTGAGTGCCTGATAGGCCAGTGCTGGTCCTGTGGGTGCAGTTTGTCGTTGTGATGTCACTTGTGGCTCAGTGCCTGATAGGCCAGTGCTGGTGGTGTGGGTACAGTTTGTGGTTGTGATGTCACTTGTGGCTCAGTGCCTGATAGGCCAGTGCTGGTTTACCTGGGTGCAGTTTGTGTTTGTGATGTCAGTTGTGGCTCAGGGCCTCATAGGCCAGTGCTGGTTTACGTGGGTGCAGTTTGTGTTTGTGATGTCACTTGTGGCTGAGTGCCTGATAGGCCAGTGCTTGTCCTGTGGGTGCAGTTTGTGGTTGTGATGTCACTTGTGGCTGAGTGCCTGATAGGCCAGTGCTGGTGATGTGGGTGCAGTTTGTGGTTGTGATTTCAGCTGTGGCTGAGTGCCTGATGGGCCAGTGCTGGTGATGTGGGTGCTGGTTGTGGTTGTGATGTCACTTGTGGCTCAGTGCCTGATAGGCCAGTGCTGGTCACGTGGGTGCAGTTTGTGGTTGTGATGTCACTTGTGGCTGAGTGCCTGATAGGCCAGTGCTGGTGATGTGGCTTCAGTTTGTGTTTGTGATGTCACTTGTGGCTGAGTGCCTGATAGGCCAGTGCTGGTGGTGTGGGTACAGTTTGTGGTTGTGATGTCACTTGTGGCTCAGTGCCTGATAGGCCAGTGCTGGTTTACCTGGGTGCAGTTTGTGGTTGTGATGTCACTTGTGGCTCAGTGCCTGATAGGCCTGTGCTGGTGATGTGGCTTCAGTTTGTGTTTGTGATGTCACTTGTGGCTGAGTGCCTGATAGGCCAGTGCTGGTGGTGTGGGTGCAGTTTGTGGTTGTGATGTCACTTGTGGCTCAGTGCCTGATAGGCCAGTGCTGGTGATGTGGGTGGAGTTTGTGGTTGTGATGTCACTTGTGGCTCAGTGCCTGATAGGGCAGTGTTGGTCACATGTGTGCAGTTTGTGCTTTTGATGTCCCTTGTGGCTCAGTGCCTGATAGGCCAGTGCTGGTGATGTGGGTGGATTTTGTGGTTGTGATGTCACTTGTGGCTCAGTGCCTCATAGGCCAGTGCTGGTGATGTGGGTGCAGTTTGTGGTTGTGATGTCACTTGTGGCTCAGTTCCTGAAAGGCCAGTGTTGGTCACATGGCTGCAGTTTGTGTTTGTGATGTCACTTGTGGCTCAGTGCCTGATAGGCCAGTGCTGGTGATGTGGGTGCAGTTTGTGTTTGTGATGTCACTTGTGGCTGTGTGCCTGATAGGCCAGTGCTGGTGGTGTGGGTGCAGTTTGTGTTTGTGATGTCACTTGTGGCTGAGTGCCTGATAGGCCAGTGCTGGTCACATGTCTGCAGTTTGTGGTTGTGATGTCACTTGTGGCTCAGTGCCTGCTAGGCCAGTGCTAGGTGCCTGGGTGCTGTTTGTGGTTGTGATGTCACTTGTGGCTCAGTGCCTGCTAGGCCAGTGCTAGGTGCCTGGGTGCTGTTTGTGGTTGTGATGTCACTTGTGGCTCAGTGCCTGATAGGCCAGTGCTAGGCCCATGGCTGCTGTTTGTGGTTGTGATGTCACTTGTGGCTCAGTGCCTGCTAGGCCAGTGCTAGGTGCCTGGGTGCTGTTTGTGGTTGTGAGTTCACTTGTGGCTCAGTGCCTGCTAGGCCAGTGCTAGGTGCCTGGGTGCTGTTTGTGGTTGTGATGTCACTTGTGGCTCAGTGCCTGCTAGGCCAGTGCTAGGTGCCTGGGTGCTGTTTGTGGTTGTGATGTCACTTGTGGCTCAGTTCCTGAAAGGCCAGTGTTGGTCACATGGCTGCAGTTTGTGTTTGTGATGTCACTTGTGGCTCAGTGCCTGATAGGCCAGTGCTGGTCACGTGGGTGCAGTTTGTGTTTGTGATGTCACTTGTGGCTGAGTGCCTGATAGGCCAGTGCTGGTGATGTGGCTGCAGGTTGTGGTTGTGATGTCACTTGTGGCTGAGTGCCTGATAGGCCAGTGCTGGTCCTCTGGGTGCAGTTTGTAGTTGTGATGTCACTTGTGGCTGAGTGCCTGATAGGCCAGTGCTTGTCCTGTGGGTGCAGTTTGTAGTTGTGATGTCACTTGTGGCTCAGTGCCTGATAGGCCAGTGCTGGTCATGTGGGTGCAGTATGTCTTTGTGATGTCACTTGTTGCTGAGTGCCTTATAGGTCAGTGTTGGTCCTGTGGCTGCAGTTTGTGGTTGTGAGGTCACTTGTGGCTCAGTGCCTGATAGGCCAGTGCTGGTCCTGTGGCTGCAGTTTGTAGTTGTGATGTCACTTGTGGCTCAGTGCCTGATAGGCCAGTGCTGGTCATGTGGGTGCAGTATGTCTTTGTGATGTCACTTGTTGCTGAGTGCCTTATAGGTCAGTGTTGGTCCTGTGGGTGCAGTTTGTGGTTGTGAGGTCACTTGTGGCTGAGTGCCTGATAGGCCAGTGCTGGTGATGTGGGTGCTGGTTGTGATTGTGATGTCTGTTTTTGCTGAGTGCCTGATAGGCCAGTGCTTGTCCTGTGGCTGCAGTTTGTGTTTGTGATGTCACTTGTGGCTCAGTGCCTGATAGGCCAGTGCTGGAGATGTGGATGCAGTTTCTGGTTGTGATGTCACTTGTGGCTCAGTGCCTGATAGGCCAGTGCTGGTGATGTGAGTGCTGCTTGTGTTTTTGAGGTCGGATTTGGCTGAGTGCCTGATAGGCCAGTGCTGGTTTACCTGGGTGCAGTTTGTGTTTGTGATGTCAGTTGTGGCTCAGGGCCTCATAGGCCAGTGCTGGTGATGTGGGTGCAGTTTGTGTTTGTGATGTCACTTGTGGCTGAGTGCCTGATAGGCCAGTGCTTGTCCTGTGGGTGCAGTTTGTGGTTGTGATGTCACTTGTGGCTGAGTGCCTGATAGGCCAGTGCTGGTGATGTGGGTGCAGTTTGTGGTTGTGATTTCAGCTGTGGCTGAGTGCCTGATGGGCCAGTGCTGGTGATGTGGGTGCTGGTTGTGGTTGTGATGTCACTTGTGGCTCAGTGCCTGATAGGCCAGTGCTGGTGATGTGGGTGGAGTTTGTGGTTGTGATGTCACTTGTGGCTGAGTGCCTGATAGGCCAGTGCTGGTGGTGTGGGTGCAGTTTGTGTTTGTGATGTCACTTGTGGCTGAGTGCCTGCTAGGCCAGTGCCGGTCACGTGTGTGCAGTTTGTGGTTGTGAGGTCACTTGTGGCTCAGTGCCTGATAGGCCAGTGCTGGTGATGTGGCTGCAGTTTGTGGTTGTGATGTCACTTGTGGCTCAGTGCCTGATAGTCCAGTGCTCTTCATGTGTGTGCAGTTTTTTTTGTGATGTCACTTCTGGCTGAGTGCCTGATACGCCAGTGCTGGTCCTGTTTGTGCAGTTTGTGTTTGTGATGTCACTTGTGGCTGAGTGCCTGATAGGCCAGTGCTGGTCCTCTGGGTGCAGTTTGTCGTTGTGATGTCACTTGTGGCTCAGTGCCTGATAGGCCAGTGCTGGTGATGTGGGTGGATTTTGTGGTTGTGATGTCACTTGTGGCTCAGTGCCTGATAGGCCAGTGCTGGTGGTGTGGGTGCAGTTTGTGGTTGTGATGTCACTTGTGGCTCAGTTCCTGAAAGGCCAGTGCTGGTCACGTGGGTGCAGTCTGTGGTAGTGATGTCACTTGTGGCTCAGTGCCTGATAGGCCAGTGCTGGTTATCTGGGAGAGTTTGTGGTTCTGATGTCACTTGTGGCTCAGTGCCTGATAGGCCAGTGCTGCTCACATGTCTGCAGTTTGTGGTTGTGATGTCCCTTGTGGCTGAGTTCCTGATAGGCCAGTGCTGGTGATGTGGCTGCAGGTTGTGGTTGTGATGTCACTTGTGGCTCAGTGCCTGATAGGCCAGTGCTGGTGATGTGGGTGCAGTTTGTGGTTTTGATTTCAGCTGTGGCTGAGTGCCTGATGGGCCAGTGCTGGTGATGTGGGTGCTGGTTGTGGTTGTGATGTCACTTGTGGCTCAGTGCCTGATAGGCCAGTGCTGGTCACGTGGGTGCAGTTTGTGGTTGTGATGTCACTTGTGGCTGAGTGCCTGATAGGCCAGTGCTGGTGATGTGGCTTCAGTTTGTGTTTGTGATGTCACTTGTGGCTGAGTGCCTGATAGGCCAGTGCTGGTGGTGTGGGTGCAGTTTGTGGTTGTGATGTCACTTGTGGCTCAGTGCCTGATAGGCCAGTGCTGGTGATGTGGGTGGAGTTTGTGGTTGTGATGTCACTTGTGGCTCAGTGCCTGATAGGCCTGTGCTGGTGATGTGGGTGCAGTTTGTGGTTGTGATGTCACTTGTGGCTGAGTGCCTGATAGGCCAGTGCTGGTGGTGTGGGTGCAGTTTGTGGTTGTGATGTCACTTGTGGCTCAGTGCCTGATAGGGCAGTGTTGGTCACATATGTGTAGTTTGTGCTTTTGATGTCCCTTGTGGCTCAGTGCCTGATAGGCCAGTGCTGGTGATGTGGGTGGATTTTGTGGTTGTGAGGTCACTTGTGGCTCAGTGCCTGATAGGCCAGTGCTGGTGGTGTGGGTGCAGTTCGTGTTTGTGATGTCACTTGTGGCTGAGTGCCTGATAGGCCAGTGCTGGTGATGTGGCTGCAGGTTGTGGTTGTGATGTCACTTGTGGCTGAGTGCCTGATAGGCCAGTGCTGGTAATGTGGTAGCAGTTTGAGTTTGTGAGGTCACTTGTGGCTGAGTGCCTGATAGGCCAGTGCTGGTCCTCTGGGTGCAGTTTGTAGTTGTGATGTCACTTGTGGCTCAGTGCCTGATAGGCCAGTGCTTGTCCTGTGGGTGCAGTTTGTAGTTGTGATGTCACTTGTGGCTCAGTGCCTGATAGGCCAGTGCTGGTCATGTGGGTGCAGTATGTCTTTGTGATGTCACTTGTTGCTGAGTGCCTTATAGGTCAGTGTTGGTCCTGTGGCTGCAGTTTGTGGTTGTGAGGTCACTTGTGGCTCAGTGCCTGATAGGCCAGTGCTGGTGGTGTGGGTGCAGTTTGTAGTTGTGATGTCACTTGTGGCTCAGTGCCTGATAGGCCAGTGCTGGTGATGTGGGTGCAGTTTGTGGTTGTGATTTCAGCTGTGGCTGAGTGCCTGATGGGCCAGTGCTGGTGATGTGGGTGCTGGTTGTGGTTGTGATGTCACTTGTGGCTCAGTGCCTGATAGGCCAGTGCTGGTCACGTGGGTGTAGTTTGTGGTTGTGATGTCACTTGTGGCTCAGTGCCTGATAGGCCAGTGCTGGTTTACCTGGGTGCAGTTTGTGGTTGTGATGTCACTTGTGGCTCAGTGCCTGATAGGCCAGTGCTGGTGATGTGGGTGGAGTTTGTGGTTGTGATGTCACTTGTGGCTCAGTGCCTGATAGGCCAGTGTTGGTCACATGTGTGCAGTTTGTGCTTTTGATGTCCCTTGTGGCTCAGTGCCTGATAGGCCAGTGCTGGTGATGTGGCTGCAGTTTGTGTTTGTGATGTCACTTGTGGGTCAGTGCCTGATAGGCCAGTGCTGGTGATGTGGGTGCAGTTTGTTTTTGTGCTGTCACTTGTGGCTGAGTGCCTGATAGGCCAGTGCTGGTGATGTGGGTGCAGTTTGTGGTTGTGATGTCACTTGTGGCTCAGTGCCTGATAGGCCAGTGCTGGTGATGTGGCTGCAGTTTGTGTTTGTTATGTCACTTGTGGCTCAGTGCCTGATAGGCCAGTGCTGGTAACATGTCTGCACTTTGTGGTTGTGATGTCACTTGTGGCTGAGTGCCTGATAGGCCAGTGCTGGTTTACGTGTGTGCAGTTTATGGTTGTGATATCACTTGTGACTCAGTGCCTGATAGGCCAGTGCTGGTGATGTGAGTGCTGGTTGTGTTTGTGAGGTCAGATTTGGCTGAGTGCCTTATAGGCCAGTGCTGGTGATGTGGGTGTAGTTTGTCTTTGTGATGTCACTTGTGGCTCAGGGCCTCATAGGCCAGTGCTGGTTTACGTGGGTGCAGTTTGTGTTTGTGATGTCACTTGTGGCTGAGTGCCTGATAGGCCAGTGCTTGTCCTGTGGGTGCAGTTTGTGGTTGTGATGCCTCTTGTGGCTCAGTGCCTGATAGGCCAGTGCTGGTGATGTGGGTGCAGTTTGTGTTTGTGATGTCACTTGTGGCTCAGTGCCTGATAGGCCAGTGCTGGTGATGTGGGTGCAGTTTGTGTTTGTGATGTCACTTGTGGCTGAGTGCCTGATAGGCCAGTGCTGGTGATGTGGGTGCAGTTTGTGTTTGTGATGTCACTTGTGGCTGAGTGCGTGATAGGCCAGTGCTGGTTTACGTGGGTGCAGTTTGTGTTTGTGATGTCAGTTGTGGCTCAGGGCCTCATAGGCCAGTGCTGGTTTACGTGGGTGCAGTTTGTGTTTGTGATGTCACTTGTGGCTGAGTGCCTGATAGGCCAGTGCTGGTGATGTGGCTGCAGTTTGTGGTTGTTATGTCACTTGTGGCTCAGTGCCTGATAGTCCAGTGCTCTTCATGTGTGTGCATTTTTTTTTGTGATGTCACTTCTGGCTGAGTGCCTGATACGCCAGTGCTGGTCATGTGAGTGCAGTTTGTGTTTGTGATGTCACTTGTGGCTCAGTGCCTGATAGGCCAGTGCTGGTCCTGTGGATGGAGTTTGTGTTTGTGATGTCACTTGTTGCTCAGTGCCTGATAGGCCAGTGCTAGGCCCATGGCTGCTGTTTGTGGTTGTGAGGTCACTTGTGGCTCAGTGCCTGCTAGGCCAGTGCTAATCCCAAGGGTGCAGTTTGTGTTTGTGATGTCACTTGTGGCTGAGTGCCTGATAGGCCAGTGCTGGTTTACCTGGGTGCAGTTTGTGGTTGTGATGTCACTTGTGGCTCAGTGCCTGATAGGCCAGTGCTGGTGATGTGGGTGGAGTTTGTGGTTGTGATGTCACTTGTGGCTGAGTGCCTGATAGGCCAGTGCTTGTCACGTGTGTGCAGTTTGTGCTTTTGATGTCCCTTGTGGCTCAGTGCCTGATAGGCCAGTGCTGGTGATGTGGGTGGATTTTGTGGTTGTGATTTCAGCTGTGGCTGAGTGCCTGATGGGCCAGTGCTGGTGATGTGGGTGCTGGTTGTGGTTGTGATGTCTGTTTTTGCTGAGTGCCTGATAGGCCAGTGCTGGTCCTGTGGGTGGAGTTTGTGGTTGTGATGTCCCTTGTGGCTCAGTGCCTGATAGGCCAGTGCTGGTCCTGTGGGTGCAGTTTGTGGTTGTGATGTCACTTGTGGCTCAGTGCCTGGTAGGCCAGTGCTGGTGATGTGGGTGCAGTTTGTGTTTGTGATGTCAGTTTTGGCTGAGTGCCTGATGGGCCAGTGCTGGTGATGTGGGTGCTGGTTGTGGTTGTGATGTCACTTGTGGCTCAGTGCCTGATAGGCCAGTGCTGGTGATGTGGGTGCAGTTTGTGGTTGTGATTTCAGCTGTGGCTGAGTGCCTGATGGGCCAGTGCTGGTGATGTGGGTGCTGGTTGTGGTTGTGATGTCACTTGTGGCTCAGTGCCTGATAGGCCAGTGCTGGTCACGTGGGTGTAGTTTGTGGTTGTGATGTCACTTGTGGCTGAGTGCCTGATAGGCCAGTGCTGGTGATGTGGCTTCAGTTTGTGGTTGTGATGTCACTTGTGGCTGAGTGCCTGATAGGCCAGTGCTGGTGGTGTGGGTGCAGTTTGTGGTTGTGATGTCACTTTTGGCTCAGTGCCTGATAGGCCAGTGCTGGTTTACCTGGGTGCAGTTTGTGGTTGTGATGTCACTTGTGGCTCAGTGCCTGATAGGCCAGTGCTGGTGATGTGGGTGCAGTTTGTGGTTGTGATGTCACTTGTGGCTGAGTGCCTGATAGGCCAGTGCTGGTGATGTGGGTGGAGTTTATGTTTGTGATGTCACTTGTGGCTCAGTGCCTGATAGGCCAGTGCTGGTCATGTGGCTGCAGTTTGTGTTTGTGATGTCACTTGTGGCTCAGTGCCTGATAGGCCAGTGCTGGTTATCTGGGAGAGTTTGTGGTTCTGATGTCACTTGTGGCTCAGTGCCTGATAGGCCAGTGCTGGTCATGTGGGTGCAGTATGTCTTTGTGATGTCACTTGTTGCTGAGTGCCTTATAGGTCAGTGTTGGTCCTGTGGCTGCAGTTTGTGGTTGTGAGGTCACTTGTGGCTCAGTGCCTGATAGGCCAGTGCTGGTGGTGTGGGTGCAGTTTGTAGTTGTGATGTCACTTGTGGCTCAGTGCCTGATAGGCCAGTGCTGGTCATGTGGGTGCAGTATGTCTTTGTGATGTCACTTGTTGCTGAGTGCCTGATAGGCCAGTGCTGGTGATGTGGGTGGTGTTTGTGTTTGTGATGTCACTTGTGGCTCAGTGCCTGATAGGCCAGTGCTGGTGATGTGGGTGCAGTTTGTGTTTGTGCTGTCAGTTTTTGCTGAGTGCCTGATAGGCCAGTGCTGGTCACGTGGGTGCAGTTTGTGTTTGTGATGTCACTTGTGGCTGAGTGCCTGATAGGGCAGTGCTGCTAAAATGGCTGTGGTTTGTGTTTGTGATGTCACTTGTGGCTCAGTGCCTGATAGGCCAGTGCTGGTCATGTGTGTGCAGTTTGTGGTTGTGATGTTACTTGTGGCTCAGTGCCTGATAGGCCAGTGCTGGTGATGTGGGTGGAGTTTGTGGTTGTGATGTCACTTGTGGCTCAGTGCCTGATAGGCCAGTGCTGGTGATGTGGGTGGAGTTTGTGTTTGTGATGTCAGTTGTGGCTGAGTGCCTGATAGGCCAGTGGTGGTTATCTGGGTGGAGTTTGTGGTTGTGATGTCACTTGTGGCTGAGTGCCTGATAGGCCAGTGCTGGTTTACGTGGGTGCAGTTTGTGGTTGTGATGTCACTTGTGGCTGAGTGCCTGATAGGCCAGTGCTGGTCCTGTGGGTGCAGTTTGTGGTTGTGATGTCACTTGTGGCTCAGTGCCTGATAGGCCAGTGCTGGTGATGTGGGTGCAGTTTGTGGTTGTGATGTCACTTGTGGCTCAGTTCCTGAAAGGCCAGTGCTGGTCACGTGGGTGCAGTCTGTGGTTGTGATGTCACTTGTGGCTCAGTGCCTGATAGGCCAGTGCTGGTTATCTGGGAGAGTTTGTGGTTCTGATGTCACTTGTGGCTCAGTGCCTGATAGGCCAGTGCTGCTCACATGTCTGCAGTTTGTGGTTGTGATGTCCCTTGTGGCTGAGTGCCTGATAGGCCAGTGCTGGTGATGTGGCTGCAGGTTGTGGTTGTGATGTCACTTGTGGCTCAGTGCCTGATAGGCCAGTGCTGGTGATGTGTGTGCAGTTTGTGGTTTTGATTTCAGCTGTGGCTGAGTGCCTGATGGGCCAGTGCTGGTGATGTGGGTGCTGGTTGTGGTTGTGATGTCACTTGTGGCTCAGTGCCTGATAGGCCAGTGCTGGTCACGTGGGTGCAGTTTGTGGTTGTGATGTCACTTGTGGCTGAGTGCCTGATAGGCCAGTGCTGGTGGTGTGGGTGCAGTTTGTGGTTGTGATGTCACTTGTGGCTCAGTGCCTGATAGGCCAGTGCTGGTGATGTGGGTGGAGTTTGTGTTTGTGATGTCACTTGTGGCTCAGTGCCTGATAGGCCTGTGCTGGTGATGTGGCTTCAGTTTGTGTTTGTGATGTCACTTGTGGCTGAGTGCCTGATAGGCCAGTGCTGGTGGTGTGGGTGCAGTTTGTGGTTGTGATGTCACTTGTGGCTCAGTGCCTGATAGGCCAGTGCTGGTGATGTGGGTGGAGTTTGTGGTTGTGATGTCACTTGTGGCTCAGTGCCTGATAGGGCAGTGTTGGTCACATGTGTGCAGTTTGTGCTTTTGATGTCCCTTGTGGCTCAGTGCCTGATAGGCCAGTGCTGGTGATGTGGGTGGATTTTGTGGTTGTGATGTCACTTGTGGCTGAGTGCCTGATAGGCCAGTGCTGGTGATGTGGGTGCAGTTTGTGGTTGTGATGTCACTTGTGGCTCAGTTCCTGAAAGGCCAGTGTTGGTCACATGGCTGCAGTTTGTGTTTGTGATGTCACTTGTGGCTCAGTGCCTGATAGGCCAGTGCTGGTGATGTGGGTGCAGTTTGTGTTTGTGATGTCACTTGTGGCTCAGTGCCTGATAGGCCAGTGCTGGTGATGTGGCTTCAGTTTGTGTTTGTGATGTCACTTGTGGCTGAGTGCCTGATAGGCCAGTGCTGGTGGTGTGGGTGCAGTTTGTGGTTGTGATGTCACTTGTGGCTCAGTGCCTGATAGGCCAGTGCTGGTGATGTGGGTGGAGTTTGTGGTTGTGATGTCACTTGTGGCTCAGTGCCTGATAGGGCAGTGTTGGTCACATGTGTGCAGTTTGTGCTTTTGATGTCCCTTGTGGCTCAGTGCCTGATAGGCCAGTGCTGGTGATGTGGGTGGATTTTGTGGTTGTGATGTCACTTGTGGCTCAGTGCCTGATAGGCCAGTGCTGGTGATGTGGGTGCAGTTTGTGGTTGTGATGTCACTTGTGGCTCAGTTCCTGAAAGGCCAGTGTTGGTCACATGGCTGCAGTTTGTGTTTGTGATGTCACTTGTGGCTCAGTGCCTGATAGGCCAGTGCTGGTGATGTGGGTGCAGTTTGTGTTTGTGATGTCACTTGTGGCTGAGTGCCTGATAGGCCAGTGCTGGTCACATGTCTGCAGTTTGTGGTTGTGATGTCACTTGTGGCTGAGTGCCTGATAGGCCAGTGCTGGTGATGTGGCTGCAGGTTGTGGTTGTGATGTCACTTGTGGCTGAGTGCCTGATAGGCCAGTGCTGGTAATGTGGTAGCAGTTTGAGTTTGTGATGTCACTTGTGGCTGAGTGCCTGATAGGCCAGTGCTGGTCCTCTGGGTGCAGTTTGTAGTTGTGATGTCACTTGTGGCTCAGTGCCTGATAGGCCAGTGCTGGTCCTGTGGGTGCAATTTGTGGTTGTGATGTCACTTGTGGCTCAGTGCCTGATAGGCCATGCTGGTCCTGTGGGTGCAGTTTGTATTTGTGTTGTCACTTGTGGCTCAGTGCCTGATAGGCCAGTGCTTGTCCTGTGGCTGCAGTTTGTGTTTGTGATGTCCCTTGTGGCTCAGTGCCTGATAGGCCAGTGCTGGTGATGTGGGTGGAGTTTGTGGTTGTGATGTCACTTGTGGCTGAGTGCCTGATAGGCCAGTGCTGGAGATGTGGATGCAGTTTCTGGTTGTGATGTCACTTGTGGCTCAGTGCCTGATAGGCCAGTGCTGGTGGTGTGGGTGCAGTTTGTGTTTGTGATGTCACTTGTGTCTCAGTGCCTGATAGGCCAGTGCTGGTGATGTGGGTGCAGTTTGTGGTTGTGAGGTCACTTGTGGCTGAGTGCCCGATAGGCCAGTGCTGGTGATGTGGGTGCAGTTTGTGTTTGTGATGTCACTTGTGGCTCAGTGCCTGATAGGCCAGTGCTGGTGGTGTGGGTGCAGTTCGTGTTTGTGATGTCACTTGTGGCTGAGTGCCTGATAGGCCAGTGCTGGTGATGTGGGTTCAGTTTGTGTTTGTGATGTCACTTGTGGCTCAGGGCCTGATAGGCCAGTGCTGGTTTACGTGGGTGCAGTTTGTGTTTGTGATGTCACTTGTGGCTCAGTGCCTGATAGGCCAGTGCTTGTCCTGTGGGTGCAGTTTGTGGTTGTGATGCCTCTTGTGGCTCAGTGCCTGATAGGCCAGTGCTGGTGATGTGGGTGCAGTTTGTGTTTGTGATGTCACTTGTGGCTCAGTGCCTGATAGGCCAGTGCTGGTGATGTGGGTGCAGTTTGTGTTTGTGATGTCACTTGTGGCTGAGTGCCTGATAGGCCAGTGCTGGTTTACGTGGGTGCAGTTTGTGTTTGTGATATCAGTTGTGGCTCAGGGCCTCATAGGCCAGTGCTGGTTTACGTGGGTGCAGTTTGTGTTTGTGATGTCACTTGTGGCTGAGTGCCTGATAGGCCAGTGCTGGTGATGTGGCTGCAGTTTGTGGTTGTTATGTCACTTGTGGCTCAGTGCCTGATAGTCCAGTGCTCTTCATGTGTGTGCAGTTTTTTTTGTGA
The DNA here is from genome assembly GCF_036417845.1 of Apteryx mantelli. Lineage (NCBI taxonomy): Eukaryota > Metazoa > Chordata > Aves > Apterygiformes > Apterygidae > Apteryx > Apteryx mantelli. Next base: position 1,972,239 of record NW_027118766.1, read on the forward strand.
TGTCACTTCTGGCTGAGTGCCTGATACGCCAGTGCTGGTCATGTGAGTGCAGTTTGTGTTTGTGATGTCACTTGTGGCTGAGTGCCTGATAGGCCAGTGCTGGTCCTGTGGGTGCAGTTTGTGGTTGTGATGTCACTTGTGGCTCAGTGCCTGATAGGCCAGTGCTGGTCCTGTGGGTGGAGTTTGTGTTTGTGATGTCACTTGTGGCTGAGTGCCTGATAGGCCAGTGCTGGTCACGTGGGTGCAGTTTGTGTTTGTGATGTCACTTGTGGCTCAGTGCCTGACAGGCCAGTGCTGTTCCTGTGGGTGCAGTTTGTGGTTGTGATGTCACTTGTGGCTCAGTGCCTGATAGGCCAGTGCTTGTCCTGTGGCTGTAGTTTGTGTTTGTGATGTCCCTTGTGGCTCAGTGCCTGATAGGCCAGTGCTGGAGATGTGGATGCACTTTCTGGTTGTGATGTCACTTGTGGCTCAGTGCCTTATAGGCCAGTGGTGGTCACGTGGGTGCAGTTTGTGGTTGTGAGGTCACTTGTGGCTCAGTGCCTGATAGGCCAGTACTTGTCACATGGGTGTATTTTGTGGTTGTGATGTCACTTGTGGCTCAGTGCCTGATAGGCCAGTGCTGGTCCTGTGTGTGCAATTTTTTTGTGATGTCGCTTGTGGCTGAGTGCCTGATAGGCCAGTGCTGGTGATGTGGGTGGAGTTTGTGTTTGTGATGTCCCTTGTGGCTCAGTGCCTGATAGGCCAGTGCTGGAGATGTGGGTGCAGTTTGTGTTTGTGATGTCACTTGTGGCTGAGTGCCTGATAGGCCAGTGCTGGTTTACCTGGGTGCAGTTTGTGGTTGTGATGTCACTTGTGGCTCAGTGCCTGATAGGCCAGTGGTGGTTATCTGGGTGGAGTTTGTGGTTGTGATGTCACTTGTGGCTGAGTGCCTGATAGGCCAGTGCTTGTCACGTGTGTGCAGTTTGTGCTTTTGATGTCCCTTGTGGCTCAGTGCCTGATAGGCCAGTGCTGGTGATGTGGGTGGAGTTTGTGGTTGTGATGTCACTTGTGGCTGAGTGCCTGATAGGCCAGTGCTGGTGATGTGTGTGCAGTTTGTGGTTGTGATGTCACTTGTGGCTGAGTGCCTGATAGGCCAGTGCTGGTGATGTGGGTGCAGTTTGTGGTTGTGATGTAACTTGTGGCTCAGTTCCTGAAAGGCCAGTGCTGGTCACGTGGGTGCAGTCTGTGGTTGTGATGTCACTTGTGGCTGAGTGCCTGATAGGCCAGTGCTGGTAACATGGCTGCAGTTTGTGTTTGTGATGCCACTTGTGGCTGAGTGCCTGATAGGCCAGTGCTGGTGATGTGGGTGCAGTTTGTGGTTGTGATTTCAGCTGTGGCTGAGTGCCTGATGGGCCAGTGCTGGTGATGTGGGTGCTGGTTGTGATTGTGATGTCTGTTTTTGCTGAGTGCCTGATAGGCCAGTGCTGGTCCTGTGGGTGGAGTTTGTGGTTGTGATGTCCCTTGTGGCTCAGTGCCTGATAGGCCAGTGCTGGTCCTGTGGGTGCAGTTTGTGGTTGTGATGTCACTTGTGGCTCAGTGCCTGGTAGGCCAGTGCTGGTGATGTGGGTGCAGTTTGTGGTTGTGATGTCACTTGTGGCTCAGTGCCTGATAGGCCAGTGCTGGTGATGTGGGTGCAGTTTGTGGTTGTGATTTCAGCTGTGGCTGAGTGCCTGATGGGCCAGTGCTGGTGATGTGGGTGCTGGTTGTGGTTGTGATGTCACTTGTGGCTCAGTGCCTGATAGGCCAGTGCTGGTCACGTGGGTGTAGTTTGTGGTTGTGATGTCACTTGTGGCTGAGTGCCTGATAGGCCAGTGCTGGTCCTGTGTGTGCAATTTTTTTGTGATGTCGCTTGTGGCTGAGTGCCTGATAGGCCAGTGCTGGTGATGTGGGTGGAGTTTGTGTTTGTGATGTCACTTGTGGCTGAGTGCCTGATAGGCCAGTGCTGGTTTACGTGTGTGCAGTTTGTGTTTGTGATGTCAGTTGTGGCTCAGGGCCTCATAGGCCAGTGCTGGTGATGTGGGTGCAGTTTGTGGTTGTGATGTCACTTGTGGCTGAGTGCCTGACAGGCCAGTGCTGGTCCTGTGGGTGGAGTTTGTGGTTGTGATGTCACTTGTGGCTCAGTGCCTGATAGGCCAGTGCTGGTGATGTGGGTGGAGTTTGTGGTTGTGATGTCACTTGTGGCTCAGTGCCTGATAGGCCAGTGCTGGTGAGGTGGGTGGAGTTTGTGTTTGTGATGTCACTTGTGGCTCAGTGCCTGATAGGCCAGTGCTGGTCATGTGGCTGCAGTTTGTGTTTGTGATGTCACTTGTGGCTCAGTGCCTGATAGGCCAGTGCTGGTGATGTGGGTGCAGTTTGTGTTTGTGATGTCACTTGTGGCTCAGTGCCTGATAGGCCAGTGCTTGTCCTGTGGCTGTAGTTTGTGTTTGTGATGTCCCTTGTGGCTCAGTGCCTGATAGGCCAGTGCTGGAGATGTGGATGCAGTTTCTGGTTGTGATGTCACTTGTGGCTCAGTGCCTTATAGGCCAGTGGTGGTCACGTGGGTGCAGTTTGTGGTTGTGATGTCACTTGTGGCTCAGTGCCTGATAGGCCAGTGCTGGTGATGTGGGTGCAGTTTGTGGTTGTGATGTCACTTGTGGCTCAGTGCCTGATAGGCCAGTGCTGGAGATGTGGATGCAGTTTCTGGTTGTGATGTCACTTGTGGCTCAGTGCCTTATAGGCCAGTGGTGGTCACGTGGGTGCAGTTTGTGGTTGTGAGGTCACTTGTGGCTCAGTGCCTGATAGGCCAGTACTTGTCACATGGGTGTATTTTGTGGTTGTGATGTCACTTGTGGCTCAGTGCCTGATAGGCCAGTGCTGGTCCTGTGTGTGCAATTTTTTTGTGATGTCGCTTGTGGCTGAGTGCCTGATAGGCCAGTGCTGGTGATGTGGGTGGAGTTTGTGGTTGTGATGTCACTTGTGGCTCAGTGCCTGATAGGCCAGTTTTGGTCATGTGGGTGCAGTTTTTGTTTGTGATGTCACTTGTGGCTCAGTGCCTGATAGGCCAGTGCTGGTGGTGTGGGTGCAGTTTGTGGTTGTGATGTCACTTGTGGCTCAGTGCCTGATAGGCCAGTGCTGGTGATGTGGGTGCAGTTTGTGTTTGTGATGTCACTTGTGGCTGAGTGCCTGATAGGCCAGTGCTGGTTTACCTGGGTGCAGTTTGTGGTTGTGATGTCACTTGTGGCTCAGTGCCTGATAGGCCAGTGCTGGTGATGTGGGTGGAGTTTGTGGTTGTGATGTCACTTGTGGCTCAGTGCCTGATAGGCCAGTGCTTGTCACCTGTGTGCAGTTTGTGCTTTTGATGTCCCTTGTGGCTCAGTGCCTGATAGGCCAGTGCTGGTGATGTGGGTGCAGTTTGTGGTTGTGATGTCACTTGTGGCTCAGTGCCTGATAGGCCAGTGCTGGTGATGTGGGTGCAGTTTGTGGTTGTGATGTAACTTGTGGCTCAGTTCCTGAAAGGCCAGTGCTGGTCACGTGGGTGCAGTCTGTGGTTGTGATGTCACTTGTGGCTGAGTGCCTGATAGGCCAGTGCTGGTAACATGGCTGCAGTTTGTGGTTGTGATGCCACTTGTGGCTGAGTGCCTGATAGGCCAGTGCTGGTGATGTGGCTGCAGTTTGTGTTTGTGATGTCACTTGTGGCTCAGTGCCTGATAGGCCAGTGCTGGTGATGTGGCTGCAGTTTGTGGTTGTGATGTCACTTGTGGCTCAGTGCCTGATGGGGCAATGCTGGTGATGTGGGTGCAGTTTGTGGTTGTGATGTCACTTGTGGCTCAGTGCCTGATAGGCCAGTGCTGGTGATGTGGGTGCAGTTTGTGGTTGTGATGTCACTTGTGGCTGAGTGCCTGATAGGCCAGTGCTGGTGATGTGGGTGCAGTTTGTGGTTGTGATTTCAGCTGTGGCTGAGTGCCTGATAGGCCAGTGCTGGTCCTGTGGGTGGAGTTTGTGGTTGTGATGTCACTTGTGGCTCAGTGCCTGATAGGCCAGTGCTGGTCCTGTGGGTGCAGTTTGTGGTTGTGATGTCACTTGTGGCTCAGTGCCTGATAGGCCAGTGCTGGTCATGTGGTAGCAGTTTGAGTTTGTAAGGTCACTTGTGGCTGAGTGCCTGATAGGCCAGTGCTGGTCCTGTGGGTGCAGTTTGTCGTTGTGATGTCACTTTTTGGCTCAGTGCCTGATAGGCCCGTGCTGGTCATGTGGGTGCAGTATGTCTTTGTGATGTAACTTGTTGCTGAGTGCCTTATAGGTCAGTGTTGGTCCTGTGGCTGCAGTTTGTGGTTGTGAGGTCACTTGTGGCTGAGTGCCTGATAGGCCAGTGCTGGTTTACGTTGGTGAAGTTTGTGGTTGTGATGACACTTATGGCTGAGTGCCTGATAGGCCAGTGCTGGTGATGTGGGTGGAGTTTGTGGTTGTGATGTCACTTGTGGCTCAGTGCCTGATAGGCCAGTGCTGGTGATGTGGCTGCAGTTTGTGGTTGTGATGTCACTTGTGGCTGAGTGCCTGATAGGCCAGTGCTGGTGATGTGGGTGCAGTTTGTGGTTGTGATATAACTTGTGGCTCAGTTCCTGAAAGGCCAGTGCTGGTCACGTGGGTGCAGTCTGTGGTTGTGATGTCACTTGTGGCTCAGTGCCTGATAGGCCAGTGCTGGTAACATGGCTGCAGTTTGTGGTTGTGATGCCACTTGTGGCTCAGTGCCTGATAGGCCAGTGCTGGTGATGTGGGTGCAGTTTGTGTTTGTGATGTCACTTGTGGCTCAGTGCCTGATAGGCCAGTGCTGGTGATGTGGCTGCAGTTTGTGGTTGTGATGTCACTTGTGGCTCAGTGCCTGATGGGGCAATGCTGGTGATGTGGGTGCAGTTTGTGGTTCTGATGTCACTTGTGGCTGAGTGCCTGATAGGCCAGTGCTGGTTATCTGGGTGGAGTTTGTGTTTGTGATGTCACTTGTGGCTCAGTGCCTGATAGGCCAGTGCTGGTAAAATGTCTGCACTTTGTGGTTGTGATGTCACTTGTGGCTGAGTGCCTGATAGGCCAGTGCTGGTTTACGTGTGTGCAGTTTATGGTTGTGATATCACTTGTGACTCAGTGCCTGATAGGCCAGTGCTGGTGATGTGAGTGCTGGTTGTGTTTGTGAGGTCAGATTTGGCTGAGTGCCTTATAGGCCAGTGCTGGTGATGTGGGTGGAGTTTGTGTTTGTGATGTCACTTGTGGCTCAGGGCCTGATAGGCCAGTGCTGGTTTACGTGGGTGCAGTTTGTGTTTGTGATGTCAGTTGTGGCTCAGGGCCTCATAGGCCAGTGCTGGTTTACGTGGGTGCAGTTTGTGTTTGTGATGTCACTTGTGGCTGAGTGCCTGATAGGCCAATGCTGGTGATGTGGGTGCAGTTTGTGGTTGTGATGTCACTTATGGCTCAGTGCCTGATAGGCCAGTGCTGGTCCTGTGGGTGCAGTTTGTGTTTGTGATGTCACTTGTGGCTGAGTGCCTGATAGGCCAGTGCTGGTTTACCTGGGTGCAGTTTGTGGTTGTGATGTCACTTGTGGCTCAGTGCCTGATAGGCCAGTGCTGGTGATGTGGGTGGAGTTTGTGGTTGTGATGTCACTTGTGGCTCAGTGCCTGATAGGCCAGTGCTGGTGATGTGGGTGCAGTTTGTGGTTGTGATGTAACTTGTGGCTCAGTTCCTGAAAGGCCAGTGCTGGTCACGTGGGTGCAGTCTGTGGTTGTGATGTCACTTGTGGCTGAGTGCCTGATAGGCCAGTGCTGGTAACATGGCTGCAGTTTGTGGTTGTGATGCCACTTGTGGCTGAGTGCCTGATAGGCCAGTGCTGGTGATGTGGGTGCAGTTTGTGTTTGTGATGTCACTTGTGGCTCAGTGCCTGATAGGCCAGTGCTGGTGATGTGGCTGCAGTTTGTGGTTGTGATGTCACTTGTGGCTCAGTGCCTGATGGGGCAATGCTGGTGATGTGGGAGCAGTTTGTGGTTCTGATGTCACTTGTGGCTCAGTGCCTGATAGGCCAGTGCTGGTGATGTGGCTGCAGTTTGTGGTTGTGATGTCACTTGTGGCTCAGTTCCTGAAAGGCCAGTGCTGGTCTCGTGGGTGCAGTCTGTGGTTGTGATGTCACTTGTGGCTGAGTGCCTGATAGGCCAGTGCTGGTTATCTGGGTGGAGTTTGTGTTTGTGATGTCACTTGTGGCTCAGTGCCTGATAGGCCAGTGCTGGTAACATGTCTGCACTTTGTGGTTGTGATGTCACTTGTGGCTCAGTGCCTGATAAGCCAGTGCTGGTTTACGTGTGTGCAGTTTATGGTTGTGATATCACTTGTGACTCAGTGCCTGATAGGCCAGTGCTGGTGATGTGAGTGCTGCTTGTGTTTGTGAGGTCAGATTTGGCTGAGTGCCTTATAGGCCAGTGCTGGTGATGTGGGTGGAGTTTGTGTTTGTGATGTCACTTGTGGCTCAGGGCCTGATAGGCCAGTGCTGGTTTACGGGGGTGCAGTTTGTGTTTGTGATGTCACTTGTGGCTGAGTGCCTGATAGGCCAGTGCTGGTGATGTGGGTGCAGTTTGTGGTTGTGATTTCAGCTGTGGCTGAGTGCCTGATAGGCCAGTGCTGGTCCTGTGGGTGGAGTTTGTGGTTGTGATGTCACTTGTGGCTCAGTGCCTGATAGGCCAGTGCTGGTCCTGTGGGTGCAGTTTGTGGTTGTGATGTCACTTTTTGGCTCAGTGCCTGATAGGCCAGTGCTGGTCATGTGGTAGCAGTTTGAGTTTGTAAGGTCACTTGTGGCTGAGTGCCTGATAGGCCAGTGCTGGTCCTGTGGGTGCAGTTTGTGGTTGTGATGTCACTTTTTGGCTCAGTGCCTGATAGGCCCGTGCTGGTCATGTGGGTGCAGTATGTCTTTGTGATGTAACTTGTTGCTGAGTGCCTTATAGGTCAGTGTTGGTCCTGTGGCTGCAGTTTGTGGTTGTGAGGTCACTTGTGGCTCAGTGCCTGATAGGCCAGTGCTGGTTTACGTTGGTGAAGTTTGTGGTTGTGATGACACTTATGGCTGAGTGCCTGATAGGCCAGTGCTGGTGATGTGGGTGGAGTTTGTGGTTGTGATGTCACTTGTGGCTCAGTGCCTGATAGGCCAGTGCTGGTGATGTGGGTGCAGTTTGTGTTTGTGATGTCACTTGTGGCTCAGTGCCTGATAGGCCCGTGCTGGTCCTGTGGGTGGAGTTTGTGTTTGTGAAGGTCACTTGTGGCTCAGTGCCTGATAGGCCAGTGCTGGTGATGTGGCTGCAGTTTGTGGTTGTGATGTCACTTGTGGCTCAGTGCCTGATAGGCCAGTGCTGGTCACATGGCTGCAGTTTGTGTTTGTGATGTCACTTGTGGCTCAGTGCCTGATGGGCCAGTGCTGGTGATGTGGGTGCAGTTTGTGGTTGTGATGTCACTTGTGGCTCAGTTCCTGATATGCTAGTGCTGGTGATGTGGCTGCTTTTTGTGTTTGTGATGTCACTTGTGGCTCAGTGCCTGATAGGCCAGTGCTGGTGATGTGGGTGCAGTTTGTGGTTGTGATGTCACTTGTGGCTGAGTGCCTGATAGGCCAGTGCTGGTCATGTGGTAGCAGTTTGAGTTTGTAAGGTCACTTGTGGCTGAGTGCCTGATAGGCCAGTGCTGGTCCTGTGGGTGCAGTTTGTGGTTGTGATGTCACTTTTTGGCTCAGTGCCTGATAGGCCCGTGCTGGTCATGTGGGTGCAGTATGTCTTTGTGATGTAACTTGTTGCTGAGTGCCTTATAGGTCAGTGTTGGTCCTGTGGCTGCAGTTTGTGGTTGTGAGGTCACTTGTGGCTGAGTGCCTGATAGGCCAGTGCTGGTTTACGTTGGTGAAGTTTGTGGTTGTGATGACACTTATGGCTGAGTGCCTGATAGGCCAGTGCTGGTGATGTGGGTGGAGTTTGTGGTTGTGATGTCACTTGTGGCTCAGTGCCTGATAGGCCAGTGCTGGTGATGTGGCTGCAGTTTGTGGTTGTGATGTCACTTGTGGCTGAGTGCCTGATAGGCCAGTGCTGGTGATGTGGGTGCAGTTTGTGGTTGTGATATAACTTGTGGCTCAGTTCCTGAAAGGCCAGTGCTGGTCACGTGGGTGCAGTCTGTGGTTGTGATGTCACTTGTGGCTCAGTGCCTGATAGGCCAGTGCTGGTAACATGGCTGCAGTTTGTGGTTGTGATGCCACTTGTGGCTCAGTGCCTGATAGGCCAGTGCTGGTGATGTGGGTGCAGTTTGTGTTTGTGATGTCACTTGTGGCTCAGTGCCTGATAGGCCAGTGCTGGTGATGTGGCTGCAGTTTGTGGTTGTGATGTCACTTGTGGCTCAGTGCCTGATGGGGCAATGCTGGTGATGTGGGTGCAGTTTGTGGTTCTGATGTCACTTGTGGCTCAGTGCCTGATAGGCCAGTGCTGGTGGTGTGGGTGCAGTTTGTGGTTGTGATGTCACTTGTGGCTCAGTTCCTGAAAGGCCAGTGCTGGTCTCGTGGGTGCAGTCTGTGGTTGTGATGTCACTTGTGGCTGAGTGCCTGATAGGCCAGTGCTGGTTATCTGGGTGGAGTTTGTGTTTGTGATGTCACTTGTGGCTCAGTGCCTGATAGGCCAGTGCTGGTAAAATGTCTGCACTTTGTGGTTGTGATGTCACTTGTGGCTGAGTGCCTGATAGGCCAGTGCTGGTTTACGTGTGTGCAGTTTATGGTTGTGATATCACTTGTGACTCAGTGCCTGATAGGCCAGTGCTGGTGATGTGAGTGCTGGTTGTGTTTGTGAGGTCAGATTTGGCTGAGTGCCTTATAGGCCAGTGCTGGTGATGTGGGTGGAGTTTGTGTTTGTGATGTCACTTGTGGCTCAGGGCCTGATAGGCCAGTGCTGGTTTACGTGGGTGCAGTTTGTGTTTGTGATGTCAGTTGTGGCTCAGGGCCTCATAGGCCAGTGCTGGTTTACGTGGGTGCAGTTTGTGTTTGTGATGTCACTTGTGGCTGAGTGCCTGATAGGCCAATGCTGGTGATGTGGGTGCAGTTTGTGGTTGTGATGTCACTTATGGCTCAGTGCCTGATAGGCCAGTGCTGGTCCTGTGGGTGCAGTTTGTGTTTGTGATGTCACTTGTGGCTGAGTGCCTGATAGGCCAGTGCTGGTTTACCTGGGTGCAGTTTGTGGTTGTGATGTCACTTGTGGCTCAGTGCCTGATAGGCCAGTGCTGGTGATGTGGGTGGAGTTTGTGGTTGTGATGTCACTTGTGGCTCAGTGCCTGATAGGCCAGTGCTTGTCACCTGTGTGCAGTTTGTGCTTTTGATGTCCCTTGTGGCTCAGTGCCTGATAGGCCAGTGCTGGTGATGTGGGTGCGGTTTGTGTTTGTGATGTCACTTGTGGCTCAGTGCCTGATAGGCCAGTGCTGGTGATGTGGGTGCAGTTTGTGTTTGTGATGTCACTTGTGGCTCAGTGCCTGATAGGCCAGTGCTGGTGATGTGGTTGCAGTTTGTGGTTGTGATGTCACTTGTGGCTCAGTGCCTGATGGGCCAGTGGTGGTCACATGGCTGCAATTTGTGTTTGTGATGTCACTTGTGGCTGAGTGCCTGATAGGCCAGTGCTGGTGGTGTGGGTGCAATTTGTGTTTGTGATGTCACTTGTGGCTGAGTGCCTGATAGGCCAGTGCTGGTGGTGTGGGTGGAGTTTGTGTTTGTGATGTCACTTGTGGCTCAGTGCGTGATAGGCCAGTGCTGGTCCTGTGGGTGGAGTTTGTGTTTGTGATGTCACTTGTGGCTCAGTGCCTGATAGGCCAGTGCTGGTGATGTGGGTGCAGTTTGTGTTTGTGATGTCACTTGTGGCTCAGTGCCTGATAGGCCAGTGCTGGTGATGTGGGTGCAGTTTGTGGTTGTGATGTCACTTGTGGCTCAGTGCCTGATAGGCCAGTGCTGGTGATGTGGGTGCAGTTTGTGGTTGTGATGTAACTTGTGGCTCAGTTCCTGAAAGGCCAGTGCTGGTCACGTGGGTGCAGTCTGTGGTTGTGATGTCACTTGTGGCTCAGTGCCTGATAGGCCAGTGCTGGTTATCTGGGTGCAGTTTGTGTTTGTGATGTCACTTGTGGCTCAGTGCCTGATAGGCCAGTGCTGGTAACATGTCTGCACTTTGTGGTTGTGATGTCACTTGTGGCTCAGTGCCTGATAAGCCAGTGCTGGTTTACGTGTGTGCAGTTTATGGTTGTGATATCACTTGTGACTCAGTGCCTGATAGGCCAGTGCTGGTGATGTGAGTGCTGCTTGTGTTTGTGAGGTCAGATTTGGCTGAGTGCCTTATAGGCCAGTGCTGGTGATGTGGGTGGAGTTTGTGTTTGTGATGTCACTTGTGGCTCAGGGCCTGATAGGCCAGTGCTGGTTTACGGGGGTGCAGTTTGTGTTTGTGATGTCACTTGTGGCTGAGTGCCTGATAGGCCAGTGCTGGTGATGTGGGTGCAGTTTGTGGTTGTGATTTCAGCTGTGGCTGAGTGCCTGATAGGCCAGTGCTGGTCCTGTGGGTGGAGTTTGTGGTTGTGATGTCACTTGTGGCTCAGTGCCTGATAGGCCAGTGCTGGTCCTGTGGGTGCAGTTTGTGGTTGTGATGTCACTTTTTGGCTCAGTGCCTGATAGGCCAGTGCTGGTCATGTGGTAGCAGTTTGAGTTTGTAAGGTCACTTGTGGCTGAGTGCCTGATAGGCCAGTGCTGGTCCTGTGGGTGCAGTTTGTGGTTGTGATGTCACTTTTTGGCTCAGTGCCTGATAGGCCCGTGCTGGTCATGTGGGTGCAGTATGTCTTTGTGATGTAACTTGTTGCTGAGTGCCTTATAGGTCAGTGTTGGTCCTGTGGCTGCAGTTTGTGGTTGTGAGGTCACTTGTGGCTCAGTGCCTGATAGGCCAGTGCTGGTTTACGTTGGTGAAGTTTGTGGTTGTGATGACACTTATGGCTGAGTGCCTGATAGGCCAGTGCTGGTGATGTGGGTGGAGTTTGTGGTTGTGATGTCACTTGTGGCTCAGTGCCTGATAGGCCAGTGCTGGTGATGTGGGTGCAGTTTGTGTTTGTGATGTCACTTGTGGCTCAGTGCCTGATAGGCCCGTGCTGGTCCTGTGGGTGGAGTTTGTGTTTGTGAAGGTCACTTGTGGCTCAGTGCCTGATAGGCCAGTGCTGGTGATGTGGCTGCAGTTTGTGGTTGTGATGTCACTTGTGGCTCAGTGCCTGATAGGCCAGTGCTGGTCACATGGCTGCAGTTTGTGTTTGTGATGTCACTTGTGGCTCAGTGCCTGATGGGCCAGTGCTGGTGATGTGGGTGCAGTTTGTGGTTGTGATGTCACTTGTGGCTCAGTTCCTGATATGCCAGTGCTGGTCACGTGGCTGCTTTTTGTGTTTGTGATGTCACTTGTGGCTCAGTGCCTGATAGGCCAGTGCTGGTGATGTGGGTGCAGTTTGTGGTTGTGATGTCACTTGTGGCTGAGTGCCTGATAGGCCAGTGCTGGTCAGATGGCTGCAGTTTTTGTTTGTGATGTCACTTGTGGCTCAGTGCCTGATAGGCCATGCTGGTTGTTAGAGAATATTGAACTGAAGCTGTCTAGAATTAATTGCTTAGCATAACTTGCTTAGCATTAGTAGCTAAATTTGCTGAAGCCTTAGGCCTCAGGCTGTGAACTTGCTGTGAACTTTTACTTAGATAAGTAAAAGGGGGCCCCAGAGCCGGTTCAAGCTGGAGGGATAAAGAAGTTACATGGACATCAGGAGCAGCCAACCTTGAAGATAAGCAGCGGCCTGCCTAGAGTCAATGAAGGGGCCCAGTGAAGAAGGGGAAGAACCGAGACCTAACTATTACTATTGGTCCAAACTATCGCTAGAGGGGTGGGGAATTTAGATTGTAAGGGTATAATTGCCCAGGGATTTCTTTGTTCGGGGTCCCTCTTCGGAGGCACCCAGCTCGAGCTGTAATTACCGCACGTATGTCATTAAATTTTATTTTTCTTCAATCTGACTCCGAACTTCTGCCTCAGCAGGAACCTAGGGTCAGACCCTGTTATGGAGGCCGGCGAGCCTGATTTTCCATAACATGGGAGGACCCGGAAAAAGCAGCTTGACTGTTTTGTACAAGAGTAGAGGGACATCCCATTTGTTAGGGGGATGTTCAAGTATTGTTTCAACAGATATTTCAGCCAGGGGATAGAGAATGGATATTGAAAAAAGGATAGGGAATTGGCAGACTGAGATGATAACCGACAGCCTTGCCCACGAGGAGATCTGAATTGGGATTATAATAATACAAATGATTGGGCAGCGTGTCAAATGGCATGCCAAAATCTAGTTTTAGCTATACGAACTGCAGGGCAAATGGGTGTTATCTCAGAAAAGGTACTATCGTTAGCAAAAGTCTGAGGAACACTCGATTTTTGGACTATTTGCTTGTGGCAAATTAGGCTCTTATGCTATGGAGGGATGTCTGTGGAAAATGTTAATGAAAGGCTGGCAGTGAGCCTATTGGTCCAGCAAGCGGCACCAGCTATCCGTGAGTATTTCAGAAACCATGCTCCAGGGTGGCAGGGAGAGAATTTACAGAAGATTCACTGTATTACAGCAGCTGGACCTTTACTAGAAACATTTGAGAGCTGTGACAGTATGGGCACACATGTTACATGGTTGAGGGCTCATCTGTCACACAAGAGGAAGATCTCCATTTGGGTTATCTGATGGTTGCCTCTCTGGTCATCTACCAGTAATGTCTAGTCAGTGCCCACATGTACCACCAGCATGTGCTAATGTGCTTGAGGCACCACGTACAGGCAATGGCCTGTGATGTTCCTGAGCAAGAAACCTGGTCTGAAGGAGCCTCTGGAAATGAGGCAGCAAGCTGTGAGCTGGGGAGCTCTTCAGACAGCTTGAAGGCTGGTCACCTCTTCCAAAATGACCTTTGAAATTATGATTCATGACCAGGCAAACAGGACAGTGCCTGCCCTCACCTTTCCTGCCTTGTGCTCCAGACTGACTTGGGCACAAGTCCATCCTGAGCTGAAAACTCAGCAGTCCCGGGGGTGCAGCAGTGCACCCAGGCTCATCCACCTTGCTGAAGGGCTCGCCTTCTTTTCTCAAGCACGCCCCACACAAACCGAGCTGCGAGGCTCCTTAGGAGTGACTTACATCTCAGTAGCTCTGAAGTCAGGCAGAGGTTAAGGTCCTTTTCTGTCTGTGTAGCTAGGTCTGTAATTTAAGCGGAGCAGAAATTATACCCTATTATTAAGTCATCGGTTTGTCTTGGTAGGTGTGTTCTGACACTTTGTCTCTAGGTACTATCTATCTGGTTGATACAGTTTTCATCAGTTTACATTTTACATCCTCTTTACATGTGTTTACATGTGTTAGTTTGCATAGATACAGAGTTATTAGTTACATAGCAGCCTATTCTACATGGCTCAATATTCTCATACAAACTTCCTTTTCACCAGCACACAGGCAGGCCAGAGGACAACACCAACTCTCATTTATGTTCCACATGTCCACGTAAGGTGGAGGCTTTTGGAGTCTCCTGGGAAGCTCCATTTACAACATTACTACAGAACAGTCCAGCATATGCACAAGTTTTGTTGCTTGCCAATTCAGATGGATGGATAGGTATTGTTTTGAGTTTCCTTTTCCAGTTTCAAGGGCACTTAAGTGAAGATGAAGCACCTGAATGCTGTGCTTTCCCAAGCAACTGGATACTGTTATCACGAGGGCACCCTACCTGAACCTATTAACATTTGCTTAGCCGGAAAACAATACTGAAAACTTTTTTCTGAAGTGTTTTCGGAGTCAAGATTCACTCGGACCCAGCCTTCCCCACATTCTCACACACACAGGCTTACTCGACAGATCTGGAAGTCTGCCTAGGGGAATCACTGCAGTGACTTTGAGATGGCTGTTTATATCCTGCGCCCAGTGTATGCAATGAGTGCAATGTAAAAGGCAATCAAGATGTGCTCACTAAAAGCATACCTTCCCACAGTCTGCCACTGCAAAGTAGAGTTGTTACATTGTTCAGCAGAGAAATCAGTTGAGCACTTCAACGCCTTAACTACAGTGTCGGCTCTTGCTTCATAAAGGCCAAAGCTTGAAAAATTATGAAGCTCAATCCCATCTTGTGTTTCAGCGACTTTAGGAAGACAACTACCTCCATTTCCATCAGCAGACTTCAGGAGGAGTACAGCCTTCACTTTCCAGGCTTCTGAGAGTTGGCCTTACAGGAAGGTGTTTAAAAGATGAAACAGGTTACTCTCCAGCTGATGATGTCTTCCTGAACACGGAAACACAAACCCTAACTGGATGCGTTTACCATCAAAGGCTTTGCAAGTGCTTAACTTGGATGCTGTTGGTAAATTCCTTCTAAAATTGAATACTGAAATTCCAGCACGTCAAGAGTTTCTGGCAGCAAAGCAGGTCCCTTTTCTCACAGAAGGCTCCAGTAGTTGAGGGCTAAGCCCCCAGGTCAGGGGTCAGTGCTGGCCCTGGAAACAGTCCTCCATTTCCTCAGGACTGGGGAAGCCATGTCGCTCTCTGATGTCCAGGAGCCAAGGTGCAAAGGTTCCACCTTATCTTTCCAAAGAGGATGAGAAGAAAATGGACTTAGGATATAACAATGAACGTAGGCCTCCTCAAAGAGTTCAAAGCCTTCAGCCCAAGTAGCAGTACCTCAGACATTGACATCTTTGAGGCTCTACCTGAAGCCTTTCTTGCCGTTCCTTCAAATGACATCATCAAATATCACGACTCATGCTGTCCTGCTATCTAAAGCCTTGCAGCTTCTCCACAAACTTTTGCTGCTTCCTTCCCCCCAGTCCATCTGCCTCCTCCCATTTCCACTTCATATCTTTAACAGTTCACTAAACTCAGTCTACTAGTCCATGGATCTGATCTATCTCCAGATAGACAAGCAGGACTTGATAGCAAAGCCTTTCATGCCTTCTTAAAAAGTTGCAAGTTATTGGATTTTTGTCTCCCAGAATTGGTCGGCAATAGCTGAGGAGAAAGGGTAAAGGTGGGAGGAAGAAAAAGGTATTCTGCATTTCCAGATAATACTTAAATACCAACTAGCAAAGCTAACCTGCTGTTGTTTAGAAGAGAATGTCAATGAATAAAGCAGCAAAACATTTGAAGGTTTTGGTTTCCTTATTTGCAGTACTTTTAACCTTATTGAAAGAGAAGAACTTACAGTTCTATTTCATCATGCTGTGAACTGAGTTTTCCTGATGACAGAGAATATATACAGCTAACTCTTAAATCTTCAGATATTGTGCCCACAAAGGGAAACACCTGGTCTTTCAAGCAAAAGATTACAATTGACTTCTAACAGATAACCCTCTCCTGCTTATACACTAATCAAGGTCACATGTACATGAAACACTCAAAGACAACAAAACCCCAAAGCACCTTTTTAAACCAGGACACTTTTGGAGCATACTTTCCTTTGATCACACAAGTCACTAAGCCTTTAACTATGGCAAGGAATTCCCTCTACCTTGAATCTCCATATAGTTTGCATTTTAAAAATTCTTAAGAAATGGCTTTTTACTACTACTATAAAAGCTCAGCTCAGTGTTGGCAGAAGTTTTTCAAGCACACAAATGTATTGATGCCTCAGTTTACCTAAAGATAAATTCAACAGAACCCATGTCCTAGGTTAAAGGAAGGCAAAGAAACCCCATGCTTGCCTCTATTTATACATTTTCTGTTGGGGGGGGGGGTTCTTTCTGAATAGTCTACTGTAAAGCGCAGGGGCAGCAGAATTTTACATTAAACTATTTAGAGTTTATGCCTAACCTCTCCAAAAAAATCCAATTGCTCTTAAAGAATCAATTCTAAAAGTCCAATGGTAGAGAGCCCAGTTAAGAGCCACCGGTGCCAACAACTTACATATTACACCAACGCATTAAGTATTGCCACCCTTTAGACTCTGTACAAGAGCAGGGAGGAGAATGCTTCACAGTCAGGCACTTGCTCCTCCTCTTCAATAGATTCCTGGGCAGAATGTTGCTCATCATCATCAGCGGAGGATGGGGAATTGCTGCTGTAGACTGCGTGTTTCCACCTGCAAGCATTTCAAAGGCAATAACAAAAACAAGATTAGGTCACACTAAGTCAAAAATCAAGTGCAGTCTACCCTGGAAGGTACTGTGAATTCTATGAAGTTTCCAGACCATTATATGTATTTGTCATGCATCTGATTTCAAACTGCATTACATGTTCTTCCTTGTGAGAGCAAAATTCCATCTTTGTTGGGAAGTTAAAAAAAAAAAAAAGCAGCACATGGTACTTATATGCAGCTTGACTTTGGCATATGATAGGCCAGAGCCTTGCAAAGTAACTGTAAAGCCTTGCAAAGCAGCTGTATTTGTGAATCTATTGCCCCTGATTTCCCCTGAACTTCGTATTCACAGCTGTTACCAAAAACAGCAGGACAAGTCAAGAAGGGAGCTCCTGAGAGAGCTTCAATTAATTACGATGCATACAGGATGATAATTATGATGCATACAAGTTTTGGCTTGAACCTTTTTATAGGTTTTTATTCCCCTTGTTCAAGTCTTGCACAGGCTGCGGAACATGGGCGAGGTACTGCCTTCACGAGGTATTGCATAATTACCCCTCTTCCTCAAGGCATGATCAGCTCAACTACTGCAACATCCTCTTCTGTCCTGAAGTACAGCCTTGCCCCACTCAGATCCATTCAGAAAGTTGCTCTAAAGGTCATCTTCTGAACTTATTCCCTTCATCACAAAGCGCATTCTCCTGAAACCCTTCAAGTTTCTTCTCTCTCAGCAAACAGAGTTGCTAAGGCCTTTCATGAATTACCCTCCTTCCTACATTAGTTCCCACTGAGTGCCCAGAAAACAGCTCTGAATTCTGAGCTGGCCCTGACAGCACCTCTCACTGACTAACCCCTCAATACAAAAATGCAGAAGCATGTTCTCTTCTCAGCTGCCACCTTCACGCTTGGGAGAAGGTTTTCATATGCACCTGGCAGTCTTCCTTGCCTCCTGAAAATTCTTGCTGGGCTGCTCAAAACCCATGAAAACTGTCAGGCTACTGCTGCAGTGAGAGCAGTGCTCATCATTCAGAGTAGGACTGTGCATTTCCTTGTATTCCCACCTCTTGACAGCCATCTCTTGCCTTTTCTCTTGTGCTTGGTTATAAGCATTTGGGAAAAGGACTGGTTTTGTTTGCTGACTCTCTGTCCGGAGCTTACCGGCAGGGCCCTGGAGTCCCTGACTATGGCTTGTAAGCGCTAAGGCTATACAGAAATGTGAATAGATTAAAAAAATATCCAATAGCTCAACTCATTTCGGCTGTTTCAGAGGAGGCTTTTGGCCAGAACACAGTAAAGAAAATTGAAAGCCAGAACTAACCTGCACTGCCATCTTGAGTGTCAGCGATTTCCTCATCAGTTCTCCTCGGGAGGACATATCCAAGTTTTCCTAATGACAAGAAACAAGAAGGGTCAGTCACAAACACGCAGAAAATCTGACGTATGCACACTTGGTGCCTACACAGTAACTTTATCAAGGCTCTGCATGGACACAAAAGATTAGCATGCAGTTCTACGATGCAGAAAGCAAGGAAGCATTGCTGGAATCCAACCATCTAGTTTTACCTATTTTCACAAGAGGCACCTTCTGGTTTAGGCCTATATCTGTCAGTCTAAGAGAGATGAGAAAATGGATGCATATTTTAAGACAAGAAGAAAACCTGTACTTTTAAATTCAGTTCATGGCCTACTTTGTCTCTCTGTTAACATGTTGATTCATGGCCCAGGACAAGTTTTTTTTAAAAAAAAAACAAAAAACCCAGACATCCACAGAGATTCCTGAAGTAAATGAATTTATCTTTGCTTTTTATCCTAGAGTTCACAGAATCACAGAATGGTTGAGGTTGGAAGGGACCTCTGGAGATCATCTAGTCCGACCCTCCTGCTCAGGAAGGGTCACTTAGCACATGTTGCCCAGGACTGTGTCCAGATGGCTTGAATATCTCCGAGGAAGGAGCCAACCACAGCAGGCATTGCCCACACCAAGGCACCTAGGACAGGAGCCTGGAAGGTCTTGAAGGTGGTGAGCTTCAAAGGGAGCTGAGATGACAACACAAGGGGAAACAGATGACAACACGAATCAGGCAATCGGAACACCATGGTGTGTGTTCGACTGGCTGCAAGATGGCTGTTGGCATGCAAGCGTGCTTAAGGAAGGCAAAGCGTTAAGAGAAAAAGCACGAGTCAGCTTTCAAGGACAATTAGATGTACGGGGCTGCCAGTTTATGGGGGACAGTGCAGGCAGCTTCCTAACACTCACTGCTGAGCAGGAAGCCCGAACTCTGACAAACAGGCCTTTCAAGTATCCTGTGAAAGTCCATGAGCACAGAAGCAAGGCAGCTGCTAGGGGTTTCATGTCGAGACTCCACACTGGACCAAATTAGGCCCCTAATTCCAGCACCTACTCAAAAATAATTACAAAACCCATATATCTGCACAATAACATCAGACACGTAAAAAGAAGTACTTGTGAACTATTCTTTAAATAACAAACAGGATTTTAAAAAAAAAACTCTTTGGGACAATAGTAAATGCGTACACATGACATTCTTACAAACTGCAGGATACAGAAGAAAATTGTTTGTCAGCAAACCAATTTAACCTGACCTCTCTGCAGGGCACAGTTCAGGACACCC
This sequence comes from Apteryx mantelli, assembly GCF_036417845.1. NCBI lineage: Eukaryota > Metazoa > Chordata > Aves > Apterygiformes > Apterygidae > Apteryx > Apteryx mantelli. The sequence goes on from NW_027118766.1 coordinate 1,991,016, forward strand.
TCACAAGTTACATACCTCCAATTTTCTAGAGAAGGTCCAGAAAAGAAACTACCTTGATAAAAACAGTGGAACGGGGCTTGTCCAGAAAAGATGTGATTTGCTTACTTGGTTTGGAAGCTCTGCCAGCATAAAACAAACAAACAAGAAAACAAACCAAAAAACCATACACACACACACCAAAGAGTTACAAAGGGATTATTTAAGAGTCTTGTCTAAACTCTACCTTAATTTAAGTAAAGGGCTCCTAAGGGTGCACAAGGAATTTATCTTCCACCGTTACTGCAAACGGCAGGACACTACAAAGGTCACCCCTAGGAGAAGGGCGTTCAGACTACGCCTAAAAGAGCCACTGGCACACTGAAGGCTCTCATTCACTTTCAACATGCATTTTCCCTTTCACAAAAACCTTACAAAGCCACTTCAGCCAGTAACTAGCCAGGAGGGTTGGTTCCCCCCCAACCCCCTTTTTTTTCTTTCTTTCCAGAGAGAGCTTGTTGTATTCTACAGCTTCCGACAGAAGCTATATTAGCATAAATGCTCCAGCTGATTTAGACTTCCTCGACCAAAAGATCTTAGACTTTCGGCTGAAACGCCCTCGCTGCTGCCCATGGGGAGAGGCACAGAGCCAGAAAACAATGCCTGGAGTCCAGGGCACTCTGCTGACGTGGGCATCTCTCCTGCTGGCACTAGAAATAGTGTAGCCCGTCACATTCACTCTGCACAGATTATATCCTACCTAGGGCTAGCCCCCAGGACACCTCCTCGGGCCCCTGGCTGCACAGCTGGTCACCAAGAGAAAAGAATGGGGGAAAAGCCTCACCATTTCAGCAACAGTGGGTTAGTAGAAGAAGCAGAGTTTTCCAAGGCACCTGACACCTAAGAACAATAACGCACATTAACTACTTGAATAAGGTGTAACTCCTGATTTTCTCTTCCCTGCTCGAATCTGGCCAGGGTCCTCCACACATGGCTCAATGCTGAGGAAAGAACAGGCACAACAGCGTTGGGCAGCCACAGGCAAGTCTCTCGCAGACCGAGTGCCCTGCACAGGGCCCTGACTCCCAACATTACCTTTCAGCTCCCAAAGTTCTCCCCTCCAAGCATCTTGCAGATCATCTCCAACAGAAACACGGGAAGGTCTCTTGAGGGGCAGCTACTGCCACTGCTGCAGCATCTCAGCAACCCCACACACCTCGCCCAGCCAACAGTGCGCTCACACACAGCTACTTCTCCCACCACAGCATCTTCGGCCTCTTTCTCACAGGCCTTCCAGTAACACCCCCTTCGAGCACCCAAGGTTTCTGGTGTTACTAGCAACAGCATACTACCCCGGCCTACATGTAAAGCTTGCTGCCTTCCTCAAGGAAAGCAACACACTAAAGGTTACTGAGCCATCTCAGATCATAAGCAAACATGTAAATCACTACCTCTGTTAGCTCCAGAAAAAGAAGAGTCCACCTAGGACAGGAAAGAAAAGATGAAAAAGCAACTCAGACACTCACTGAAATAACATCCTGCTAAAGCAGGGCTCAGGATCTAGGTCTTTCAGTAAGTCTCAGCTGCACACTTCCTCACCAGGCACAAGGCAATAGTCAGGTGAAAGATTTTGTCAGCTGATACAAAGATGGAGTCTTGCAAGTAGTTCTGCTTCATGAACAGAGACCTAAAGCGGTTTCTAAGTTTTCTTCTAGTTGCTTTCAAAAAGACTAGGCAACACTGTAAGGATTCTTCAATCTGGGTTCAACAAAAAATCACTTCTTTTCATTTCTTTTGCTCCCAAACCCAGCTGCTACCATCACTACTGGACCATCTCCCTTTTGTGTCAGGTGCACAAAAACTTCCTACAACAGAACTGAGAGCCTTAAGCGCACCTTTCACTGAACACATGGAATACTTGCTGTCAATTTACTACTAACGTCAGGCAGAAAATATTGGGGGCTAGATGGTAAATGCAGATCTGTTCCTACTAAAATAGATTCTCATTCAGCATGCTTTGGTATTTCAGAAGGCAAAACTCAAGGTGGCAGAAGACTTCTGTGTCCTCCAGTTCAACTTTTAGCACGTGAGTTTCAGTCGAGTTGTCTTCAGTCACAGCTTGCACACATCAGCTCTCCTGCAGAGAGAAAGAACAAGTCAACATTCTCAATGCGACATTCAGAGAGAACTACAGTTTAAATACCTGGCTGCAGTAACAATACCTGCTCTTAAACAGAAGCACATCCTGCTCCAGGTTTTGGAGAGCACTCACCATCCATGAGACTCTTGTTCTGTACATCTTTATCAAACACTTGGGGGCTCAGAAGTAGTTTAATCACACAGGAAGATCCATTTTCTCGTCACAGTTCAGAAATGAATGGGGAAAGGTTGGATTTGCTAAAGCACCCACAGCCAGGGCATACAAATGGACAAGAAGCAGAAGCAAGGAAAAATCAATCTCTAATAATCTACCTCTGTCCTCCACAGCAATGCACACCTCCATGAGAGGGTTCCGCTCTGGCTTTACCATTTAGGTTTAACCAAGGTCCTGGGAGAAAGGAATAAGGACACTTGTGTCGAGGATATTGGAAACAAACTGACAAAATGGGCCCTAACCTGTAAATCCTTTGAAAATGCTCTCCATGCAGGGGTGTGTCCAGGTCTTTCTCCTTGGTCTAGTAAGGACACTGCCCATTTGTGGCATCCTTTTACTTTCCACCCTAGCAACTACAGGAAGAAAGGAAGCAATGAAAACCACAAGAACTCTGCAAAGACATCTTAAGCTCAGGCCCCGTCATTTTCAAAGTCCTTGTTCCTGCTCAGAACTGGCCTATCGGGCACTGAGCCACAAGTGACATCACAAACACAAACTGGACACACAGGACCAGCAGTGGCCTATCAGGCACTGAGCCACAAGTGACATCACAAACACAAACTGCACCCACATCACCAGCACTGGCCTATCAGGCACTGAGCCACAAGTGACATCACAAACACAAACTGTAGCCATGCGACCAGCACTGGCCTATCAGGGACTGAGCCACAAGTGACATCACAAACACAAACTGCAGCCACATCACCAGCACTGGCCTATCAGGCACTCAGCCACAAGTGACATCACAAACACAAACTGCAGCCACAGGACAAGCACTGGCCTATCAGGCACTCAGCCACAAGTGACATCACAAACACAAACTGCACCCACACCACCAGCACTGGCCTATCAGGCACTGAGCCACAAGTGACATCACAAACACAAACTGCACACACATCACCAGCACTGGCCTATCAGGCACTGAGCCACAAGTGACATCACAAACAAAAACCGCACCCACATGACCAGCACTGGCCTATCAGGCACTCAGCCACAAGTGACATCACAAACACAAACTGAAGCCACACCACCAGCACTGGCCTATCAGGCACTGAGCCACAAGTGACATCACAGTCACAAACTGCACCCACATCAGCATTACTGGCCTATCAGGCACTCAGCCACAAGTGACATCACAAACACAAACTGCAGCCATCTGACCAGCACTGGCCTATCAGGCACTCAGCCACAAGTGACCTCACAAACACAAACTGCACCCTCAGGACCAGCACTGGCCTATCAGGCACTCAGCCATAAGTGACATCACAAACACAAACTGCACCCACAAGTCAAGCACTGGCCGATCAGGCACTGAGACACAAGTGACATCACAAACACAAACTGCAGCCAAATCACAAGCACTGGCCTATCAGGCACTGAGCCACAAGTGACATCACAACCACAAACTGCACCCACATCACCAGCACTGGCCTATCAGGCACTCAGCCAAAACTGACATCACAAACACAAACTGCACCCACATCACTAGCACTGGCCTATCAGGCACTGAGCCACAACTGACATCACAAACACAAACTGCACCCACACCACCAGCACTGGCCTATGAGGCACTGAGCCACAAGTGACATCACAAACACAAACTGCACCCACAGGACAAGCACTGGTCTATCAGGCACTGAGCCACAAGTGACATCACAAACACAAACTGCACCCACATCACCAGCACTGGCCTATCAGGCACTGAGCCACAAGTGACATCACAAACAAAAACCGCACCCACATGACCAGCACTGGTCTATCAGGCACTGAGCCACAAGTGACATCACAAACACAAACTGCACCCACATCACCAGCACTGGCCTATCAGGCACTCAGCCACAAGTGACATCACAAACACAAACTGCACCCACAGGACAAGCACTGGCCTATCAGGCACTCAGCCACAAGTGACATCACAACCAAAAACCGCACCCACATGACCAGCACTGGCCTATCAGGCACTGAGCCACAAGTGACATCACAACCACAAACTGCACCCACACCACCAGCACTGGCCTATCAGGCACTGAGCCACAAGTGACATCACAAACACAAAGTGCACCCACATCACCAGCACTGGCCTATCAGGCACTCAGCCACAAGTGACATCACAAACACAAACTGCACACACATCACCAGCACTGGCCTATCAGGCACTCAGCCACAAGTGGCATCACAAACAAAAACCGTACCCACATGACCAGCACTGGCCTATCAGGCACTCAGCCACAAGTGACATCACAACCACAAACTCCACCCAGATAACCAGCACTGGCCTATCAGGCACTGAGCCACAAGTGACATCACAAACACAAACTGCAGCCACATCACCAGCACTGGCCTATCAGGCACTGAGCCACAAGTGACATCACAAACACAAACTGCACCCACATCACCAGCACTGGCCTATCAGGCACTGAGCCACAAGTCACATCACAAACAAAAACTGCAGCCATGTGACCAGCACTGGCCTATCAGGCACTGAGCCACAAGTGACATCACAGTCACAAACTGCACCCACATCAGCAGTACTGGCGTATCAGGCACTGAGCCACAAGTGACATCACAAACACAAACTGCAGCCAAATCACCAGCAATGGCCTATCAGGCACTCAGCCACAAGTGAACTCACAAACACAAACTGCACCCACACCACCAGCACTGGCCTATCAGGCACTCAGCCACAAGTGACATCACAACCACAAAGTGCACCCTCAGGACCAGCACTGGCCTATCAGGCACTCAGCCATAAGTGACATCACAAACACAAACTGCACCCACAGGACAAGCACTGGCCTATCAGGCACTCAGCCACAAGTGACATCACAAACACAAACTGCAGCCATGTGACCAGCACTGGCCTATCAGGCACTGAGCCACAGGTGACATCACAAACACAAACTGCACCCACATCACCAGCACAGGCCTATCAGGCACTCAGCCACAAGTGACATCACAAACAAAAACCGCACCCACAGGACCAGCACTGGCCTATCAGGCACTGAGCCACAAGTGACATCACAAACACAAACCGCACCCACACCACCAGCACTGGCCTATCAGGCACTGAGCCACAAGTGACATCACAAACACAAACTGCACCCACACCACCAGCACTGGCCTATCAGGCACTCAGCCACAAGTGACATCACAAACAGAAACTGCAGCCACATCACCAGCACTGGCCTATCAGGCACTCAGCCACAAGTGAACTCACAAACACAAACTGCACCCACACCACCAGCACTGGCCTATCAGGCACTGAGCCACAAGTGACATCACAAACACAAACTGCACCCACACCACCAGCACTGGCCTATCAGGCACTGAGCCACAAGTGACATCACAAACACAAACTGCACCCACACCACCAGCACTGGCCTATCAGGCACTGAGCCACAAGTGACATCACAACCAAAAACCGCACCCACATCACCAGCACTGGCCTATCAGGCACTCAGCCACAAGTGACATCACAAACACAAACTGCACCCACATCACCAGCACTGGCCTATCAGGCACTGAGCCACAAGTGACATCACAAACACAAAGTGCAGCCATGTGACCAGCACTGGCCTATCAGGAACTGAGCCACAAGTGACATCACAGTCACAAACTGCACCCACATCAGCAGTACTGGCCTATCAGGCACTGAGCCACAAGTGACATCGCAAACAAAAACTGCAGCCACATCACCAGCACTGGCCTATCAGGCACTCAGCCACAAGTGACATCAGAAACACAAACTGCACCAAGGTGACCAGCACTGGCCTATCAGGCACTCAGCCACAAGTGACATCACAACCACAAACTGCAGCCACATCACCAGCACTGGCGTACCAGGCACTGAGCCACAAGTGACATCACAAACACAAAGTGCACCCACATCACCAGCACTGGCCTATCAGGAACTGAGCCACAAGTGACATCACAAACACAAACTCCACCCACAGGACCAGCACTGGCCTATCAGGCACTGAGCCACAAGTGACATCACAACCACAAACTGCACCCACACCACCAGCACTGGCCTATCAGGCACTGAGCCACAAGTGACATCACAAACACAAATTCCACCCACATCACCAGCACTGGCCTATCAGGCACTCAGCCACAAGTGACATCACAACCACAAAGTGCACCCTCAGGACCAGCACTGGCCTATCAGGCACTCAGCCATAAGTGACATCACAAACACAAACTGCACCCACAGGACAAGCACTGGCCTATCAGGCACTCAGCCACAAGTGACATCACAAACACAAACTGCAGCCATGTGACCAGCACTGGCCTATCAGGCACTGAGCCACAGGTGACATCACAAACACAAACTGCACCCACATCACCAGCACAGGCCTATCAGGCACTGAGCCACAAGTGACATCACAAACAAAAACCGCACCCACAGGACCAGCACTGGCCTATCAGGCACTGAGCCACAAGTGACATCACAAACACAAACCGCACCCACACCACCAGCACTGGCCTATCAGGCACTGAGCCACAAGTGACATCACAAACACAAACCGCACCCACACCACCAGCACTGGCCTATCAGGCACTGAGCCACAAGTGACATCACAAACACAAACTGCACCCACACCACCAGCACTGGCCTATCAGGCACTCAGCCACAAGTGACATCACAAACAGAAACTGCAGCCACATCACCAGCACTGGCCTATCAGGCACTCAGCCACAAGTGAACTCACAAACACAAACTGCACCCACACCACCAGCACTGGCCTATCAGGCACTGAGCCACAAGTGACATCACAAACACAAACTGCACCCACACCACCAGCACTGGCCTATCAGGCACTGAGCCACAAGTGACATCACAAACACAAACTGCACCCACACCACCAGCACTGGCCTATCAGGCACTGAGCCACAAGTGACATCACAACCAAAAACCGCACCCACATCACCAGCACTGGCCTATCAGGCACTCAGCCACAAGTGACATCACAAACAAACAGGACCCACATCACCAGCACTGGCCTATCAGGCACTCAGCCACAAGTGAACTCACAAACACAAACTGCACCCACACCACCAGCACTGGCCTATCGGGCACTCAGCCATAAGTGACATCACAAACACAAACTGCAGCCACATCACCAGCACTGGCCTATCAGGCACTGAGACAAAAGTGACATCACAAACACAAACTGCACCCACACCACCAGCACTGGCCTATCAGGCAATGAGCCACAAGTGACATCACAAACACAAACTGCAGCCACATCACCAGCACTGGCCTATCAGGCACTGAGCCACAAGTGACATCACAAACACAAACTGCACCCACATCACCAGCACTGGCCTACCAGGCACTGAGCCACAAGTGACATCACAACCACAAACTGCACCCACATCACCAGCACTGGCCTATCAGGCACTGAGCCACAAGTGACATCACAAACACAAAGTGCACCCACACCACCAGCCCTGGCCTATCAGGCACTCAGCCACAAGTGACATCACAAACACAAACTGCAGCCACATCACCAGCACTGGCCTATCAGGCACTCAGCCACAAGTGACATCACAACCACAAACTGCAGCCACACCACCAGCACTGGCCTATCAGGCACTGAGCCACAAGTGACCTCACAAACACAAACTGCACCCACACCACCAGCACTGCCCTATCAGGCACTGAACCACAAGTGACATCACAAACACAAACTGCAGCCAAATCATGAGCACTGGCCTATCAGGCACTGAGCCACAAGAGACTTCACAAACACAACCAGCACCCAGAGGACAAGCACTGGCCTATCATGCACTCAGCCACAAGTGACATCACAACCACAAACTGCACCCACAGGACAAGCACTGGCTTATCAGGCACTCAGCCACAAGTGACATCACAAACACAAACTGCACCCACATCACCAGCACTGGACTATCAGGCACTGAGCCACAAGTGACATCACAAACACAAACTGCAGCCACATCACCAGCACTGGCCTATCAGGCACTCAGCCACAAGTGACATCACAAACACAAACTGCACCCACATCACCAGCACTGGCCTATCATGCACTCAGCCACAAGTGACATCACAACCACAAACTGCACCCACAGGACAAGCACTGGCTTATCAGGCACTGAGCCACAAGTGACATCACAACCACAAACTGCACCCACACCACCAGCACTGGCCTATCAGGCACTCAGCCACAAGTGACATCACAAACACAAACTGCAGCCACATCACCAGCACTGGCCTATCAGGCACTCAGCCACAAGTGACATCACAAACAGAAACTGCACCCACAGGACAAGCACTGGCCTATCAGGCACTCAGCCACAAGTGACATCACAACCACAAACTGCACCCACACCACCAGCACTGGCCTATCAGGCACTGAACCACAAGTGACATCACAAACACAAACTGCACCCACACCACCAGCACTGGCCTATCAGGCACTGAGCCACAAGTGACATCACAACCACAAACTGCAGCCACATCACCAGCACTGGCCTATCAGGCACTGAGCCACAAGTGACATCACAAACACAAATTGCACCCACACCACCAGCACTGGCCTATCAGGCACTGAGCCACAAGTGACATCACAAACACAAACTGCTCCCACAGGACAAGCACTGTGCTATCAGGCACTGAGCCACAAGTGACATCACAAACACAAATTGCACCCACATCACCAGCACTGGCCTATCAGGCACTGAGCCACAAGTGACATCACAAACACAAACTGCACCCACAGGACAAGCACTGGCCTATCATGCACTCAGCCACAAGTGACATCACAAACACAAACTGCACCCACACCACCAGCACTGGCCTATCAGGCACTGAGCCACAAGTGACATCACAACCAGAAACTGCACCCACACCACCAGCACTGGCCTATCAGGCACTGAGCCACAAGTGACATCACAAACACAAACTGCAGCCACATCACCAGCACTGGCCTATCAGGCACTGAGCCACAAGTGACATCACAAACACAAACTGCACCCACATCACCAGCACTGGCCTACCAGGCACTGAGCCACAAGTGACATCACAACCACAAACTGCACCCACATCACCAGCACTGGCCTATCAGGCACTGAGCCACAAGTGACATCACAAACACAAAGTGCACCCACACCACCAGCACTGGCCTATCAGGCACTGAGCCACAAGTGACATCACAACCACAAACTGCAGCCACATCACCAGCACTGGCCTATCAGGCACTCAGCCACAAGTGACATCACAAACACAAACTGCAGCCACACCACCAGCACTGGCCTATCAGGCCCTGAGCCACAACTGACCTCACAAACACAAACTGCAGCCACATCACCAGCACTGGCCTATCAGGCACTCAGCCACAGGTGACATCACAACCACAAATTGCACCCGCACCACCAGCACTGGCCTATCAGGCACTCAGCCACAAGTGACATCGCAAACACAAACTGCAGCCACATCACCAGCACTGGCCTATCAGGCACTCAGCCACAAGTGACATCACAAACACAAACTGCACCCACACCACTAGCACTGGCCTATCAGGCACTGAGCCACAAGTGACATCACAACCACAAAGTGCAGCCAAATCATGAGCACTGGCCTATCAGGCACAGAGCCACAAGAGACTTCACAAACACAACCAGCACCCAGAGGACAAGCACTGGCCTATCAGGCACTGAGCCACAAGTGACCTCACAACCACAAACTGCACCCACAGGACAAGCACTGGCCTATCAGGCACTGAGCCACAAGTGACATCACAAACACAAACTGCACCCACATCACCAGCACTGGCCTATCAGGCACTGAACCACAAGTGACATCGCAAACACAAACTGCACCCACAGGACAAGCACTGGCCTATCAGGCACTCAGCCACAAGTGACATCACAACCACAAACTGCAGCCACATCACCAGCACTGGCCTATCAGGCACTGAGCCACAAGTGACATCACAAACACAAACTGCACCCACATCACCAGCACTGGCCTATCAGGCACTGAGCCACAAGTGACATCACAAACACAAATTGCACCCACACCACCAGCACTGGCCTATCAGGCACTCAGCCACAAGTGACATCACAAACACAAACTGCACCCACAGGACAAGCACTGTGCTATCATGCACTCAGCCACAAGTGACATCACAAACACAAACTGCACCCACAGGACCAGCACTGGCCTATCAGGCACTGAGCTACAAGTGACATCACAAACAGAAAGTGCACCCACACCACCAGCACTGGCCTATCAGGCACTGAGCCACAAGTGACATCACAACCACAAACCGCACCCACATCAGCAGTACTCGCCTATCAGGCACTGAGCCACAAGTGACATCACAAACACAAACTGCACACACATCACCAGCACTGGCCTATCAGGCACTGAGCCACAAGTGACATCACAAACAAAAACCGCACCCACATGACCAGCACTGGCCTATCAGGCACTCAGCCACAAGTGACATCACAAACACAAACTGAAGCCACACCACCAGCACTGGCCTATCAGGCACTGAGCCACAAGTGACATCACAGTCACAAACTGCACCCACATCAGCATTACTGGCCTATCAGGCACTCAGCCACAAGTGACATCACAAACACAAACTGCAGCCATCTGACCAGCACTGGCCTATCAGGCACTCAGCCACAAGTGACCTCACAAACACAAACTGCACCCTCAGGACCAGCACTGGCCTATCAGGCACTCAGCCATAAGTGACATCACAAACACAAACTGCACCCACAAGTCAAGCACTGGCCGATCAGGCACTGAGACACAAGTGACATCACAAACACAAACTGCAGCCAAATCACAAGCACTGGCCTATCAGGCACTGAGCCACAAGTGACATCACAACCACAAACTGCACCCACATCACCAGCACTGGCCTATCAGGCACTCAGCCAAAACTGACATCACAAACACAAACTGCACCCACATCACTAGCACTGGCCTATCAGGCACTGAGCCACAACTGACATCACAAACACAAACTGCACCCACACCACCAGCACTGGCCTATGAGGCACTGAGCCACAAGTGACATCACAAACACAAACTGCACCCACAGGACAAGCACTGGTCTATCAGGCACTGAGCCACAAGTGACATCACAAACACAAACTGCACCCACATCACCAGCACTGGCCTATCAGGCACTGAGCCACAAGTGACATCACAAACAAAAACCGCACCCACATGACCAGCACTGGTCTATCAGGCACTGAGCCACAAGTGACATCACAAACACAAACTGCACCCACATCACCAGCACTGGCCTATCAGGCACTCAGCCACAAGTGACATCACAAACACAAACTGCACCCACAGGACAAGCACTGGCCTATCAGGCACTCAGCCACAAGTGACATCACAACCAAAAACCGCACCCACATGACCAGCACTGGCCTATCAGGCACTGAGCCACAAGTGACATCACAACCACAAACTGCACCCACACCACCAGCACTGGCCTATCAGGCACTGAGCCACAAGTGACATCACAAACACAAAGTGCACCCACATCACCAGCACTGGCCTATCAGGCACTCAGCCACAAGTGACATCACAAACACAAACTGCACACACATCACCAGCACTGGCCTATCAGGCACTCAGCCACAAGTGGCATCACAAACAAAAACCGTACCCACATGACCAGCACTGGCCTATCAGGCACTCAGCCACAAGTGACATCACAACCACAAACTCCACCCAGATAACCAGCACTGGCCTATCAGGCACTGAGCCACAAGTGACATCACAAACACAAACTGCAGCCACATCACCAGCACTGGCCTATCAGGCACTGAGCCACAAGTGACATCACAAACACAAACTGCACCCACATCACCAGCACTGGCCTATCAGGCACTGAGCCACAAGTCACATCACAAACAAAAACTGCAGCCATGTGACCAGCACTGGCCTATCAGGCACTGAGCCACAAGTGACATCACAGTCACAAACTGCACCCACATCAGCAGTACTGGCCTATCAGGCACTGAGCCACAAGTGACATCACAAACACAAACTGCAGCCAAATCACCAGCAATGGCCTATCAGGCACTCAGCCACAAGTGAACTCACAAACACAAACTGCACCCACACCACCAGCACTGGCCTATCAGGCACTCAGCCACAAGTGACATCACAACCACAAAGTGCACCCTCAGGACCAGCACTGGCCTATCAGGCACTCAGCCATAAGTGACATCACAAACACAAACTGCACCCACAGGACAAGCACTGGCCTATCAGGCACTCAGCCACAAGTGACATCACAAACACAAACTGCAGCCATGTGACCAGCACTGGCCTATCAGGCACTGAGCCACAGGTGACATCACAAACACAAACTGCACCCACATCACCAGCACAGGCCTATCAGGCACTCAGCCACAAGTGACATCACAAACAAAAACCGCACCCACAGGACCAGCACTGGCCTATCAGGCACTGAGCCACAAGTGACATCACAAACACAAACCGCACCCACACCACCAGCACTGGCCTATCAGGCACTGAGCCACAAGTGACATCACAAACACAAACCGCACCCACACCACCAGCACTGGCCTATCAGGCACTGAGCCACAAGTGACATCACAAACACAAACTGCACCCACACCACCAGCACTGGCCTATCAGGCACTCAGCCACAAGTGACATCACAAACAGAAACTGCAGCCACATCACCAGCACTGGCCTATCAGGCACTCAGCCACAAGTGAACTCACAAACACAAACTGCACCCACACCACCAGCACTGGCCTATCAGGCACTGAGCCACAAGTGACATCACAAACACAAACTGCACCCACACCACCAGCACTGGCCTATCAGGCACTGAGCCACAAGTGACATCACAAACACAAACTGCACCCACACCACCAGCACTGGCCTATCAGGCACTGAGCCACAAGTGACATCACAACCAAAAACCGCACCCACATCACCAGCACTGGCCTATCAGGCACTCAGCCACAAGTGACATCACAAACAAACAGGACCCACATCACCAGCACTGGCCTATCAGGCACTCAGCCACAAGTGAACTCACAAACACAAACTGCACCCACACCACCAGCACTGGCCTATCGGGCACTCAGCCATAAGTGACATCACAAACACAAACTGCAGCCACATGACCAGCACTGGCCTATCAGGCACTGAGCCACAAGTGACATCACAAACACAAACTGCACCCACACCACCAGCACTGGCCTATCAGGCAATGAGCCACAAGTGACATCACAAACACAAACTCCACCCACATCACCAGCACTGGCCTATCAGGCACTCAGCCACAAGTGACATCACAAACACAAACTGCACCCACATCACCAGCACTGGCCTATCAGGCACTGAGCCACAAGTGACATCACAAACACAAAGTGCAGCCATGTGACCAGCACTGGCCTATCAGGAACTGAGCCACAAGTGACATCACAGTCACAAACTGCACCCACATCAGCAGTACTGGCCTATCAGGCACTGAGCCACAAGTGACATCGCAAACAAAAACTGCAGCCACATCACCAGCACTGGCCTATCAGGCACTCAGCCACAAGTGACATCAGAAACACAAACTGCACCAAGGTGACCAGCACTGGCCTATCAGGCACTCAGCCACAAGTGACATCACAACCACAAACTGCAGCCACATCACCAGCACTGGCGTACCAGGCACTGAGCCACAAGTGACATCACAAACACAAAGTGCACCCACATCACCAGCACTGGCCTATCAGGAACTGAGCCACAAGTGACATCACAAACACAAACTCCACCCACAGGACCAGCACTGGCCTATCAGGCACTGAGCCACAAGTGACATCACAACCACAAACTGCACCCACACCACCAGCACTGGCCTATCAGGCACTGAGCCACAAGTGACATCACAAACACAAATTCCACCCACATCACCAGCACTGGCCTATCAGGCACTCAGCCACAAGTGACATCACAACCACAAAGTGCACCCTCAGGACCAGCACTGGCCTATCAGGCACTCAGCCATAAGTGACATCACAAACACAAACTGCACCCACAGGACAAGCACTGGCCTATCAGGCACTCAGCCACAAGTGACATCACAAACACAAACTGCAGCCATGTGACCAGCACTGGCCTATCAGGCACTGAGCCACAGGTGACATCACAAACACAAACTGCACCCACATCACCAGCACAGGCCTATCAGGCACTGAGCCACAAGTGACATCACAAACAAAAACCGCACCCACAGGACCAGCACTGGCCTATCAGGCACTGAGCCACAAGTGACATCACAAACACAAACCGCACCCACACCACCAGCACTGGCCTATCAGGCACTGAGCCACAAGTGACATCACAAACACAAACCGCACCCACACCACCAGCACTGGCCTATCAGGCACTGAGCCACAAGTGACATCACAAACACAAACTGCACCCACACCACCAGCACTGGCCTATCAGGCACTCAGCCACAAGTGACATCACAAACAGAAACTGCAGCCACATCACCAGCACTGGCCTATCAGGCACTCAGCCACAAGTGAACTCACAAACACAAACTGCACCCACACCACCAGCACTGGCCTATCAGGCACTGAGCCACAAGTGACATCACAAACACAAACTGCACCCACACCACCAGCACTGGCCTATCAGGCACTGAGCCACAAGTGACATCACAAACACAAACTGCACCCACACCACCAGCACTGGCCTATCAGGCACTGAGCCACAAGTGACATCACAACCAAAAACCGCACCCACATCACCAGCACTGGCCTATCAGGCACTCAGCCACAAGTGACATCACAAACAAACAGGACCCACATCACCAGCACTGGCCTATCAGGCACTCAGCCACAAGTGAACTCACAAACACAAACTGCACCCACACCACCAGCACTGGCCTATCGGGCACTCAGCCATAAGTGACATCACAAACACAAACTGCAGCCACATCACCAGCACTGGCCTATCAGGCACTGAGACAAAAGTGACATCACAAACACAAACTGCACCCACACCACCAGCACTGGCCTATCAGGCAATGAGCCACAAGTGACATCACAAACACAAACTGCAGCCACATCACCAGCACTGGCCTATCAGGCACTGAGCCACAAGTGACATCACAAACACAAACTGCACCCACATCACCAGCACTGGCCTACCAGGCACTGAGCCACAAGTGACATCACAACCACAAACTGCACCCACATCACCAGCACTGGCCTATCAGGCACTGAGCCACAAGTGACATCACAAACACAAAGTGCACCCACACCACCAGCCCTGGCCTATCAGGCACTCAGCCACAAGTGACATCACAAACACAAACTGCAGCCACATCACCAGCACTGGCCTATCAGGCACTGAGCCACAAGTGACCTCACAAACACAAACTGCACCCACACCACCAGCACTGGCCTATCAGGCACTGAACCACAAGTGACATCACAAACACAAACTGCAGCCAAATCATGAGCACTGGCCTATCAGGCACTGAGCCACAAGAGACTTCACAAACACAACCAGCACCCAGAGGACAAGCACTGGCCTATCATGCACTCAGCCACAAGTGACATCACAACCACAAACTGCACCCACAGGACAAGCACTGGCTTATCAGGCACTCAGCCACAAGTGACATCACAAACACAAACTGCACCCACATCACCAGCACTGGCCTATCAGGCACTGAGCCACAAGTGACATCACAAACACAAACTGCAGCCACATCACCAGCACTGGCCTATCAGGCACTCAGCCACAAGTGACATCACAAACACAAACTGCACCCACATCACCAGCACTGGCCTATCATGCACTCAGCCACAAGTGACATCACAACCACAAACTGCACCCACAGGACAAGCACTGGCTTATCAGGCACTGAGCCACAAGTGACATCACAACCACAAACTGCACCCACACCACCAGCACTGGCCTATCAGGCACTCAGCCACAAGTGACATCACAAACACAAACTGCAGCCACATCACCAGCACTGGCCTATCAGGCACTCAGCCACAAGTGACATCACAAACAGAAACTGCACCCACAGGACAAGCACTGGCCTATCAGGCACTCAGCCACAAGTGACATCACAACCACAAACTGCACCCACACCACCAGCACTGGCCTATCAGGCACTGAACCACAAGTGACATCACAAACACAAACTGCACCCACACCACCAGCACTGGCCTATCAGGCACTGAGCCACAAGTGACATCACAACCACAAACTGCAGCCACATCACCAGCACTGGCCTATCAGGCACTGAGCCACAAGTGACATCACAAACACAAATTGCACCCACACCACCAGCACTGGCCTATCAGGCACTGAGCCACAAGTGACATCACAAACACAAACTGCTCCCACAGGACAAGCACTGTGCTATCAGGCACTGAGCCACAAGTGACATCACAAACACAAATTGCACCCACATCACCAGCACTGGCCTATCAGGCACTGAGCCACAAGTGACATCACAAACACAAACTGCACCCACAGGACAAGCACTGGCCTATCATGCACTCAGCCACAAGTGACATCACAAACACAAACTGCACCCACACCACCAGCACTGGCCTATCAGGCACTGAGCCACAAGTGACATCACAACCAGAAACTGCACCCACACCACCAGCACTGGCCTATCAGGCACTGAGCCACAAGTGACATCACAAACACAAACTGCAGCCACATCACCAGCACTGGCCTATCAGGCACTGAGCCACAAGTGACATCACAAACACAAACTGCACCCACATCACCAGCACTGGCCTACCAGGCACTGAGCCACAAGTGACATCACAACCACAAACTGCACCCACATCACCAGCACTGGCCTATCAGGCACTGAGCCACAAGTGACATCACAAACACAAAGTGCACCCACACCACCAGCACTGGCCTATCAGGCACTGAGCCACAAGTGACATCACAACCACAAACTGCAGCCACATCACCAGCACTGGCCTATCAGGCACTCAGCCACAAGTGACATCACAAACACAAACTGCAGCCACACCACCAGCACTGGCCTATCAGGCCCTGAGCCACAACTGACCTCACAAACACAAACTGCAGCCACATCACCAGCACTGGCCTATCAGGCACTCAGCCACAGGTGACATCACAACCACAAATTGCACCCGCACCACCAGCACTGGCCTATCAGGCACTCAGCCACAAGTGACATCGCAAACACAAACTGCAGCCACATCACCAGCACTGGCCTATCAGGCACTCAGCCACAAGTGACATCACAAACACAAACTGCACCCACACCACTAGCACTGGCCTATCAGGCACTGAGCCACAAGTGACATCACAACCACAAAGTGCAGCCAAATCATGAGCACTGGCCTATCAGGCACAGAGCCACAAGAGACTTCACAAACACAACCAGCACCCAGAGGACAAGCACTGGCCTATCAGGCACTGAGCCACAAGTGACCTCACAACCACAAACTGCACCCACAGGACAAGCACTGGCCTATCAGGCACTGAGCCACAAGTGACATCACAAACACAAACTGCACCCACATCACCAGCACTGGCCTATCAGGCACTGAACCACAAGTGACATCGCAAACACAAACTGCACCCACAGGACAAGCACTGGCCTATCAGGCACTCAGCCACAAGTGACATCACAACCACAAACTGCAGCCACATCACCAGCACTGGCCTATCAGGCACTGAGCCACAAGTGACATCACAAACACAAACTGCACCCACATCACCAGCACTGGCCTATCAGGCACTGAGCCACAAGTGACATCACAAACACAAATTGCACCCACACCACCAGCACTGGCCTATCAGGCACTCAGCCACAAGTGACATCACAAACACAAACTGCACCCACAGGACAAGCACTGTGCTATCATGCACTCAGCCACAAGTGACATCACAAACACAAACTGCACCCACAGGACCAGCACTGGCCTATCAGGCACTGAGCTACAAGTGACATCACAAACAGAAAGTGCACCCACACCACCAGCACTGGCCTATCAGGCACTGAGCCACAAGTGACATCACAACCACAAAGTGCAGCCAAATCATGAGCACTGGCCTATCAGGCACTGAGCCACAAGAGACTTCACAAACACAACCAGCACCCAGAGGACAAGCACTGGCCTATCAGGCACTGAGCCACAAGTGACCTCACAACCACAAACTGCACCCACAGGACAAGCACTGGCCTATCAGGCACTGAGCCACAAGTGACATCACAAACACAAACTGCAGCCACAGGACAAGCACTGGCCTATCAGGCACTGAGCCACAAGTGACTTCGCAAACACAAACTGCAGCCAAATCATGAGCACTGGCCTATCAGGCACTGAGCCACAAGAGACTTCACAAACACAACCAGCAACCAGAGGACAAGCACTGGCCTATCATGCACTCAGCCACAAGTGACATCACAACCACAAACTGCACCCACAGGACAAGCACTGGCTTATCAGGCACTCAGCCACAAGTGACATCACAAACACAAACTGCACCCACATCACCAGCACTGGCCTATCAGGCACTGAGCCACAAGTGACATCACAAACACAAACTGCAGCCACATCACCAGCACTGGCCTATCAGGCACTCAGCCACAAGTGACATCACAAACACAAACTGCACCCACATCACCAGCACTGGCCTATCAGGCACTCAGCCACAAGTGACATCACAACCACAAACTGCACCCACACCACCAGCACTGGCCTATCAGGCACTGAGCCACAAGTGACATCACAAACACAAATTGCACCCACACCACCAGCACTGGCCTATCAGGCACTGAGCCACAAGTGACATCACAAACACAAACTGCTCCCACAGGACAAGCACTGTGCTATCATGCACTCAGCCACAAGTGACATCACAACCACAAACTGCAGCCACATCACCAGCACTGGCCTATCAGGCACTGAGCCACAAGTGACATCACAAACACAAACTGCACCCACATCACCAGCACTGGCCTACCAGGCACTGAGCCACAAGTGACATCACAAACACAAACTGCACCCACATCACCAGCACTGGCCTATCAGGCACTGAGCCACAAGTGACATCACAAACACAAAGTGCACCCACACCACCAGCACTGGCCTATCAGGCACTCAGCCACAAGCGACATCACAAACACAAACTGCACCCACATCACCAGCACTGGCCTATCAGGCACTGAGCCACAAGTGACATCACAAACACAAAGTGCACCCACACCACCAGCACTGGCCTATCAGGCACTCAGCCACAAGTGACATCACAACCACAAACTGCAGCCACATCACCAGCACTGGCCTATCAGGCACTGAGCCACAAGTGACATCACAAACACAAAGTGCACCCACACCACCAGCACTGGCCTATCAGGCACTCAGCCACAAGTGACATCACAAACACAAACTGCAGCCACACCACCAGCACTGGCCTATCAGGCACTGAGCCACAAGTGACCTCACAAACACAAACTGCACCCACATCACCAGCACTGGCCTATCAGGCACTCAGCCACAGGTGACATCACAAACACAAACTGCACCCACAGGACAAGCACTGGCCTATCAGGCACTCAGCCACAAGTGACATCACAACCACAAACTGCACCCACACCACCAGCACTGGCCTATCAGGCACTGAGCCACAAGTGACATCACAAACACAAACTGCACCCACACCACCAGCACTGGCCTATCAGGCACTGAGCCACAAGTGACATCACAAACACAAACTGCAGCCAAATCATGAGCACTGGCCTATCAGGCACTGAGCCACAAGAGACTTCACAAACACAACCAGCACCCAGAGGACAAGCACTGGCCTATCATGCACTCAGCCACAAGTGACATCACAACCACAAACTGCACCCACAGGACAAGCACTGGCTTATCAGGCACTGAGCCACAAGTGACATCACAAACACAAAGTGCACCCACACCACCAGCACTGGCCTATCAGGCACTCAGCCACAAGTGACATCACAACCACAAACTGCAGCCACATCACCAGCACTGGCCTATCAGGCACTCAGCCACAAGTGACATCACAAACACAAACTGCAGCCACATCACCAGCACTGGCCTATCAGGCACTCAGCCACAAGTGACATCACAAACACAAACTGCACCCACAGGACAAGCACTGGCCTATCAGGCACTCAGCCACAAGTGACATCACAACCACAAACTGCACCCACACCACCAGCACTGGCCTATCAGGCACTCAGCCACAAGTGACATCACAAACACAAACTGCACCCACATCACCAGCACTGGCCGATCAGGCACTCAGCCACAAGTGACATCACAAACACAAATTGCACCCACACCACCAGCACTGGCCTATCAGGCACTGAGCCACAAGTGACATCACAAACACAAACTGCTCCCACAGGACAAGCACTGTGCTATCAGGCACTGAGCCACAAGTGACATCACAAACACAAATTGCACCCACATCACCAGCACTGGCCTATCAGGCACTGAGCCACAAGTGACATCACAAACACAAACTGCACCCACAGGACAAGCACTGGCCTATCATGCACTCAGCCACAAGTGACATCACAAACACAAACTGCACCCACACCACCAGCACTGGCCTATCAGGCACTGAGCCACAAGTGACATCACAAACACAAACTGCACCCACACCACCAGCACTGGCCTATCAGGCACTGAGCCACAAGTGACATCACAAACACAAACTGCACCCACACCACCAGCACTGGCCTATCAGGCACTGAGCCACAAGTGACATCACAAACACAAACTGCAGCCACATCACCAGCACTGGCCTATCAGGCACTGAGCCACAAGTGACATCACAAACACAAACTGCACCCACATCACCAGCACTGGCCTACCAGGCACTGAGCCACAAGTGACATCACAACCACAAACTGCACCCACATCACCAGCACTGGCCTATCAGGCACTGAGCCACAAGTGACATCACAAACACAAAGTGCACCCACACCACCAGCACTGGCCTATCAGGCACTCAGCCACAAGTGACATCACAACCACAAACTGCAGCCACATCACCAGCACTGGCCTATCAGGCACTCAGCCACAAGTGACATCACAAACACAAACTGCAGCCACACCACCAGCACTGGCCTATCAGGCCCTGAGCCACAACTGACCTCACAAACACAAACTGCAGCCACATCACCAGCACTGGCCTATCAGGCACTCAGCCACAGGTGACATCACAACCACAAATTGCACCCGCACCACCAGCACTGGCCTATCAGGCACTCAGCCACAAGTGACATCACAACCACAAACTGCAGCCACATCACCAGCACTGGCCTATCAGGCACTCAGCCACAAGTGACATCACAAACACAAACTGCAGCCACACCACCAGCACTGGCCTATCAGGCCCTGAGCCACAACTGACCTCACAAACACAAACTGCAGCCACATCACCAGCACTGGCCTATCAGGCACTCAGCCACAGGTGACATCACAACCACAAATTGCACCCGCACCACCAGCACTGGCCTATCAGGCACTCAGCCACAAGTGACATCGCAAACACAAACTGCAGCCACATCACCAGCACTGGCCTATCAGGCACTCAGCCACAAGTGACATCACAAACACAAACTGCAGCCACACCACCAGCACTGGCCTATCAGGCCCTGAGCCACAACTGACCTCACAAACACAAACTGCAGCCACATCACCAGCACTGGCCTATCAGGCACTCAGCCACAGGTGACATCACAACCACAAATTGCACCCGCACCACCAGCACTGGCCTATCAGGCACTCAGCCACAAGTGACATCGCAAACACAAACTGCAGCCACATCACCAGCACTGGCCTATCAGGCACTCAGCCACAAGTGACATCACAAACACAAACTGCACCCACATCACCAGCACTGGCCTACCAGGCACTGAGCCACAAGGGACATCACAACCACAAACTCCACCCTCACCACTAGCACTGGCCTATCAGGCACTGAGCCACAAGTGACATCACAACCACAAAGTGCAGCCAAATCATGAGCACTGGCCTATCAGGCACAGAGCCACAAGAGACTTCACAAACACAACCAGCACCCAGAGGACAAGCACTGGCCTATCAGGCACTCAGCCACAAGTGACATCACAAACAAAAACTGCAGCCACATCACCAGCACTGGCCTATCAGGCACTCAGCCACAAGTGACATCACAAACACAAACTGCACCCACATCACCAGGACTGGCCTATCAGGCACTGAACCACAAGTGACATCGCAAACACAAACTGCACCCACAGGACAAGCACTGGCCTATCAGGCACTCAGCCACAAGTGACATCACAACCACAAACTGCACCCACATCACCAGCACTGGCCTATCAGGCACTGAGCCACAAGTGACATCACAAACACAAACTGCACCCACATCACCAGCACTGGCCTATCAGGCACTGAGCCACAAGTGACATCACAAACACAAATTGCACCCACACCACCAGCACTGGCCTATCAGGCACTCAGCCACAAGTGACATCACAAACACAAACTGCACCCACAGGACAAGCACTGTGCTATCATGCACTCAGCCACAAGTGACATCACAAACACAAACTGCACACACATCACCAGCACTGGCCTATCAGGCACTCAGCCACAAGTGACATCACAAACACAAAGTGCACCCACACCACCAGCACTGGCCTATCAGGCACTGAGCCACAAGTGACATCACAACCACAAACCGCACCCACATCAGCAGTACTCGTCTATCAGGCACTGAGCCACAAGTGACATCACAAACACAAAGTGCAGCCAAATCATGAGCACTGGCCTATCAGGCACTGAGCCACAAGAGACTTCACAAACACAACCAGCACCCAGAGGACAAGCACTGGCCTATCAGGCACTGAGCCACAAGTGACATCACAAACACAAACTGCACCCACATCACCAGCACTGGCCTATCAGGCACTCAGCCACAAGTGACATCACAAACACAAAGTGCACCCACACCACCAGCACTGGCCTATCAGGCACTCAGCCACAAGTGACATCACAAACACAAAGTGCAGCCAAATCATGAGCACTGGCCTATCAGGCACTGAGCCACAAGAGACTTCACAACCACAAACTGCACCCACAGGACAAGCACTGGCCTATCAGGCACTGAGCCACAAGTGACATCACAAACACAAACTGCACCCACACCACCAGCACTGGCCTATCAGGCACTGAGCCACAAGTGACATCACAAACACAAACTGCACCCACACCACCAGCACTGGCCTATCAGGCACTGAGCCACAAGTGACATCACAAACACAAACTGCAGCCACATCACCAGCACTGGCCTATCAGGCACTGAGCCACAAGTGACATCACAAACACAAACTGCACCCACACCACCAGCACTGGCCTATCAGGCACTGAGCCACAAGTGACATCACAAACACAAACTGCAGCCACATCACCAGCACTGGCCTACCAGGCACTGAGCCACAAGTGACATCACAACCACAAACTGCACCCACATCACCAGCACTGGCCTATCAGGCACTGAGCCACAAGTGACATCACAAACACAAAGTGCACCCACACCACCAGCACTGGCCTATCAGGCACTCAGCCACAAGTGACATCACAAACACAAACTGCAGCCACATCACCAGCACTGGCCTATCAGGCACTCAGCCACAAGTGACATCACAAACACAAACTGCAGCCACACCACCAGCACTGGCCTATCAGGCCCTGAGCCACAACTGACCTCACAAACACAAACTGCAGCCACATCACCAGCACTGGCCTATCAGGCACTCAGCCACAGGTGACATCACAACCACAAATTGCACCCGCACCACCAGCACTGGCCTATCAGGCACTCAGCCACAAGTGACATCGCAAACACAAACTGCAGCCACATCACCAGCACTGGCCTATCAGGCACTGAGCCACAAGTGACATCACAAACACAAACTGCACCCACATCACCAGCACTGGCCTACCAGGCACTGAGCCACAAGGGACATCACAACCACAAACTCCACCCACACCACTAGCACTGGCCTATCAGGCACTGAGCCACAAGTGACATCACAACCACAAAGTGCAGCCAAATCATGAGCACTGGCCTATCAGGCACAGAGCCACAAGAGACTTCACAAACACAACCAGCACCCAGAGGACAAGCACTGGCCTATCAGGCACTGAGCCACAAGTGACCTCACAACCACAAACTGCACCCACAGGACAAGCACTGGCCTATCAGGCACTGAGCCACAAGTGACATCACAAACACAAACTGCACCCACATCACCAGGACTGGCCTATCAGGCACTGAACCACAAGTGACATCGCAAACACAAACTGCAGCCACATCACCAGCACTGGCCTATCAGGCACTGAGACACAAGTGACATCAAAAACACAAACTGCACCCACATCACCAGCACTGGCCTATCAGGCACTGAGCCACAAGTGACATCACAACCACAAACTGCACCCACACCACCAGCACTGGCCTATCAGGCACTGAGCCACAAGTGACATCACAAACACAAATTGCACCCACACCACCAGCACTGGCCTATCAGGCACTCAGCCACAAGTGACATCACAAACACAAACTGCACCCACAGGACAAGCACTGTGCTATCATGCACTCAGCCACAAGTGACATCACAAACACAAACTGCACACACATCACCAGCACTGGCCTATCAGGCACTGAGCCACAAGTGACATCACAAACACAAAGTGCACCCACACCACCAGCACTGGCCTATCAGGCACTGAGCCACAAGTGACATCACAACCACAAACCGCACCCACATCAGCAGTACTCGCCTATCAGGCACTGAGCCACAAGTGACATCACAAACACAAAGTGCAGCCAAATCATGAGCACTGGCCTATCAGGCACTGAGCCACAAGAGACTTCACAAACACAACCAGCACCCAGAGGACAAGCACTGGCCTATCAGGCACTGAGCCACAAGTGACCTCACAACCACAAACTGCACCCACAGGACAAGCACTGGCCTATCAGGCACTGAGCCACAAGTGACATCACAAACACAAACTGCAGCCACAGGACAAGCACTGGCCTATCAGGCACTGAGCCACAAGTGACATCGCAAACACAAACTGCACCCACAGGACAAGCACTGGCCTATCAGGCACTGAGACACAAGTGACATCACAAACACAAACTGCACCCACATCACCAGCACTGGCCTATCAGGCACTCAGCCACAAGTGACATCACAAACACAAAGTGCACCCACACCACCAGCACTGGCCTATCAGGCACTCAGCCACAAGTGACATCACAAACACAAAGTGCAGCCAAATCATGAGCACTGGCCTATCAGGCACTGAGCCACAAGAGACTTCACAACCACAAACTGCACCCACAGGACAAGCACTGGCCTATCAGGCACTGAGCCACAAGTGACATCACAAACACAAACTGCACCCACACCACCAGCACTGGCCTATCAGGCACTGAGCCACAAGTGACATCACAAACACAAACTGCACCCACACCACCAGCACTGGCCTATCAGGCACTGAGCCACAAGTGACATCACAAACACAAACTGCAGCCACATCACCAGCACTGGCCTATCAGGCACTGAGCCACAAGTGACATCACAAACACAAACTGCACCCACACCACCAGCACTGGCCTATCAGGCACTGAGCCACAAGTGACATCACAAACACAAACTGCAGCCACATCACCAGCACTGGCCTACCAGGCACTGAGCCACAAGTGACATCACAACCACAAACTGCACCCACATCACCAGCACTGGCCTATCAGGCACTGAGCCACAAGTGACATCACAAACACAAAGTGCACCCACACCACCAGCACTGGCCTATCAGGCACTCAGCCACAAGTGACATCACAAACACAAACTGCAGCCACATCACCAGCACTGGCCTATCAGGCACTCAGCCACAAGTGACATCACAAACACAAACTGCAGCCACACCACCAGCACTGGCCTATCAGGCACTGAGCCACAAGTGACATCGCAAACACAAACTGCAGCCACACCACCAGCACTGGCCTATCAGGCCCTGAGCCACAACTGACCTCACAAACACAAACTGCAGCCACATCACCAGCACTGGCCTATCAGGCACTCAGCCACAGGTGACATCACAACCACAAATTGCACCCGCACCACCAGCACTGGCCTATCAGGCACTCAGCCACAAGTGACATCGCAAACACAAACTGCAGCCACATCACCAGCACTGGCCTATCAGGCACTCAGCCACAAGTGACATCACAAACACAAACTGCACCCACATCACCAGCACTGGCCTATCAGGCACTGAGCCACAAGGGACATCACAACCACAAACTCCACCCACACCACTAGCACTGGCCTATCAGGCACTGAGCCACAAGTGACATCACAACCACAAAGTGCAGCCAAATCATGAGCACTGGCCTATCAGGCACTGAGCCACAAGAGACTTCACAAACACAACCAGCACCCAGAGGACAAGCACTGGCCTATCAGGCACTGAGCCACAAGTGACCTCACAACCACAAACTGCACCCACAGGACAAGCACTGGCCTATCAGGCACTGAGACACAAGTGACATCACAAACACAAACTGCACCCACATCACCAGCACTGGCCTATCAGGCACTGAACCACAAGTGACATCGCAAACACAAACTGCACCCACAGGACAAGCACTGGCCTATCAGGCACTCAGCCACAAGTGACATCACAACCACAAACTGCAGCCACATCACCAGCACTGGCCTATCAGGCACTGAGCCACAAGTGACATCACAAACACAAACTGCACCCACATCACCAGCACTGGCCTATCAGGCACTGAGCCACAAGTGACATCACAAACACAAATTGCACCCACACCACCAGCACTGGCCTATCAGGCACTGAGCCACAAGTGACATCACAAACACAAACTGCACCCACACCACCAGCACTGGCCTATCAGGCACTCAGCCACAAGTGACATCACAAACACAAAGTGCACCCACACCACCAGCACTGGCCTATCAGGCACTGAGCCACAAGTGACATCACAAACACAAACTGCAGCCACATCACCAGCACTGGCCTATCAGGCACTGAGCCACAAGTGACATCACAACCACAAACTGCACCCACACCACCAGCACTGGCCTATCAGGCACTGAGCCACAAGTGACATCACAAACACAAACCGCACCCACATCAGCAGTACTCGCCTATCAGGCACTGAGCCACAAGTGACATCACAACCACAAACTGCAGCCAAATCATGAGCACTGGCCTATCAGGCACTGAGCCACAAGAGACTTCACAAACACAACCAGCACCCACAGGACAAGCACTGGCCTATCAGGCACTGAGTCACAAGTGACATCACAAACACAAACTGCACCCACAGGACAAGCACTGGCCTATCAGGCACTGAGCCACAAGTGACTTCACAAACACAAACTGCACCCACACCACCAGCACTGGCCTATCAGGCACTGAGCCACAAGTGACATCACAAACACAAACTGCACCCACACCACCAGCACTGGCCTATCAGGCACTGAACCACAAGTGACATCACAAACACAAACTGCAGCCAAATCATGAGCACTGGCCTATCAGGCACTGAGCCACAAGAGACTTCACAAACACAACCAGCACCCAGAGGACAAGCACTGGCCTATCATGCACTCAGCCACAAGTGACCTCACAACCACAAACTGCACCCACAGGACAAGCACTGGCTTATCAGGCACTCAGCCACAAGTGACATCACAAACACAAACTGCACCCACATCACCAGCACTGGCCTATCAGGCACTGAGCCACAAGTGACATCACAAACACAAACTGCACCCACATCACCAGCACTGGCCTATCAGGCACTCAGCCACAAGTGACATCACAAACACAAACTGCACCCACATCACCAGCACTGGCCTATCAGGCACTCAGCCACAAGTGACATCACAACCACAAACTGCACCCACACCACCAGCACTGGCCTATCAGGCACTGAACCACAAGTGACATCACAACCAGAAACTGCACCCACACCCCCAGCACTGGCCTATCAGGCACTGAGCCACAAGTGACATCACAAACACAAATTGCACCCACACCACCAGCACTGGCCTATCAGGCACTGAGCCACAAGTGACATCACAAACACAAACTGCTCCCACAGGACCAGCACTGGCCTATCAGGCACTGAGCCACAAGTGACATCACAACCACAAACTGCAGCCACATCACCAGCACTGGCCTATCAGGCACTGAGCCACAAGTGACATCACAAACACAAAGTGCACCCACACCACCAGCACTGGCCTATCAGGCACTCAGCCACAAGTGACATCACAACCACAAACTGCAGCCACATCACCAGCACTGGCCTATCAGGCACTCAGCCACAAGTGACATCACAAACACAAACTGCAGCCACACCACCAGCACTGGCCTATCAGGCACTGAGCCACAAGTGACCTCACAAACACAAACTGCAGCCACATCACCAGCACTGGCCTATCAGGCACTCAGCCACAGGTGACATCACAACCACAAACTCCACCCAGATAACCAGCACTGGCCTATCAGGCACTGAGCCACAAGTGACCTCACAAACACAAACTGCAGCCACATCACCAGCACTGGCCTATCAGGCACTCAGCCACAGGTGACATCACAACCACAAATTGCACCCGCACCACCAGCACTGGCCTATCAGGCACTCAGCCACAAGTGACATCACAAACACAAATTGCACCCACAGGACAAGCACTGGCCTATCAGGCACTCAGCCACAAGTGACATCACAACCACAAACTGCACCCACACCACCAGCACTGGCCTATCAGGCACTGAACCACAAGTGACATCACAACCAGAAACTGCACCCACACCACCAGCACTGGCCTATCAGGCACTGAGCCACAAGTGACATCACAAACACAAACTGCACCCACATCACCAGCACTGGCCTATCAGGCACTCAGCCACAAGTGACATCACAAACACAAATTGCACCCACATCACCAGCACTGGCCTATCAGGCACTGAGCCACAAGTGACATCACAAACACAAACTGCACCCACAGGACAAGCACTGTGCTATCATGCACTCAGCCACAAGTGACATCACAAACACAAACTGCACCCACACCACCAGCACTGGCCTATCAGGCACTGAGCCACAAGTGACATCACAAACACAAACTGCACCCACACCACCAGCACTGGCCTATCAGGCACTGAGCCACAAGTGACATCACAAACACAAACTGCACCCACACCACCAGCACTGGCCTATCAGGCACTGAGCCACAAGTGACATCACAAACACAAACTGCAGCCACATCACCAGCACTGGCCTATCAGGCACTGAGCCACAAGTGACATCACAAACACAAAGTGCAGCCAAATCATGAGCACTGGCCTATCAGGCACTGAGCCACAAGAGACTTCACAAACACAACCAGCACCCAGAGGACAAGCACTGGCCTATCAGGCACTGAGCCACAAGTGACCTCACAACCACAAACTGCACCCACAGGACAAGCACTGGCCTATCAGGCACTCAGCCACAAGTGACATCACAAACACAAACTGCAGCCAAATCATGAGCACTGGCCTATCAGGCACTGAGCCACAAGAGACTTCACAAACACAGCCAGCACCCAGAGGACAAGCACTGGCCTATCATGCACTCAGCCACAAGTGACATCACAACCACAAACTGCACCCACAGGACAAGCACTGGCTTATCAGGCACTCAGCCACAAGTGACATCACAAACACAAACTGCACCCACATCACCAGCACTGGCCTATCAGGCACTGAGCCACAAGTGACATCACAAACACAAACTGCAGCCACATCACCAGCACTGGCCTATCAGGCACTGAGCCACAAGTGACATCACAAACACAAACTGCACCCACACCACCAGCACTGGCCTATCAGGCACTCAGCCACAAGTGACATCACAACCACAAACTGCAGCCACATCACCAGCACTGGCCTATCAGGCACTCAGCCACAAGTGACATCACAAACACAAACTGCAGCCACATCACCAGCACTGGCCTATCAGGCACTCAGCCACAAGTGACATCACAAACACAAACTGCAGCCACAGGACAAGCACTGGCCTATCAGGCACTCAGCCACAAGTGACATCACAACCACAAACTGCACCCACACCACCAGCACTGGCCTATCAGGCACTGAACCACAAGTGACATCACAACCAGAAACTGCACCCACACCACCAGCACTGGCCTATCAGGCACTGAGCCACAAGTGACATCACAAACACAAACTGCACCCACATCACCAGCACTGGCCTATCAGGCACTGAGCCACAAGTGACATCACAAACACAAACTGCACCCACATCACCAGCACTGGCCTATCAGGCACTGAGCCACAAGTGACATCACAAACACAAATTGCACCCACACCACCAGCACTGGCCTATCAGGCACTCAGCCACAAGTGACATCACAAACACAAACTGCACCCACACCACCAGCACTGGCCTATCAGGCACTGAGCCACAAGTGACATCACAAACACAAACTGCACCCACACCACCAGCACTGGCCTATCAGGCACTGAGCCACAAGTGACATCACAAACACAAACTGAAGCCACATCACCAGCACTGGCCTATCAGGCACTGAGCCACAAGTGACATCACAAACACAAACTGCACCCACATCACCAGCACTGGCCTATCAGGCACTGAGCCACAAGTGACATCACAAACACAAAGTGCACCCACACCACCAGCACTGGCCTATCAGGCACTGAGCCACAAGTGACATCACAACCACAAACCGCACCCACATCAGCAGTACTCGCCTATCAGGCACTGAGCCACAAGTGACATCACAACCACAAAGTGCAGCCAAATCATGAGCACTGGCCTATCAGGCACTGAGCCACAAGAGACTTCACAAACACAAACTGCACCCACAGGACAAGCACTGGCCTATCAGGCACTGAGCCACAAGTGACCTCACAACCACAAACTGCACCCACAGGACAAGCACTGGCCTATCAGGCACTGAGCCACAAGTGACATCACAAACACAAACTGCAGCCACAGGACAAGCACTGGCCTATCAGGCACTGAGCCACAAGTGACATCGCAAACACAAACTGCACCCACAGGACAAGCACTGGCCTATCAGGCACTGAGCCACAAGTGACATCACAACCACAAACTGCAGCCACATCACCAGCACTGGCCGATCAGGCACTGAGCCACAAGTGACATCACAAACACAAACTGCACCCACATCACCAGCACTGGCCTATCAGGCACTCAGCCACAAGTGACATCACAAACACAAACCGCACCCACATCAGCAGTACTCGCCTATCAGGCACTCAGCCACAAGTGACATCACAAACACAAACTGCAGCCACAGGACAAGCACTGGCCTATCAGGCACTTAGCCACAAGTGACATCACAAACACAAACTGCAGCCACAGGACAAGCACTGGCCTATCAGGCACTGAGCCACAAGTGACATCGCAAACACAAACTGCACCCACAGGACAAGCACTGGCCTATCAGGCACTGAGCCACAAGTGACATCACAAACACAAACTGAACCCACATCACCAGCACTGGCCTATCAGGCACTCAGCCACAAGTGACATCACAAACACAAACTGCAGCCACATCACCAGCACTGGCCTATCAGGCACTGAGCCACAAGTGACATCACAAACACAAACTGCACCCACACCACCAGCACTGGCCTATCAGGCACTGAGCCACAAGTGACTTCACAAACACAAACTGCACCCACATCACCAGCACTGGCCTATCAGGCACTCAGCCACAAGTGACATCACAAACACAAACTGCACCCACAGGACAAGCACTGGCCTATCAGGCACTGAGCCACAAGTGACATCACAAACACAAACTGCACCCACATCACCAGCACTGGCCTATCAGGCACTCAGCCACAAGTGACATCACAAACACAAACTGCACCCACATCACCAGCACTGGCCTATCAGGCACTGAGCCACAAGTGACTTCACAACCACAAACTGCACCCACAGGACCAGCACTGGCCTATCAGGCACTCAGCCACAAGTGACATCACAAACACAAACTGCAGCCACATCACCAGCACTGGCCTATCAGGCACTGAGCCACAAGTGACATCACAAACACAAAGTGCACCCACACCACCAGCACTGGCCTATCAGGCACTCAGCCACAAGTGACATCACAAACACAAACTGCAGCCACATCACCAGCACTGGCCTATCAGGCACTCAGCCACAAGTGACATCACAAACACAAACTGCACCCACACCACCAGCACTGGCCTATCAGGCACTGAGCCACAAGTGACATCACAAACACAAACTGCACCCACATCACCAGCACTGGCCTACCAGGCACTGAGCCACAAGGGACATCACAACCACAAACTCCACCCACACCACTAGCACTGGCCCATCAGGCACTGAGCCACAAGTGACATCACAAACACAAACTGCACCCACATGACCAGCACTGGCCTATCAGGCACTGAGCCACAAGTGACATCACAAACACAAATTGCACCCAGAGGACCAGCACTGGCCTATCAGGCACTCAGCCACAAGTGACCTCACAACCACAAACTGCACCCACAGGACAACCACTGGCCTATCAGGCACTGAGCCACAAGTGACATCACAAACACAAACTGCACCCACACCACCAGCACTGGCCTATCAGGCACTCAGACACAAGTGACATCACAAACACAAACTGCAGCCACACCACCAGCACTGGCCTATCAGGCACTCAGCCACAAGTGACATCACAACCACAAACTGCAGCCACATCACCAGCACTGGCCTATCAGGCACTGAGCCACAAGTGACATCACAAACACAAACTGCAGCCACACCACCAGCACTGGCCTATCAGGCACTGAGCCACAAGTGACATCACAAACACAAACTGCACCCACATCACCAGCACTGGCCTATCAGGCACTGAGCCACAAGTGACATCGCAAACACAAACTGCACCCACAGGACAAGCACTGGCCTATCAGGCACTTAGCCACAAGTGACATCACAAACACAAACTGCAGCCACAGGACAAGCACTGGCCTATCAGGCACTGAGCCACAAGTGACATCGCAAACACAAACTGCACCCACAGGACAAGCACTGGCCTATCAGGCACTCAGCCACAAGTGACATCACAAACACAAACTGCACCCACACCACCAGCACTGGCCTATCAGGCACTGAGCCACAAGTGACTTCACAAACACAAACTGCACCCACATCACCAGCACTGGCCTATCAGGCACTCAGCCACAAGTGACATCACAAACACAAACTGCACCCACATCACCAGCACTGGCCTATCAGGCACTGAGCCACAAGTGACATCACAACCACAAACTGCACCCACACCACCAGCACTGGCCTATCAGGCACTGAGCCACAAGTGACATCACAAACACAAACTGCACCCACATCACCAGCACTGGCCTATCAGGCACTTAGCCACAAGTGACATCACAAACACAAACCGCACCCACATCACCAGCACTGGCCTATCAGGCACTGAGCCACAAGTGACCTCACAACCACAAATTGCACCCACACCACCAGCACTGGCCTATCAGGCACTGAGCCACAAGTGACCTCACAACCACAAACTGCAGCCACACCACCAGCACTGGCCTATCAGGCACTGAGCCACAAGTGACATCACAAACACAAAATCCACCCATACCACCAGCACTGGCCTATCAGGCACTCAGCCACAAGTGACATCACAAACACAAACTGCACCCACATCACCAGCACTGGCCTATCAGGCACTGAGCCACAAGTGACATCACAAACACAAACTGCAGCCACACCACCAGCACTGGTCTATCAGGCACTCAGCCACAAGTGACATCACAAACACAAACTGCAGCCACATCACCAGCACTGGCCGATCAGGCACTCAGCCACAAGTGACATCACAAACACAAATTGCACCCACACCACCAGCACTGGCCTATCAGGCACTGAGCCACAAGTGACATCACAAACACAAAGTGCACCCACACCACCAGCACTGGCCTATCAGGCACTGAGCCACAAGTGACATCACAACCACAAACCGCACCCACATCAGCAGTACTCGCCTATCAGGCACTCAGCCACAAGTGACATCACAACCACAAAGTGCAGCCAAATCATGAGCACTGGCCTATCAGGCACTGAGCCACAAGAGACTTCACAAACACAACCAGCACCCAGAGGACAAGCACTGGCCTATCAGGCACTCAGCCAAATCTGACCTCACAACCACAAACTGCACCCACAGGACAAGCACTGGCCTATCAGGCACTGAGCCACAAGTGACATCACAACCACAAACTGCACCCACATGAACAGCACTGGCCTATCAGGCACTGAGCCACAAGTGACATCACAAACACAAACTGCACCCACATCACCAGCACTGGCCTATCAGGCACTCAGCCACAAGTGACATCACAAACACAAACTGCACCCACATCACCAGCACTGGCCTACCAGGCACTGAGCCACAAGGGACATCACAACCACAAACTCCACCCACACCACTAGCACTGGCCCATCAGGCACTGAGCCACAAGTGACATCACAAACACAAACTGCACCCACATGACCAGCACTGGCCTATCAGGCACTGAGCCACAAGTGACATCACAAACACAAATTGCACCCAGAGGACCAGCACTGGCCTATCAGGCACTCAGCCACAAGTGACCTCACAACCACAAACTGCACCCACAGGACAAGCACTGGCCTATCAGGCACTGAGCCACAAGTGACATCACAAACACAAACTGCACCCACACCACCAGCACTGGCCTATCAGGCACTCAGACACAAGTGACATCACAAACACAAACTGCAGCCACACCACCAGCACTGGCCTATCAGGCACTCAGCCACAAGTGACATCACAACCACAAACTGCAGCCACATCACCAGCACTGGCCTATCAGGCACTGAGCCACAAGTGACATCACAAACACAAACTGCAGCCACACCACCAGCACTGGCCTATCAGGCACTGAGCCACAAGTGACCTCACAAACACAAACTGCACCCACAGGACAAGCACTGGCCTATCAGGCACTGAGCCACAAGTGACATCACAACCACAAACTGCACCCACATCACCAGCACTGGCCTATCAGGCACTGAGCCACAAGTGACATCGCAAACACAAACTGCACCCACAGGACAAGCACTGGCCTATCAGGCACTTAGCCACAAGTGACATCACAAACACAAACTGCAGCCACAGGACAAGCACTGGCCTATCAGGCACTGAGCCAGAAGTGACATCGCAAACACAAACTGCACACACATCACCAGCACTGGCCTATCAGGCACTCAGCCACAAGTGACATCACAAACACAAACTGCACCCACATCACCAGCACTGGCCTATCAGGCACTGAGCCACAAGTGACATCACAACCACAAACTGCACCCACACCACCAGCACTGGCCTATCAGGCACTGAGCCACAAGTGACATCACAAACACAAACTGCACCCACATCACCAGCACTGGCCTATCAGGCACTTAGCCACAAGTGACATCACAAACACAAACCGCACCCACATCACCAGCACTGGCCTATCAGGCACTGAGCCACAAGTGACCTCACAACCACAAATTGCACCCACACCACCAGCACTGGCCTATCAGGCACTGAGCCACAAGTGACCTCACAACCACAAACTGCACCCACAGGACAAGCACTGGCCTATCAGGCACTGAGCCACAAGTGACATCACAAACACAAAATCCACCCATACCACCAGCACTGGCCTATCAGGCACTCAGCCACAAGTGACATCACAAACACAAACTGCACCCACATCACCAGCACTGGCCTATCAGGCACTGAGCCACAAGTGACATCACAAACACAAACTGCAGCCACACCACCAGCACTGGTCTATCAGGCACTCAGCCACAAGTGACATCACAAACACAAACTGCAGCCACATCACCAGCACTGGCCGATCAGGCACTCAGCCACAAGTGACATCACAAACACAAATTGCACCCACACCACCAGCACTGGCCTATCAGGCACTGAGCCACAAGTGACATCACAAACACAAAGTGCACCCACACCACCAGCACTGGCCTATCAGGCACTGAGCCACAAGTGACATCACAACCACAAACCGCACCCACATCAGCAGTACTCGCCTATCAGGCACTCAGCCACAAGTGACATCACAACCACAAAGTGCAGCCAAATCATGAGCACTGGCCTATCAGGCACTGAGCCACAAGAGACTTCACAAACACAACCAGCACCCAGAGGACAAGCACTGGCCTATCAGGCACTCAGCCAAATCTGACCTCACAACCACAAACTGCACCCACAGGACAAGCACTGGCCTATCAGGCACTGAGCCACAAGTGACATCACAACCACAAACTGCACCCACATGAACAGCACTGGCCTATCAGGCACTGAGCCACAAGTGACATCACAAACACAAACTGCACCCACATCACCAGCACTGGCCTATCAGGCACTCAGCCACAAGTGACATCACAAACACAAACTGCACCCACATCACCAGCACTGGCCGATCAGGCACTCAGCCACAAGTGACATCACAACCACAAACTGCACCCACATCACCAGCACTGGCCTATCAGGCACTGAGCCACAAGTGACATCACAAACACAAAGTGCAGCCACAGGACCAGCACTGGCCTATCAGGCACTGAGCCACAAGTGACATCACAACCACAAACTGCACCCACAGGACCAGCACTGGCCTATCAGGCACTCAGCCACAAGTGACATCACAAACACAAACTGCAGCCACATCACCAGCACTGGCCTATCAGGCACTGAGCCACAAGTGACCTCACAAACACAAACTGCAGCCACATCAGCAGTACTCGCCTATCAGGCACTCAGCCACAAGTGACATCACAAACACAAACTGCACCCACATCACTAGCACTGGCCTATCAGGCACTCAGCCACAAGTGACATCACAAACACGAACTGCACCCACACCACCAGCACTGGCCTATCAGGCACTGAGCCACAAGTGACATCACAAACACAAACTGCACCCACATCACCAGCACTGGCCTATCAGGCACTGAGCCACAAGTAACATCACAAACACAAACTGCACCCACATCACCAGCACTGGCCTACCAGGCACTGAGCCACAAGTGACATCACAAACACAAACTCCACCCACACCACTAGCACTGGCCCATCAGGCACTGAGCCACAAGTGACATCACAAACACAAACTGCACCCACATGACCAGCACTGGCCTATCAGGCACTCAGCCACAAGTGACATCACAAACACAAATTGCACCCAGAGGACCAGCACTGGCCTATCAGGCACTCAGCCACAAGTGACCTCACAACCACAAACTGCACCCACAGGACAAGCACTGGCCTATCAGGCACTGAGCCACAAGTGACATCACAAACACAAACTGCACCCACACCACCAGCACTGGCCTATCAGGCACTCAGACACAAGTGACATCACAAACACAAACTGCAGCCACACCACCAGCACTGGCCTATCAGGCACTCAGCCACAAGTGACATCACAACCACAAACTGCAGCCACATCACCAGCACTGGCCTATCAGGAACTGAGCCACAAGTGACATCACAAACACAAACTGCAGCCACACCACCAGCACTGGCCTATCAGGCACTGAGCCACAAGTGACCTCACAAACACAAACTGCACCCACAGGACAAGCACTGGCCTATCAGGCACTGAGCCACAAGTGACACCACAACCACAAACTGCACCCACATCACCAGCACTGGCCTATCGGGCACTCAGCCACAAGTGACATCACAAACACAAACTGCACCCACATCACCAGCACTGGCCTATCAGGCACTGAGCCACAGGTGACATCACAAACACAAACTGGACCCACATCACCAGCACTGTGCTATCATGCACTCAGCCACAAGTGACATCACAAACACAAATTGCACCCACACCACCAGCACTGGCCTATCAGGCACTGAGCCACAAGTGACATCACAACCACAAACTGCACCCACATCACCAGCACTGGCCTATCAGGCACTGAGCCACAAGTGACCTCACAACCACAAACTGCACCCACATCACCAGCACTGGCCTATCAGGCACTGAGCCACAAGTGACATCACAACCACAAACTGCACCCACATCACCAGCACTGGCCTATCAGGCACTCAGCCACAAGTGACATCACAACCAGAAACTGCAGCCAAATCATGAGCACTGGCCTATCAGGCACTGAGCCACAAGAGACTTCACAAACACAACCAGCACCCAGAGGACAAGCACTGGCCTATCAGGCACTGAGCCACAAGTGACCTCACAACCACAAACTGCACCCACAGGACAAGCACTGGCCTATCAGGCACTCAGCCACAAGTGACATCACAAACACAAACTGCAGCCACAGGACAAGCACTGGCCTATCAGGCACTGAGCCACAAGTGACATCGCAAACACAAACTGCACCCACAGGACAAGCACTGGCCTATCAGGCACTGAGCCACAAGTGACATCACAAACACAAACTGCAGCCACATCACCAGCACTGGCCTATCAGGCACTGAGCCACAAGTGACATCACAACCACAAACTGAACCCACATCACCAGCACTGGCCTATCAGGCACTCAGCCACAAGTGACATCACAAACACAAACTGCAGCCACAGGACAAGCACTGGCCTATCAGGCACTCAGCCACAAGTGACATCACAAACACAAACTGCACCCACACCACCAGCACTGGCCTATCAGGCACTCGGCCACAAGTGACATCACAACCACAAATTGCACCCGCACCACCAGCACTGGCCTATCAGGCACTGAGCCACAAGTGAACTCACAAACACAAACTGCACCCACACCACCAGCACTGGCCTATCAGGCACTGAGCCACAAGTGAACTCACAAACACAAACTGCACCCACACCACCAGCACTGGCCTATCAGGCACTGAGCCACAAGTGACATCACAAACACAAAGTGCACCCACACCACCAGCACTGGCCTATCAGGCACTGAGCCACAAGTGACATCACAACCACAAACCGCACCCACATCAGCAGTACTCGCCTATCAGGCACTGAGCCACAAGTGACATCACAACCACAAAGTGCAGCCAAATCATGAGCACTGGCCTATCAGGCACTGAGCCACAAGAGACTTCACAAACACAACCAGCACCCAGAGGACAAGCACTGGCCTATCAGGCACTGAGCCACAAGTGACCTCACAACCACAAACTGCACCCACAGGACAAGCACTGGCCTATCAGGCACTCAGCCACAAGTGACATCACAAACACAAACTGCAGCCACAGGACAAGCACTGGCCTATCAGGCACTGAGCCACAAGTGACATCGCAAACACAAACTGCACCCACAGGACAAGCACTGGCCTATCAGGCACTGAGCCACAAGTGACATCACAACCACAAACTGCACCCACATCACCAGCACTGGCCGATCAGGCACTCAGCCACAAGTGACATCACAAACACAAACTGCACCCACATCACCAGCACTGGCCTATCAGGCACTCAGCCACAAGTGACATCACAAACACAAATTGCACCCACACCACCAGCACTGGCCTATCAGGCACTCAGCCACAAGTGACATCACAAACACAAACTGCACCCACACCACCAGCACTGGCCTATCAGGCACTGAGCCACAAGTGACATCACAAACACAAACTGCACCCACACCACCAGCACTGGCCTATCAGGCACTGAGCCACAAGTGACATCACAAACACAAACTGCAGCCACATCACCAGCACTGGCCTATCAGGCACTCAGCCACAAGTGACATCACAAACACAAACTGCACCCACATCACCAGCACTGGCCTATCAGGCACTGAGCCACAAGTGACATCACAAACACAAAGTGCACCCACACCACCAGCACTGGCCTATCAGGCACTGAGCCACAAGTGACATCACAACCACAAACCGCACCCACATCAGCAGTACTCGCCTATCAGGCACTGAGCCACAAGTGACATCACAACCACAAAGTGCAGCCAAATCATGAGCACTGGCCTATCAGGCACTGAGCCACAAGAGACTTCACAAACACAACCAGCACCCAGAGGACAAGCACTGGCCTATCAGGCACTGAGCCACAAGTGACCTCACAACCACAAACTGCACCCACAGGACAAGCACTGGCCTATCAGGCACTCAGCCACAAGTGACATCACAAACACAAACTGCAGCCACAGGACAAGCACTGGCCTATCAGGCACTGAGCCACAAGTGACATCACAAACACAAACTGCACCCACAGGACAAGCACTGGCCTATCAGGCACTGAGCCACAAGTGACATCACAAACACAAACTGCAGCCACATCACCAGCACTGGCCGATCAGGCACTGAGCCACAAGTGACATCACAAACACAAACTGCACCCACATCACCAGCACTGGCCTATCAGGCACTCAGCCACAAGTGACATCACAAACACAAACTGCACCCACATCACCAGCACTGGCCTATCAGGCACTCAGCCACAAGTGACATCACAAACACAAACCGCACCCACATCAGCAGTACTCGACTATCAGGCACTCAGCCACAAGTGACATCACAATCACAAAGTGCAGCCAAATCATGAGCACTGGCCTATCAGGCACTGAGCCACAAGAGACTTCACAAACACAACCAGCACCCACAGGACAAGCACTGGCCTATCAGGCACTGAGCCACAAGTGACCTCACAACCACAAACTGCACCCACAGGACAAGCACTGGCCTATCAGGCACTTAGCCACAAGTGACATCACAAACACAAACTGCAGCCACAGGACAAGCACTGGCCTATCAGGCACTGAGCCACAAGTGACATCGCAAACACAAACTGCACCCACAGGACAAGCACTGGCCTATCAGGCACTCAGCCACAAGTGACATCACAAACACAAACTGCAGCCACATCACCAGCACTGGCCTATCAGGCACTGAGCCACAAGTGACATCACAAACACAAACTGAACCCACATCACCAGCACTGGCCTATCAGGCACTCAGCCACAAGTGACATCACAAACAAAAACTGCAGCCACATCACCAGCACTGGCCTATCAGGCACTCAGCCACAAGTGACATCACAAACACAAACTGCACCCACACCACCAGCACTGGCCTATCAGGCACTGAGCCACAAGTGACTTCACAAACACAAACTGCACCCACATCACCAGCACTGGCCTATCAGGCACTCAGCCACAAGTGACATCACAAACACAAACTGCACCCACATCACCAGCACTGGCCTATCAGGCACTGAGCCACAAGTGACATCACAAACACAAACTGCACCCACACCACCAGCACTGGCCTATCAGGCACTGAGCCACAAGTGACATCACAAACACAAACTGCACCCACATCACCAGCACTGGCCTATCAGGCACTCAGCCACAAGTGACATCACAAACACAAACTGCACCCACATCACCAGCACTGGCCTATCAGGCACTGAGCCACAAGTGACCTCACAACCACAAATTGCACCCACACCACCAGCACTGGCCTATCAGGCACTCAGCCACAAGTGACCTCACAACCACAAACTGCACCCACATCACCAGCACTGGCCTATCAGGCACTGAGCCACAAGTGACATCACAAACACAAAATCCACCCATACCACCAGCACTGGCCTATCAGGCACTGAGCCACAAGTGACATCACAAACACAAACTGCACCCACATCACCAGCACTGGCCTATCAGGCACTGAGCCACAAGTGACATCACAAACACAAACTGCAGCCACACCACCAGCACTGGCCTATCAGGCACTCAGCCACAAGTGACATCACAAACACAAACTGCAGCCACATCACCAGCACTGGCCTATCAGGCACTCAGCCACAAGTGACCTCACAAACACAAACTGCACCCACACCACCAGCACTGCCCTATCAGGCACTGAACCACAAGTGACATCACAAACACAAACTGCAGCCAAATCATGAGCACTGGCCTATCAGGCACTGAGCCACAAGAGACTTCACAAACACAACCAGCACCCAGAGGACAAGCACTGGCCTATCAGGCACTCAGCCAAATCTGACCTCACAACCACAAACTGCACCCACAGGACAAGCACTGGCCTATCAGGCACTGAGCCACAAGTGACATCACAACCACAAACTGCACCCACATGAACAGCACTGGCCTATCAGGCACTCAGACACAAGTGACATCACAAACACAAACTGCACCCACACCACCAGCACTGGCCTATCAGGCACTCAGCCACAAGTGACATCACAAACACAAACTGCAGCCACATCACCAGCACTGGCCTATCAGGCACTCAGCCACAAGTGACATCACAAACACAAAATCCACCCACATCACCAGCACTGGCCTATCAGGCACTGAGCCACAAGTGACATCACAAACACAAAGTGCAGCCACATCACCAGCACTGGCCTATCAGGCACTGAGCCACAAGTGACTTCACAACCACAAACTGCACCCACAGGACCAGCACTGGCCTATCAGGCACTGAGCCACAAGTGACATCACAACCACAAAGTGCAGCCAAATCATGAGCACTGGCCTATCAGGCACTGAGCCACAAGAGACTTCACAAACACAACCAGCACCCAGAGGACAAGCACTGGCCTATCAGGCACTGAGCCACAAGTGACCTCACAACCACAAACTGCAGCCACATCACCAGCACTGGCCTATCAGGCACTCAGCCACAGGTGACATCACAACCACAAATTGCACCCGCACCACCAGCACTGGCCTATCAGGCACTCAGCCACAAGTGACATCGCAAACACAAACTGCACCCACATCACCAGCACTGGCCTATCAGGCACTCAGCCACAAGTGACATCACAAACACAAACTGCACCCACATCACCAGCACTGGCCTACCAGGCACTGAGCCACAAGGGACATCACAACCACAAACTGCACCCACACCACGAGCACTGGCCTATCAGGCACTGAGCCACAAGTGACATCACAACCACAAAGTGCAGCCAAATCATGAGCACTGGCCTATCAGGCACTGAGCCACAAGTGACCTCACAAACACAAACTGCACCCACATCACCAGCACTGGCCTATCAGGCACTGAGCCACAAGTGACATCACAAACACAAACTGCACCCACATCACCAGCACTGGCCTATCAGGCACTGAAACACAAGTGACATCGCAAACACAAACTGCACCCACAGGACAAGCACTGGCCTATCAGGCACTCAGCCACAAGTGACATCACAACAACAAACTGCAGCCACATCACCAGCACTGGCCTATCAGGCACTGAGCCACAAGTGACATCACAAACACAAACTGCACCCACATCACCAGCACTGGCCTATCAGGCACTCAGCCACAAGTGACATCACAAACACAAACTGCACCCACAGGACAAGCACTGTGCTATCATGCACTCAGCCACAAGTGACATCACAAACACAAACTGCACACACATCACCAGCACTGGCCTATCAGGCACTGAGCCACAAGTGACATCACAAACACAAAGTGCACCCACACCACCAGCACTGGCCTATCAGGCACTGAGCCACAAGTGACATCACAACCACAAACCGCACCCACATCAGCAGTACTCGCCTATCAGGCACTGAGCCACAAGTGACATCACAACCACAAAGTGCAGCCAAATCATGAGCACTGGCCTATCAGGCACTGAGCCACAAGAGACTTCACAAACACAACCAGCACCCAGAGGACAAGCACTGGCCTATCAGGCACTGAGC
Organism: Apteryx mantelli; assembly: GCF_036417845.1. Classification (NCBI taxonomy): domain Eukaryota; kingdom Metazoa; phylum Chordata; class Aves; order Apterygiformes; family Apterygidae; genus Apteryx; species Apteryx mantelli. The sequence continues at coordinate 2,035,302 of NW_027118766.1, forward strand.
CACAAGTGACCTCACAACCACAAACTGCACCCACAGGACAAGCACTGGCCTATCAGGCACTCAGCCACAAGTGACATCACAAACACAAACTGCAGCCACAGGACAAGCACTGGCCTATCAGGCACTGAGCCACAAGTGACATCACAAACACAAACTGCACCCACAGGACAAGCACTGGCCTATCAGGCACTGAGCCACAAGTGACATCACAACCACAAACTGCACCCACATCACCAGCACTGGCCTATCAGGCACTCAGCCACAAGTGACATCACAAACACAAACCGCACCCACATCAGCAGTACTCGCCTATCAGGCACTCAGCCACAAGTGACATCACAAACACAAACTGCAGCCACAGGACAAGCACTGGCCTATCAGGCACTTAGCCACAAGTGACATCACAAACACAAACTGCAGCCACAGGACAAGCACTGGCCTATCAGGCACTGAGCCACAAGTGACATCGCAAACACAAACTGCACCCACAGGACAAGCACTGGCCTATCAGGCACTCAGCCACAAGTGACATCACAAACACAAATTGCACCCACACCACCAGCACTGGCCTATCAGGCACTGAGCCACAAGTGACATCACAAACACAAAGTGCACCCACACCACCAGCACTGGCCTATCAGGCACTGAGCCACAAGTGACATCACAACCACAAACTGCACCCACATCAGCAGTACTGGCCTATCAGGCACTCAGCCACAAGTGACATCACAAACACAAACTGCACCCACATCACCAGCACTGGCCGATCAGGCACTCAGCCACAAGTGACATCACAACCACAAACTGCACCCACATCACCAGCACTGGCCTATCAGGCACTGAGCCACAAGTGACATCACAAACACAAAGTGCAGCCACAGGACCAGCACTGGCCTATCAGGCACTGAGCCACAAGTGACATCACAACCACAAACTGCACCCACAGGACCAGCACTGGCCTATCAGGCACTCAGCCACAAGTGACATCACAAACACAAACTGCACCCACATCACCAGCACTGGCCTATCAGGCACTGAGCCACAAGTGACCTCACAAACACAAACTGCAGCCACATCAGCAGTACTCGCCTATCAGGCACTCAGCCACAAGTGACATCACAAACACAAACTGCACCCACATCACTAGCACTGGCCTATCAGGCACTCAGCCACAAGTGACATCACAAACACGAACTGCACCCACACCACCAGCACTGGCCTATCAGGCACTGAGCCACAAGTGACATCACAAACACAAACTGCACCCACATCACCAGCACTGGCCTATCAGGCACTGAGCCACAAGTAACATCACAAACACAAACTGCACCCACATCACCAGCACTGGCCTACCAGGCACTGAGCCACAAGGGACATCACAACCACAAACTCCACCCACACCACTAGCACTGGCCCATCAGGCACTGAGCCACAAGTGACATCACAAACACAAACTGCACCCACATGACCAGCACTGGCCTATCAGGCACTCAGCCACAAGTGACATCACAAACACAAATTGCACCCAGAGGACCAGCACTGGCCTAACAGGCACTCAGCCACAAGTGACCTCACAACCACAAACTGCACCCACAGGACAAGCACTGGCCTATCAGGCACTGAGCCACAAGTGACATCACAAACACAAACTGCACCCACACCACCAGCACTGGCCTATCAGGCACTCAGACACAAGTGACATCACAAACACAAACTGCAGCCACACCACCAGCACTGGCCTATCAGGCACTCAGCCACAAGTGACATCACAACCACAAACTGCAGCCACATCACCAGCACTGGCCTATCAGGCACTGAGCCACAAGTGACATCACAAACACAAACTGCAGCCACACCACCAGCACTGGCCTATCAGGCACTGAGCCACAAGTGACCTCACAAACACAAACTGCACCCACAGGACAAGCACTGGCCTATCAGGCACTGAGCCACAAGTGACACCACAACCACAAACTGCACCCACATCACCAGCACTGGCCTATCGGGCACTCAGCCACAAGTGACATCACAAACACAAACTGCACCCACATCACCAGCACTGGCCTATCAGGCACTGAGCCACAGGTGACATCACAAACACAAACTGGACCCACATCACCAGCACTGTGCTATCATGCACTCAGCCACAAGTGACATCACAAACACAAATTGCACCCACACCACCAGCGCTGGCCTATCAGGCACTGAGCCACAAGTGACATCACAACCACAAACTGCACCCACATCACCAGCACTGGCCTATCAGGCACTGAGCCACAAGTGACATCACAAACACAAACTGCACCCACATCACCAGCACTGGTCTATCAGGCACTGAGCCACAAGTGACATCACAAACACAAACTGCACCCACATCACCAGCACTGGCCTATCAGGCACTCAGCCACAAGTGACATCACAACCAGAAACTGCAGCCAAATCATGAGCACTGGCCTATCAGGCACTGAGCCACAAGAGACTTCACAAACACAACCAGCACCCAGAGGACAAGCACTGGCCTATCAGGCACTGAGCCACAAGTGACATCACAAACACAAACTGCAGCCACAGGACAAGCACTGGCCTATCAGGCACTGAGCCACAAGTGACATCGCAAACACAAATTGCACCCACAGGACAAGCACTGGCCTATCAGGCACTGAGCCACAAGTGACATCACAAACACAAACTGCAGCCACATCACCAGCACTGGCCTATCAGGCACTGAGCCACAAGTGACATCACAACCACAAACTGAACCCACATCACCAGCACTGGCCTATCAGGCACTCAGCCACAAGTGACATCACAAACACAAACTGCAGCCACAGGACAAGCACTGGCCTATCAGGCACTCAGCCACAAGTGACATCACAAACACAAACTGCACCCACATCACCAGCACTGGCCTATCAGGCACTGAGCCACAAGTGACATCACAAACACAAATTGCACCCACACCACCAGCACTGGCCTATCAGGCACTCAGCCACAAGTGACATCACAAACACAAACTGCACCCACACCACCAGCACTGGCCTATCAGGCACTGAGCCACAAGTGACATCACAAACACAAACTGAACCCACACCACCAGCACTGGCCTATCAGGCACTGAGCCACAAGTGACATCACAAACACAAACTGCAGCCACATCACCAGCACTGGCCTATCAGGCACTGAGCCACAAGTGACATCACAAACACAAACTGCACCCACATCACCAGCACTGGCCTATCAGGCACTGAGCCACAAGTGACATCACAAACACAAAGTGCACCCACACCACCAGCACTGGCCTATCAGGCACTGAGCCACAAGTGACATCACAACCACAAACCGCACCCACATCAGCAGTACTCGCCTATCAGGCACTGAGCCACAAGTGACATCACAACCACAAAGTGCAGCCAAATCATGAGCACTGGCCTATCAGGCACTGAGCCACAAGAGACTTCACAAACACAACCAGCACCCAGAGGACAAGCACTGGCCTATCAGGCACTGAGCCACAAGTGACCTCACAACCACAAACTGCACCCACAGGACAAGCACTGGCCTATCAGGCACTCAGCCACAAGTGACATCACAAACACAAACTGCAGCCACAGGACAAGCACTGGCCTATCAGGCACTGAGCCACAAGTGACATCGCAAACACAAACTGCACCCACAGGACAAGCACTGGCCTATCAGGCACTGAGCCACAAGTGACATCACAAACACAAACTGCAGCCACATCACCAGCACTGGCCGATCAGGCACTGAGCCACAAGTGACATCACAAACACAAACTGCACCCACATCACCAGCACTGGCCTATCAGGCACTCAGCCACAAGTGACATCACAAACACAAACTGCACCCACATCACCAGCACTGGCCTATCAGGCACTCAGCCACAAGTGACATCACAAACACAAACCGCACCCACATCAGCAGTACTCGACTATCAGGCACTCAGCCACAAGTGACATCACAATCACAAAGTGCAGCCAAATCATGAGCACTGGCCTATCAGGCACTGAGCCACAAGAGACTTCACAAACACAACCAGCACCCACAGGACAAGCACTGGCCTATCAGGCACTGAGCCACAAGTGACCTCACAACCACAAACTGCACCCACAGGACAAGCACTGGCCTATCAGGCACTTAGCCACAAGTGACATCACAAACACAAACTGCAGCCACAGGACAAGCACTGGCCTATCAGGCACTGAGCCACAAGTGACATCGCAAACACAAACTGCACCCACAGGACAAGCACTGGCCTATCAGGCACTCAGCCACAAGTGACATCACAAACACAAACTGCAGCCACATCACCAGCACTGGCCTATCAGGCACTGAGCCACAAGTGACATCACAAACACAAACTGAACCCACATCACCAGCACTGGCCTATCAGGCACTCAGCCACAAGTGACATCACAAACACAAACTGCAGCCACATCACCAGCACTGGCCTATCAGGCACTCAGCCACAAGTGACATCACAAACACAAACTGCACCCACACCACCAGCACTGGCCTATCAGGCACTGAGCCACAAGTGACTTCACAAACACAAACTGCACCCACATCACCAGCACTGGCCTATCAGGCACTCAGCCACAAGTGACATCACAAACACAAACTGCACCCACATCACCAGCACTGGCCTATCAGGCACTGAGCCACAAGTGACATCACAAACACAAACTGCACCCACACCACCAGCACTGGCCTATCAGGCACTGAGCCACAAGTGACATCACAAACACAAACTGCACCCACATCACCAGCACTGGCCTATCAGGCACTCAGCCACAAGTGACATCACAAACACAAACTGCACCCACATCACCAGCACTGGCCTATCAGGCACTGAGCCACAAGGGACATCACAACCACAAATTGCACCCACACCACCAGCACTGGCCTATCAGGCACTCAGCCACAAGTGACCTCACAACCACAAACTGCACCCACATCACCAGCACTGGCCTATCAGGCACTGAGCCACAAGTGACATCACAAACACAAAATCCACCCATACCACCAGCACTGCCCTATCAGGCACTGAGCCACAAGTGACATCACAAACACAAACTGCAGCCACATCACCAGCACTGGCCTATCAGGCACTGAGCCACAAGTGACATCACAAACACAAACTGCAGCCACACCACCAGCACTGGTCTATCAGGCACTCAGCCACAAGTGACATCACAAACACAAACTGCAGCCACATCACCAGCACTGGCCGATCAGGCACTCAGCCACAAGTGACATCACAAACACAAATTGCACCCACACCACCAGCACTGGCCTATCAGGCACTGAGCCACAAGTGACATCACAAACACAAAGTGCACCCACACCACCAGCACTGGCCTATCAGGCACTGAGCCACAAGTGACATCACAACCACAAACCGCACCCACATCAGCAGTACTCGCCTATCAGGCACTGAGCCACAAGTGACATCACAACCACAAAGTGCAGCCAAATCATGAGCACTGGCCTATCAGGCACTGAGCCACAAGAGACTTCACAAACACAACCAGCACCCAGAGGACAAGCACTGGCCTATCAGGCACTCAGCCAAATCTGACCTCACAACCACAAACTGCACCCACAGGACAAGCACTGGCCTATCAGGCACTGAGCCACAAGTGACATCACAACCACAAACTGCACCCACATGAACAGCACTGGCCTATCAGGCACTCAGCCACAAGTGACATCACAAACACAAACTGCAGCCACATCACCAGCATTGGCCTATCAGGCACTCAGCCACAAGTGACATCACAAACACAAACTGCAGCCACATCACCAGCACTGGCCGATCAGGCACTCAGCCACAAGTGACATCACAAACACAAAATCCACCCACATCACCAGCACTGGCCTATCAGGCACTGAGCCACAAGTGACATCACAAACACAAAGTGCAGCCACAGGACCAGCACTGGCCTATCAGGCACTGAGCCACAAGTGACTTCACAACCACAAACTGCACCCACAGGACCAGCACTGGCCTATCAGGCACTCAGCCACAAGTGACATCACAAACACAAACTGCAGCCACATCACCAGCACTGGCCTATCAGGCACTGAGCCACAAGTGACCTCACAAACACAAACTGCAGCCACATCACCAGCACTGGCCTATCAGGCACTCAGCCACAAGTGACATCACAAACACAAAGTGCACCCACACCACCAGCACTGGCCTATCAGGCACTGAGCCACAAGTGACATCACAACCACAAAATGCACCCACATCAGCAGTACTCGCCTATCAGGCACTCAGCCACAAGTGACATCACAAACACAAACTGCACCCACATCACTAGCACTGGCCTATCAGGCACTCAGCCACAAGTGACATCACAAACACGAACTGCACCCACACCACCAGCACTGGCCTATCAGGCACTGAGCCACAAGTGACATCACAAACACAAACTGCACCCACATCACCAGCACTGGCCTATCAGGCACTGAGCCACAAGTAACATCACAAACACAAACTGCACCCACATCACCAGCACTGGCCTACCAGGCACTGAGCCACAAGGGACATCACAACCACAAACTCCACCCACACCACTAGCACTGGCCCATCAGGCACTGAGCCACAAGTGACATCACAAACACAAACTGCACCCACATGACCAGCACTGGCCTATCAGGCACTGAGCCACAAGTGACATCACAAACACAAATTGCACCCAGAGGACCAGCCCTGGCCTATCAGGCACTCAGCCACAAGTGACCTCACAACCACAAACTGCACCCACAGGACAAGCACTGGCCTATCAGGCACTGAGCCACAAGTGACATCACAAACACAAACTGCACCCACACCACCAGCACTGGCCTATCAGGCACTGAGCCACAAGTGACATCACAAACACAAACTGCACCCACACCACCAGCACTGGCCTATCAGGCACTCAGCCACAAGTGACATCACAACCACAAACTGCAGCCACATCACCAGCACTGGCCTATCAGGCACTCAGCCACAAGTGACATCACAAACACAAACTGCACCCACACCACCAGCACTGGCCTATCAGGCACTGAGCCACAAGTGACATCACAAACACAAACTGCACCCACATCACCAGCACTGGCCTATCAGGCACTCAGCCACAAGTGACACCACAACCACAAACTGCACCCACATCACCAGCACTGGCCTATCGGGCACTCAGCCACAAGTGACATCACAAACACAAACTGCAGCCACATCACCAGCACTGGCCTATCAGGCACTGAGCCACAGGTGACATCACAAACACAAACTGGACCCACATCACCAGCACTGTGCTATCATGCACTCAGCCACAAGTGACATCACAAACACAAATTGCACCCACACCACCAGCACTGGCCTATCAGGCACTGAGCCACAAGTGACATCACAACCACAAACTGCACCCACATCACCAGCACTGGCCTATCAGGCACTGAGCCACAAGTGACATCACAAACACAAACTGCACCCACATCACCAGCACTGGCCTATCAGGCACTGAGCCACAAGTGACATCACAACCACAAACTGCACCCACATCACCAGCACTGGCCTATCAGGCACTGAGCCACAAGTGACATCACAACCAGAAACTGCAGCCAAATCATGAGCACTGGCCTATCAGGCACTGAGCCACAAGAGACTTCACAAACACAACCAGCACCCAGAGGACAAGCACTGGCCTATCAGGCACTGAGCCACAAGTGACCTCACAACCACAAACTGCACCCACAGGACAAGCACTGGCCTATCAGGCACTGAGCCACAAGTGACATCACAAACACAAACTGCACCCACATCACCAGCACTGGCCTATCAGGCACTGAGCCACAAGTGACATCACAAACACAAACTGCAGCCACATCACCAGCACTGGCCTATCAGGCACTGAGCCACAAGTGACATCACAACCACAAACTGAACCCACATCACCAGCACTGGCCTATCAGGCACTCAGCCACAAGTGACATCACAAACACAAACTGCAGCCACAGGACAAGCACTGGCCTATCAGGCACTCAGCCACAAGTGACATCACAAACACAAACTGCACCCACACCACCAGCACTGGCCTATCAGGCACTCAGCCACAAGTGACATCACAACCACAAATTGCACCCGCACCACCAGCACTGGCCTATCAGGCACTGAGCCACAAGTGAACTCACAAACACAAACTGCACCCACACCACCAGCACTGGCCTATCAGGCACTGAGCCACAAGTGACATCACAAACACAAACTGCAGCCACATCACCAGCACTGGCCTATCAGGCACTGAGCCACAAGTGACATCACAAACACAAACTGAACCCACAGGACAAGTACTGGCCTATCATGCACTCAGCCACAAGTGACATCACAACCACAAACTGCACCCACAGGACAAGCACTGGCCTATCAGGCACTGAGCCACAAGTGAAATCACAAACACAAACTGCAGCCACATCACCAGCACTGGCCTATCAGGCACTGAGCCACAAGTGACATCACAAACACAAACTGCACCCACATCACCAGCACTGGCCTATCAGGCACTGAGACACAAGTGACATCACAACCACAAACTGCACCCACATCACCAGCACTGGCCTATCAGGCACTGAGCCACAAGTGACATCACAACCACAAACTGCAGCCACATCACCAGCACTGGCCTATCAGGCACTGAGCCACAAGTGACATCACAACTACAAATTGCAGCCATGTGACCAGCACTGGCCCATCAGGCACTGAGCCACAAGTGACATCACAAACACAAACTGCACCCACATCACCAGCACTGGCCTATCAGGCACTGAGCCACAAGTGACATCACAAACACAAAGTGCACCCACACCACCAGCACTGGCCTATCAGGCACTGAGCCACAAGTGACATCACAACCACAAACCGCACCCACATCAGCAGTACTCGCCTATCAGGCACTGAGCCACAAGTGACATCACAACCACAAAGTGCAGCCAAATCATGAGCACTGGCCTATCAGGCACTGAGCCACAAGAGACTTCACAAACACAACCAGCACCCAGAGGACAAGCACTGGCCTATCAGGCACTGAGCCACAAGTGACCTCACAACCACAAACTGCACCCACAGGACAAGCACTGGCCTATCAGGCACTCAGCCACAAGTGACATCACAAACACAAACTGCAGCCACAGGACAAGCACTGGCCTATCAGGCACTGAGCCACAAGTGACATCGCAAACACAAACTGCACCCACAGGACAAGCACTGGCCTATCAGGCACTGAGCCACAAGTGACATCACAAACACAAACTGCAGCCACATCACCAGCACTGGCCGATCAGGCACTGAGCCACAAGTGACATCACAAACACAAACTGCACCCACATCACCAGCACTGGCCTATCAGGCACTCAGCCACAAGTGACATCACAAACACAAACTGCACCCACATCACCAGCACTGGCCTATCAGGCACTCAGCCACAAGTGACATCACAAACACAAACCGCACCCACATCAGCAGTACTCGACTATCAGGCACTCAGCCACAAGTGACATCACAATCACAAAGTGCAGCCAAATCATGAGCACTGGCCTATCAGGCACTGAGCCACAAGAGACTTCACAAACACAACCAGCACCCACAGGACAAGCACTGGCCTATCAGGCACTGAGCCACAAGTGACCTCACAACCACAAACTGCACCCACAGGACAAGCACTGGCCTATCAGGCACTTAGCCACAAGTGACATCACAAACACAAACTGCAGCCACAGGACAAGCACTGGCCTATCAGGCACTGAGCCACAAGTGACATCGCAAACACAAACTGCACCCACAGGACAAGCACTGGCCTATCAGGCACTCAGCCACAAGTGACATCACAAACACAAACTGCAGCCACATCACCAGCACTGGCCTATCAGGCACTGAGCCACAAGTGACATCACAAACACAAACTGAACCCACATCACCAGCACTGGCCTATCAGGCACTCAGCCACAAGTGACATCACAAACACAAACTGCAGCCACATCACCAGCACTGGCCTATCAGGCACTCAGCCACAAGTGACATCACAAACACAAACTGCACCCACACCACCAGCACTGGCCTATCAGGCACTGAGCCACAAGTGACTTCACAAACACAAACTGCACCCACATCACCAGCACTGGCCTATCAGGCACTCAGCCACAAGTGACATCACAAACACAAACTGCACCCACATCACCAGCACTGGCCTATCAGGCACTGAGCCACAAGTGACATCACAAACACAAACTGCACCCACACCACCAGCACTGGCCTATCAGGCACTGAGCCACAAGTGACATCACAAACACAAACTGCACCCACATCACCAGCACTGGCCTATCAGGCACTCAGCCACAAGTGACATCACAAACACAAACTGCACCCACATCACCAGCACTGGCCTATCAGGCACTGGGCCACAAGGGACATCACAACCACAAATTGCACCCACACCACCAGCACTGGCCTATCAGGCACTCAGCCACAAGTGACCTCACAACCACAAACTGCACCCACATCACCAGCACTGGCCTATCAGGCACTGAGCCACAAGTGACATCACAAACACAAAATCCACCCATACCACCAGCACTGCCCTATCAGGCACTGAGCCACAAGTGACATCACAAACACAAACTGCACCCACATCACCAGCACTGGCCTATCAGGCACTGAGCCACAAGTGACATCACAAACACAAACTGCAGCCACACCACCAGCACTGGTCTATCAGGCACTCAGCCACAAGTGACATCACAAACACAAACTGCAGCCACATCACCAGCACTGGCCGATCAGGCACTCAGCCACAAGTGACATCACAAACACAAATTGCACCCACACCACCAGCACTGGCCTATCAGGCACTGAGCCACAAGTGACATCACAAACACAAAGTGCACCCACACCACCAGCACTGGCCTATCAGGCACTGAGCCACAAGTGACATCACAACCACAAACCGCACCCACATCAGCAGTACTCGCCTATCAGGCACTGAGCCACAAGTGACATCACAACCACAAAGTGCAGCCAAATCATGAGCACTGGCCTATCAGGCACTGAGCCACAAGAGACTTCACAAACACAACCAGCACCCAGAGGACAAGCACTGGCCTATCAGGCACTCAGCCAAATCTGACCTCACAACCACAAACTGCACCCACAGGACAAGCACTGGCCTATCAGGCACTGAGCCACAAGTGACATCACAACCACAAACTGCACCCACATGAACAGCACTGGCCTATCAGGCACTCAGCCACAAGTGACATCACAAACACAAACTGCAGCCACATCACCAGCATTGGCCTATCAGGCACTCAGCCACAAGTGACATCACAAACACAAACTGCAGCCACATCACCAGCACTGGCCGATCAGGCACTCAGCCACAAGTGACATCACAAACACAAAATCCACCCACATCACCAGCACTGGCCTATCAGGCACTGAGCCACAAGTGACATCACAAACACAAAGTGCAGCCACAGGACCAGCACTGGCCTATCAGGCACTGAGCCACAAGTGACTTCACAACCACAAACTGCACCCACAGGACCAGCACTGGCCTATCAGGCACTCAGCCACAAGTGACATCACAAACACAAACTGCAGCCACATCACCAGCACTGGCCTATCAGGCACTGAGCCACAAGTGACCTCACAAACACAAACTGCAGCCACATCACCAGCACTGGCCTATCAGGCACTCAGCCACAAGTGACATCACAAACACAAAGTGCACCCACACCACCAGCACTGGCCTATCAGGCACTGAGCCACAAGTGACATCACAACCACAAAATGCACCCACATCAGCAGTACTCGCCTATCAGGCACTCAGCCACAAGTGACATCACAAACACAAACTGCACCCACATCACTAGCACTGGCCTATCAGGCACTCAGCCACAAGTGACATCACAAACACGAACTGCACCCACACCACCAGCACTGGCCTATCAGGCACTGAGCCACAAGTGACATCACAAACACAAACTGCACCCACATCACCAGCACTGGCCTATCAGGCACTGAGCCACAAGTAACATCACAAACACAAACTGCACCCACATCACCAGCACTGGCCTACCAGGCACTGAGCCACAAGGGACATCACAACCACAAACTCCACCCACACCACTAGCACTGGCCCATCAGGCACTGAGCCACAAGTGACATCACAAACACAAACTGCACCCACATGACCAGCACTGGCCTATCAGGCACTGAGCCACAAGTGACATCACAAACACAAATTGCACCCAGAGGACCAGCCCTGGCCTATCAGGCACTCAGCCACAAGTGACCTCACAACCACAAACTGCACCCACAGGACAAGCACTGGCCTATCAGGCACTGAGCCACAAGTGACATCACAAACACAAACTGCACCCACACCACCAGCACTGGCCTATCAGGCACTCAGACACAAGTGACATCACAAACACAAACTGCAGCCACACCACCAGCACTGGCCTATCAGGCACTCAGCCACAAGTGACATCACAACCACAAACTGCAGCCACATCACCAGCACTGGCCTATCAGGCACTGAGCCACAAGTGACATCACAAACACAAACTGCAGCCACACCACCAGCACTGGCCTATCAGGCACTGAGCCACAAGTGACATCACAAACACAAACTGCACCCACATCACCAGCACTGGCCTATCAGGCACTCAGCCACAAGTGACACCACAACCACAAACTGCACCCACATCACCAGCACTGGCCTATCGGGCACTCAGCCACAAGTGACATCACAAACACAAACTGCACCCACATCACCAGCACTGGCCTATCAGGCACTGAGCCACAGGTGACATCACAAACACAAACTGGACCCACATCACCAGCACTGTGCTATCATGCACTCAGCCACAAGTGACATCACAAACACAAATTGCACCCACACCACCAGCACTGGCCTATCAGGCACTGAGCCACAAGTGACATCACAACCACAAACTGCACCCACATCACCAGCACTGGCCTATCAGGCACTGAGCCACAAGTGACATCACAAACACAAACTGCACCCACATCACCAGCACTGGCCTATCAGGCACTGAGCCACAAGTGACATCACAACCACAAACTGCACCCACATCACCAGCACTGGCCTATCAGGCACTGAGCCACAAGTGACATCACAACCAGAAACTGCAGCCAAATCATGAGCACTGGCCTATCAGGCACTGAGCCACAAGAGACTTCACAAACACAACCAGCACCCAGAGGACAAGCACTGGCCTATCAGGCACTGAGCCACAAGTGACCTCACAACCACAAACTGCACCCACAGGACAAGCACTGGCCTATCAGGCACTGAGCCACAAGTGACATCACAAACACAAACTGCACCCACATCACCAGCACTGGCCTATCAGGCACTGAGCCACAAGTGACATCACAAACACAAACTGCAGCCACATCACCAGCACTGGCCTATCAGGCACTGAGCCACAAGTGACATCACAACCACAAACTGAACCCACATCACCAGCACTGGCCTATCAGGCACTCAGCCACAAGTGACATCACAAACACAAACTGCAGCCACAGGACAAGCACTGGCCTATCAGGCACTCAGCCACAAGTGACATCACAAACACAAACTGCACCCACACCACCAGCACTGGCCTATCAGGCACTCAGCCACAAGTGACATCACAACCACAAATTGCACCCGCACCACCAGCACTGGCCTATCAGGCACTGAGCCACAAGTGAACTCACAAACACAAACTGCACCCACACCACCAGCACTGGCCTATCAGGCACTGAGCCACAAGTGACATCACAAACACAAACTGCAGCCACATCACCAGCACTGGCCTATCAGGCACTGAGCCACAAGTGACATCACAAACACAAACTGAACCCACAGGACAAGTACTGGCCTATCATGCACTCAGCCACAAGTGACATCACAACCACAAACTGAACCCACATCACCAGCACTGGCCTATCAGGCACTGAGCCACAAGTGAAATCACAAACACAAACTGCAGCCACATCACCAGCACTGGCCTATCAGGCACTGAGCCACAAGTGACATCACAAACACAAACTGCACCCACATCACCAGCACTGGCCTATCAGGCACTGAGCCACAAGTGACATCACAACCACAAACTGCACCCACATCACCAGCACTGGCCTATCAGGCACTGAGCCACAAGTGACATCACAACCACAAACTGCAGCCACATCACCAGCACTGGCCTATCAGGCACTGAGCCACAAGTGACATCACAACTACAAATTGCAGCCATGTGACCAGCACTGGCCCATCAGGCACTGAGCCACAAGTGACATCACAAACACAAACTGCACCCACATCACCAGCACTGGCCTATCAGGCACTGAGCCACAAGTGACATCACAAACACAAATTGCACCCACATCACCAGCACTGGCCTATCAGGCACTCAGCCACAAGTGACATCACAAACACAAACTGCACCCACAGGACAAGCACTGGGCTATCATGCACTCAGCCACAAGTGACATCACAAACACATACTGCAGCCACGTGACAAGCACTGGCCCATCAGGCACTGAGCCACAAGTGACATCAAAACTACAAATTGCTGCCATGTGACCAGCACTGGCCCATCAGGCACTGAGCCACAAGTGACATCACAAACACAAACTGCACACACATCACCAGCACTGGCCTATCAGGCACTGAGCCACAAGTGACATCACAAACACAACCAGCACCCACAGGACAAGCACTGGCCTATCAGGCACTCAGCCACAAGTGACATCACAAACACAAACTGCACCCACAAGACAAGCACTGGCCTATCAGGCACTGAGCCACAAGTGACATCACAAACACAAACTGCACCCACACCACCAGCACTGGCCTATCAGGCACTGAGCCACAAGTGACATCGCAAACACAAACTGCACCCACATCACCAGCACTGGCCTATCAGGCACTCAGCCACAAGTGACATCACAAACACAAACTGCAGCCACATCACCAGCACTGGCCTATCAGGCACTAAGCCACAAGTGACATCACAACCACAAACTGCACCCACACCACCAGCACTGGCCTATCAGGCACTGAGCCACAAGTGACATCACAAACACAAACTGCACCCACACCACCAGCACTGGCCTATCAGGCACTGAGCCACAAGTGCCATCACAAACACAAACTGCAGCCACATCACCAGCACTGGCCTATCAGGCACTGAGCCACAAGTGACATCACAAACACAAACTGCACCCACACCACCAGCACTGGCCTATCAGGCACTGAGCCACAAGTGACATCACAAACACAAACTGCAGCCACATCACCAGCACTGGCCGATCAGGCACTCAGCCACAAGTGACATCACAAACACAAATTGCACCCACACCACCAGCACTGGCCTATCAGGCACTCAGCCACAAGAGACTTCACAAACACAACCAGCACCCAGAGGACAAGCACTGGCCTATCAGGCACTCAGCCAAATCTGACCTCACAACCACAAACTGCACCCACAGGACAAGCACTGACCTATCAGGCACTGAGCCACAAGTGACATCACAAACACAAACTGCAGCCACATCACCAGCACTGGCCTATCAGGCACTGAGCCACAAGTGACATCACAACCACAAACTGCAGCCACATCACCAGCACTGGCCGATCAGGCACTGAGCCACAAGTGACACCACAACCACAAACTGCACCCACATCACCAGCACTGGCCTACCAGGCACTGAGCCACAAGGGACATCACAACCACAAACTCCACCCACACCACTAGCACTGGCCTATCAGGCACTGAGCCACAAGTGACATCACAACCACAAAGTGCAGCCAAATCATGAGCACTGGCCTATCAGGCACTGAGCCACAAGAGACTTCACAAACACAACCAGCACCCAGAGGACAAGCACTGGCCTATCAGGCACTGAGCCACAAGTGACCTCACAAACACAAAGTGCACCCACA
The DNA here is from genome assembly GCF_036417845.1 of Apteryx mantelli. Classification (NCBI taxonomy): domain Eukaryota; kingdom Metazoa; phylum Chordata; class Aves; order Apterygiformes; family Apterygidae; genus Apteryx; species Apteryx mantelli. Next base: position 2,051,327 of record NW_027118766.1, read on the forward strand.
CCACCAGCACTGGCCTATCAGGCACTGAGCCACAAGTGACATCACAAACACAAACTGCTCCCACATGACCAGCACTGGCCTATCAGGCACTGAGACACAAGTGACATCACAAACACAAACTGTAGCCATGTGACCAGCACTGGCCTATCAGGCACTGAGCAACATGTGACACCACAAACACAAACTGCACCCACACCACCAGCACTGGCCTATCAGGCACTGAGCCACAAGTGACATCACAACCACAAACTGCACCCACAGGACAAGCACTGGCCTATCAGGCACTGAGCCACAAGTGACATCACAAACACAAACTGCACCCACACCACCAGCACTGGCCTATCAGGCACTCAGCCACAAGTGACATCACAAACACAAACTGCACCCACATCACCAGCACTGGCCTATCAGGCACTGAGCCACAAGTGACATCACAAACACAAACTGCAGCCACATCACCAGCACTGGCCTATCAGGCACTCAGCCACAAGTGACATCACAAACACAAACTCCACCCACAGGACAAGCACTGGCCTATCAGGCACTGAGCCACAAGTGACATCACAAACACAAACTCCACCCACAGGACAAGCACTGGCCTATCAGGCACTGAGCCACAAGTGACATCACAAACACAAACTACAGCCATGTGACCAGCACTGGCCTATCAGGCACTGAGTCACAAGTGACATCACAAACACAAACTGCAGCCACATCACCAGCACTGGCCTATCAGGCACTGAGCCACAAGTGACATCACAAACACAAACTCCACCCACAGGACCAGCACTGGCCTATCAGGCACTCAGCCACAAGTGACATCACAACCACAAACTGCACCCACATCACCAGCACTGGCCTATCAGGCACTGAGCCACAAGTGACATCACAAACACAAATTGCACCCACACCACCAGCACTGGCCTATCAGGCACTGAGCCACAAGTGACATCACAAACACAAATTGCAGCCATAGGACCAGCACTGGCCTATCATGCACTCAGCCACAAGTGACATCACAAACACAAACCGCACCCACATCACCAGCACTGGCCTATCAGGCACTGAGACACAAGTGACATCACAAACACAAATTGCACCCACACCACCAGCACTGGCCTATCAGGCACTGAGCCACAAGTGACTTCACAAACACAACCAGCACCCACAGGACAAGCACTGGCCTATCAGGCACTCAGCCACAAGTGACATCACAACCACAAACTGCACCGACAGGACAAGCACTGGCCTATCAGGCACTGAGCCACAAGTGACATCACAAACACAAACTGCACCCACACCACCAGCACTGGCCTATCAGGCACTGAGCCACAAGTGACATCACAAACACGAACTGCAGCCACATCACCAGCACTGGCCTATCAGGCACTCAGCCACAAGTGACATCACAAACACAAACTGCACCCACATCACCAGCACTAGCCTATCAGGCACTGAGCCACAAGTGACATCAGAAACACAAATTGCACCGACATCACCAGCACTGGCCTATCAGGCACTGAGCCACAAGTGACATCACAAACACAAACTGCACCCACATCCCCAGCATTGCCCCATCAGGCACTGAGCCACAAGTGACATCACAAACACGAACTGCACCCACATCACCAGCACTGGCCTATCAGGCACTGAGCCACAAGAGACATCACAACCACAAACTGCACCCACATCACCAGCACTGGCCTATCAGGCACTCAGCCACAAGTGACATCACAAACACAAACTGCAGCCACATCACCAGCACTGGCCTATCAGGCACTCAGCCACAAGTGACCTCACAATCACAAATTGCAGCCACAGGACCAGCACTTGCCTATCAGGCACTGAGCCACAAGTGACATCACAACCACAAACTACAGCCATGTGACCAGCACTGGCCTATCAGGCACTGAGTCACAAGTGACATCACAACCACAAACTGCAGCCACATCACCAGCACTGGCCTATCAGGCACTCAGCCACAAGTGACATCACAAACACAAAGTCCACACTCAGGACCAGCACTGGCCTGTCAGGCACTCAGCCACAAGTGACATCACAAACACAAACTCCACCCACATCACCAGCACTGGCCTATCAGGAACTGAGCCACAAGTGACATCACAAACACAAACTGCACACACGTGACCAGCACTGGCCTATCAGGCACTCAGACACAAGTGACATCACAAACACAAACTGCACCCACAGGAACAGCACTGGTCTATCAGGCACTCAGCCACAAGTGACATCACAAACACAAACTGCAGCCACATCACCAGCACTGGCCTATCAGGCACTGAGCCACAAGTGACATCGCAAACACAAACTGCACCCACAGGACAAGCACTGGCCTATCAGGCACTCAGCCACAAGTGACATCAAAACCACAAACTGCAGACATGTGTCAAGCACTGGCCTATCAGGCACTGAGCCACAAGTGACATAACAAACACAAACTCCACCCACAGGACCAGCACTGGCCTATCAGGCACCGAGCTACAAGTGACATCACAACCTCAAACTGAACCCACAGGACCAGCACTGCCCTATCAGGCACTGAGCCACAAGTGACATCACAAACACAAACTGCACACACAGGACCAGCACTGGCCTATCAGGCACTGAGCCACAAGTGACATCACAAACACAAACTCCACCCATGTGACCAGCACTGGCCCATCAGGCACTGAGCCACAAGTGACTTCACAGACACAACGAGCACACACAGGAGAAGCACTGGCCTATCAGGCACTCAGCCACAAGTGACCTCACAACCACAAATTGCAGCCATGTGACCAGCACTGGCCTATCAGGCACTCAGCCACAAGTGACATCACAAACACAAACTCCACCCACACCACCAGCACTGGCCTATCAGGCACTGAGCCACAAGTGACATCACAAACACAAACTGCACCCACATCACCAGCACTGGCCTATCAGGCACTGAGCCACAAGTGACATCACAAACACAAACTCCACCCACATCACCAGCACTGGCCTATCAGGTACTCAGCCACAAGTGACATCACAAACACAAACTGCAGCCACATCACCAACACTGGCCTATCAGGCACTGAGCCACAAGTGAACTCACAAACACAAACTGCACCCACATCACCAGCACTGGCCTATCAGGCACTGAGCCACAAGTGACATCACAACCACAAACTGCACCCACATCACCAGCACTGGCCTATCAGGCACTGAGCCACAAGTGACATCACAAACACAAACTCCACCCACATCACCAGCACTGGCCTATCAGGCACTCAGCCACAAGTGAACTCACAAACACAAACTGCAGCCACATCACCAGCACTGGCCTATCAGGCACTCAGCCACAAGTGACATCACAAACACAAACTCCACCCACAGGACCAGCACTGGCCTATCAGGCACTGAGTCACAAGTGACATCACAAACACAAACTGCAGTCACAGGACAAGCACTGGCCTATCAGGCACTCAGCCACAAGTGACATCACAACCACAAACTCCACCCACAGGACCAGCTTGGCCTATCAGGCACTCAGCCACAAGTGTCCTCACAAGAACAAACTGCAGCCACATCACCAGCACTTATCTATCAGACACTGAACCACAAGTGACATCACAACCACAAACTGCACCCACATCACCAGCACTGGCCTATCAGGCACTCAGCCACAAGTGACATCACAAACACAAACTGCACCCACATCACCAGCACTGGCCTATCAGGCACTCAGCCACAAGTGACATCACAAACACAAACTGAAGCCACATCACCAGCACTGGCCTATCAGGCACTCAGCCACAAGTGACATAAACACAAACTCCACCCACATGACCAGCACTGGCCTATCAGGCACTGAGCCACAAGTGGCATCACAACAACAAACTGTAGACATGTGACCAGCACTTGCCTATCAGGCACTGAGCCACAAGTGACATCACAACGACAAACTGCGGCCACATCACCAGCACTGCCCTATCAGGCACTGAGCCACAAGTGACATCACAACCACAAACTACAGCCATGTGACCAGCACTGGCCTATCAGGCACTGAGCCACAAGTGACCTCACAAACACAAACTGCAGCCAGAGGACAAGCACTGGCCTATCAGGCACTGAGCCACAAGAGACATCACAACCACAAACTGCACCCACATCACCAGCACTGGCCTATCAGGCACTGAGCCACAAGTGACATCACAAACACAAACTGCACCCACATCACCAGCACTGGCCTATCAGGCACTGAGCCACAAGTGACATCACAAACACAAAGTCCACACTCAGGACCAGCACTGGCCTGTCAGGCACTCAGCCACAAGTGACATCACAACCACAAACTCCAACCACATCACCAGCATGTCCTATCAGGCACTGAGCCACAAGTGACATCACAAACACAAACTGCACACACGTGACCAGCACTGGCCTATCAGGCACTCAGACACAAGTGACATCACAAACACAAACTGCACCCACAGGAACAGCACTGGTCTATCAGGCACTCAGCAATAAGTGACATCACAACCACAAACCGCACTAACATCACCAGCACTGGCCTATCAGGCACTGAGCCACAGGTGACATCACAAACACAAACTGCAGCCACAGGACAAGCACTGGCCTATCAGGCACTGAGCCACAAGTGACATCACAAACACAAACTGTACCCAGGTGACCAGCACTGGCCTATCAGGCACTCAGCCACAAGTGACATCACAAACACAAACTGCAGCCACATCACCAGCACTGGCCTATCAGGCACTGAGCCACAAGTGACATCACAACCACAAACTGCACCCACATCACCAGCACTGGCCTATCAGGCACTGAGACACAAGTGACATCACAAACACAAACTGCACCCATATCACCAGCACTGGCCTATCAGGCACTGAGACAAAAGTGACATCACAACCACAAACTGCAGCCACATCACCAGCACTGGCCTATCAGGCACTCAGCCACAAGTGACATCACAAACACAAATTGCACCCACATCACCAGCACTGGCCTATCAGGCACTGAGCCACAAGTGACATCACAAACACAAACTGCACCCACAGGACCAGCACTGGCCTATCAGGCACTGATCCACAAGTGACATCACAACCACAAACTGCACCCACATCACCAGCATTGCCCCATCAGGCACTGAGCCACAAGTGACATCACAACCACAAACTGCAGCCACATCACCAGCACTGGCCTATCAGGCACTCAGCCACAAGTGACATCACAACCACAAATTGCACCCACATCACCAGCACTGGCCTATCAGGCACTCAACCAAATCTGACCTCACAAACACAACCAGCACACACATCACCAGCACTGGCCTACCAGGCACTGAGCCACAAGTGACAACACAAACACAAACTGTAGCCATGTGACCAGCACTGGCCTATCAGGCACTGAGCAACATGTGACATCACAAACACAAACTGCACCCACATCACCAGCACTGGCCTATCAGGCACTGAGACACAAGTGACATCACAACAACAAACTGTAGACATGTGACCAGCACTGGCCTATCAGGCACTGAGCCACAAGTGAACTCACAAACACAAACTACAGCCATGTGACCAGCACTGGCCTATCAGGCACTGAGCCACAAGTGACATCACAAACAAAAACTGCACACACGTGACCCGCACTGGCCTAGCAGGCACTCAGCCACAAATGACATCACAACCACAAACTGCAGCCACGTAAACCAGCACTGGCCTATCATGCACTCAGCCACAAGTGACATCACAAACACAAACTGCACCCGCTTCACCAGCACTGGCCTATCAGGCACTGATCCACAAGTGACATCACAAACACAAACTCCAGCCACATCACCAGCACTGGCCTATCAGGCACTCAGCCAAAACTGACATCACAAACACAAACTGCACCCACATCACCAGCACTAGCCTATCAGGCACTGAGCCACAAGTGACATCACAACCACAATCCAAGCCACATGACTAGCACTGGCCTATCAGGCACTGAGACACAAGTGACATCACAAACACAAACTGTAGCCATGTGACCAGCACTGGCCTATCAGGCACTGAGCAACATGTGACACCACAAACACAAACTGCACCCACATCACCAGCACTGGCGTATCAGGCACTGAGCAACAAGTGACATCACAAACACAAACTGCACCCACATCACCAGCACTGGCCTATCAGGCACTGAGCCACAAGAGGCATCACAAACACAAACTGCACCCACAGGACAAACACTGGCCTATCAGGCACTGAGCCAAAACTGATATCACAAACACAAACTGCAGCCACATCACCAGCACTGGCCTATCAGGCACTGAGCCACAAGTGACATCACAAACACAAACTGCAGCCACATCACCAGCACTGGCCTATCAGGCACTGAGCCACAAGTGACATCACAACCACAAACTGCAGCCACATCACCAGCACTGGCCTATCAGGCACTCAGCAACAAGTGACCTCACAAACACAAACTGCACCCACAGGACAAGCACTGGCCTATCAGGCACTCAGCCACAAGTGACATCACAACCACAAACTGCACCCACATCACCAGCACTGGCCTATCAGGCACTCAGCCAAAACTGACATCACAAACACAAACTGCACCCACATCACCAGCACTGGCCTATCAGGCACTGAACCACAACTGACATCACAAACACAAACTGCACCCACACCACCAGCACTGGCCTATCAGGCACTCAGCCACAAGAGGCATGACAACCACAAACTGCACCCACAGGACAAACACTGGCCTATCAGGCACTCAGCCACAAGTGTCCTCACAAGAACAAACTGCAGCCACATCACCAGCACTTATCTATCAGGCACTGAACCACAAGTGACATCACAACCACAAATTGCACCCACACCACCAGCACTGGCCTATCAGGCACTCAGCCACAAGTGACATCACAAACACAAACTGCACCCACATCACCAGCACTAGCCTATCAGGCACTGAACCACAAGTGACATCACAAACACAAACTGCACCCACAGGACCAGCACTGGCCTATCAGGCACTGATCCACAAGTGACATCACAACCACAAACTGCACCCACATCACCAGCATTGCCCCATCAGGCACTGAGCGACAAGTGACATCACAACCACAAACTGCAGCCACATCACCAGCACTGGCCTATCAGGCACTCAGCCACAAGTGACATCACAAACACAAACTCCACCCACATCACCAGCACTGGCCTATCAGGCACTGAGTCACAAGTGACATCACAAACACAAATTGCACCCACATCACCAGCACTGGCCTATCAGGCACTGAGCCACAAGTGACATCACAAACACAAAGTCCACACTCAGGACCAGCACTGGCCTGTCAGGCACTCAGCCACAAGTGACATCACAAACACAAACTCCACCCACATCACCAGCATGTCCTATCAGGCACTGAGCCACAAGTGACATCACAAACACAAACTGCACCCACACCACCAGCACTGGCCTATCAGGCACTGAGCCACAAGTGACATCACAAACACAAACTGCACCCACATCACCAGCACTGGCCTATCAGGCACTGAGCCACAAGTGACATCACAAACACAAACTGCACACACGTGACCAGCACTGGCCTATCAGGCACTCAGACACAAGTGACATCACAAACACAAACTGCACCCACAGGACAAGCACTGGCCTATCAGGCACTCAGCCACAAGTGACATCACAAACACAAACTGCAGCCACAGGACAAGCACTGGCCTATCAGGAACTGAGCCACAAGTGACATCACAAACACAAACTGTACCCAGGTGACCAGCACTGGCCTATCAGGCACTCAGCCACAAGTGACATCACAACCACAAACTGCAGCCACATCACCAGCACTGGCCTATCAGGCACTGAGCCACAAGTGACATCACAAACACAAACTGCACCCACATCACCAGCACTGGCCTATCAGGCACTGAGACACAAGTGACATCACAAACACAAACTGCACCCATATCACCAGCACTGGCCTATCAGGCACTGAGACAAAAGTGACATCACAAACACAAACTGCACCCACATCACCAGTACTGGCCTCTCAGGCACTCAGCCAGAAGTGACATCACAACCACAAACTGCACCCACACCACCAGCACTGGCCTATCAGGCACTGAGCCACAAGTGACATCACAAACACAAACTGCACCCACATGACCAGCACTGGCCTATCAGGCACTCAGCCTCAAGTGACATCACAAACACAAACTGCACCCACATCACCAGCACTGGCCTATCAGGCACTCAGCCACAAATGACATCACAAACACAAACTGCAGACATCTGACCAGCACTGGTCTATCAGGCACTCAGCCACAAGTGACATCACAACCACAAACTGCACCCACAGGACAAGCACTGGCCTATCAGGAACTGAGCCACAAGTGACATCACAAACACAAACTGTACCCAGGTGACCAGCACTGGCCTATCAGGCACTGAGCCACAAGTGACATAACAAAAACAAACTCCACCCACATGACCAGCACTGGCCTATCAGGCACTGAGACACAAGTGACATCACAAACAAAAACTGCAGTCACAGGACAAGCACTGGCCTATCAGGCACTGAGCAACAAGTGACATCACAACCACAAACTCTAGCCACAGGACCAGCTTGGCCTATCAGGCACTCAGCCACAAGTGTCCTCACAAGAACAAACTGCAGCCACATCACCAGCACTTCTCTATCAGGCACTGAACCACAAGTGACATCACAACCACAAACTGCACCCACATCACCAGCACTGGCCTATCAGGCACTGAGCCACAAGTGACATCACAAACACAAACTGCACCCACATCACCAGCACTGGCCTATCAGGCACTGAGCCACAAGTGCCATCACAAACACGAACTGCAGCCACATCACCAGCACTGGCCTATCAGGCACTCAGCCACAAGTGACATCACAAACACAAACTGCAGCCACATCACCAGCACTGGCCTATCAGGCACTCAGCCACAAGTGACATCACAAAAACAAACTGCACCACATCACCAGCACTGACTATCAGGCACTGAGCCACAAGTGACATCACAACCACAAACTGCACCCACATCACCAGCACTGGCCTATCAGGCACTCAGCCACAAGTGACATCACAAACACAAACTCCACCCACAGGACCAGCACTGGCCTATCAGGCACTGAGTCACAAGTGACATCACAAACACAAACTGCAGTCACAGGACAAGCACTGGCCTATCAGGCACTGAGCCACAAGTGACATCACAACCACAAACTCCACCCACAGGACCAGCTTGGCCTATCAGGCACTCAGCCACAAGTGTCCTCACAAGAACAAACTGCAGCCACATCACCAGCACTGGCCTATCAGGCACTGAACCACAAGTGACATCACAACCACAAATTGCACCCACACCACCAGCACTGGCCTATCAGGCACTGAGCCACAAGTGACTTCACAAACACAACCAGCACCCACAGGACAAGCACTGGCCTATCAGGCACTCAGCCACAAGTGACATCACAACCACAAACTGCACCCACAGGACAAGCACTGGCCTATCAGGCACTGAGCCACAAGTGACATCACAAACACAAACTGCACCCACGTAAACCAGCACTGGCCTATCAGGCACTCAGCCACAAGTGACATCACAAACACGAACTGCACCCACATCACCAGCACTGGCCTATCAGGCACTGAGCCACAAGTGACATCACAAACACAAACTCCACCCACAGGACCAGCACTGGCCTATCAGGCACTCAGCCACAAGTGACATCACAAACACAAACTGCAGCCACATCACCAGCACTGGCCTATCAGGCACTCAGCCACAAGTGACATCACAAACACAAACTGCAGCCACATCACCAGCACTGGCCTATCAGGCACTGAGCCACAAGTGACATCACAAACACAAACTGCACCCACAGGACCAGCACTGGCCTATCAGGCACTGATCCACAAGTGACATCACAACCACAAACTGCACCCACATCACCAGCATTGCCCCATCAGGCACTGAGCCACAAGTGACATCACAACCACAAACTGCAGCCACATCACCAGCACTGGCCTATCAGGCACTGAGCCACAAGTGACATCACAAACACAAACTGCACCCACATCACCAGCACTGGCCTATCAGGCACTGAGCCACAAGTGACATCACAACCACAAATTGCACCCACATCACCAGCACTGGCCTATCAGGCACTCAACCAAATCTGACCTCACAAACACAACCAGCACACACATCACCAGCACTGGCCTATCAGGCACTGAGCCACAAGTGACATCACAACCACAAACTGCACCCAGGTAAACCAGCACTGGCCTATCAGGCACTGAGTCACAAGTGACATCACAAACACAAACTGCACCCACATCACCAGCACTGGCCTATCAGGCACTGAGCCACAAGTGACATCACAAACACAAAGTCCACACTCAGGACCAGCACTGGCCTGTCAGGCACTCAGCCACAAGTGACATCACAAACACAAACTGCACCCACATCACCAGCATGTCCTATCAGGCACTGAGCCACAAGTGACATCACAAACACAAACTGCACCCACACCACCAGCACTGGCCTATCAGGCACTGAGCCACAAGTGACATCACAACCACAAACTGCACCCACATCACCAGCACTGGCCTATCAGGCACTGAGCCACAAGTGACATCACAAACACAAACTGCACCCACACCACCAGCACTGGCCTATGAGGCACTGAGCCACAAGTGACATCACAAACACAAACTGTACACACGTGACCAGCACTGGCCTATCAGGCACTCAGACACAAGTGACATCACAAACACAAACTGCACCCACAGGAACAGCACTGGTCTATCAGGCACTCAGCCACAAGTGACATCACAAACACAAACTGCACCCACACCACCAGCACTGGCCTATCAGGCACTGAGCCACAAGTGACATCACAAACACAAAGTCCACACTCAGGACCAGCACTGGCCTGTCAGGCACTCAGCCACAAGTGACATCACAAACACAAACTCCACCCACATCACCAGCATGTCCTATCAGGCACTGAGCCACAAGTGACATCACAAACACAAACTGCACCCACACCACCAGCACTGGCCTATCAGGCACTGAGCCACAAGTGACATCACAAACACAAACTGCACCCACATCACCAGCACTGGCCTATCAGGCACTGAGCCACAAGTGACATCACAAACACAAACTGCACACACGTGACCAGCACTGGCCTATCAGGCACTCAGACACAAGTGACATCACAAACACAAACTGCACCCACAGGACAAGCACTGGCCTATCAGGCACTCAGCCACAAGTGACATCACAAACACAAACTGCAGCCACAGGACAAGCACTGGCCTATCAGGAACTGAGCCACAAGTGACATCACAAACACAAACTGTACCCAGGTGACCAGCACTGGCCTATCAGGCACTCAGCCACAAGTGACATCACAACCACAAACTGCAGCCACATCACCAGCACTGGCCTATCAGGCACTGAGCCACAAGTGACATCACAAACACAAACTGCACCCACATCACCAGCACTGGCCTATCAGGCACTGAGACACAAGTGACATCACAAACACAAACTGCACCCATATCACCAGCACTGGCCTATCAGGCACTGAGACAAAAGTGACATCACAAACACAAACTGCACCCACATCACCAGTACTGGCCTCTCAGGCACTCAGCCAGAAGTGACATCACAACCACAAACTGCACCCACACCACCAGCACTGGCCTATCAGGCACTGAGCCACAAGTGACATCACAAACACAAACTGCACCCACATGACCAGCACTGGCCTATCAGGCACTCAGCCTCAAGTGACATCACAAACACAAACTGCACCCACATCACCAGCACTGGCCTATCAGGCACTCAGCCACAAATGACATCACAAACACAAACTGCAGACATCTGACCAGCACTGGTCTATCAGGCACTCAGCCACAAGTGACATCACAACCACAAACTGCACCCACAGGACAAGCACTGGCCTATCAGGAACTGAGCCACAAGTGACATCACAAACACAAACTGTACCCAGGTGACCAGCACTGGCCTATCAGGCACTGAGCCACAAGTGACATAACAAAAACAAACTCCACCCACATGACCAGCACTGGCCTATCAGGCACTGAGACACAAGTGACATCACAAACAAAAACTGCAGTCACAGGACAAGCACTGGCCTATCAGGCACTGAGCAACAAGTGACATCACAACCACAAACTCTAGCCACAGGACCAGCTTGGCCTATCAGGCACTCAGCCACAAGTGTCCTCACAAGAACAAACTGCAGCCACATCACCAGCACTTCTCTATCAGGCACTGAACCACAAGTGACATCACAACCACAAACTGCACCCACATCACCAGCACTGGCCTATCAGGCACTGAGCCACAAGTGACATCACAAACACAAACTGCACCCACATCACCAGCACTGGCCTATCAGGCACTGAGCCACAAGTGCCATCACAAACACGAACTGCAGCCACATCACCAGCACTGGCCTATCAGGCACTCAGCCACAAGTGACATCACAAACACAAACTGCAGCCACATCACCAGCACTGGCCTATCAGGCACTCAGCCACAAGTGACATCACAAAAACAAACTGCACCACATCACCAGCACTGACTATCAGGCACTGAGCCACAAGTGACATCACAACCACAAACTGCACCCACATCACCAGCACTGGCCTATCAGGCACTCAGCCACAAGTGACATCACAAACACAAACTCCACCCACAGGACCAGCACTGGCCTATCAGGCACTGAGTCACAAGTGACATCACAAACACAAACTGCAGTCACAGGACAAGCACTGGCCTATCAGGCACTGAGCCACAAGTGACATCACAACCACAAACTCCACCCACAGGACCAGCTTGGCCTATCAGGCACTCAGCCACAAGTGTCCTCACAAGAACAAACTGCAGCCACATCACCAGCACTGGCCTATCAGGCACTGAACCACAAGTGACATCACAACCACAAATTGCACCCACACCACCAGCACTGGCCTATCAGGCACTGAGCCACAAGTGACTTCACAAACACAACCAGCACCCACAGGACAAGCACTGGCCTATCAGGCACTCAGCCACAAGTGACATCACAACCACAAACTGCACCCACAGGACAAGCACTGGCCTATCAGGCACTGAGCCACAAGTGACATCACAAACACAAACTGCACCCACGTAAACCAGCACTGGCCTATCAGGCACTCAGCCACAAGTGACATCACAAACACGAACTGCACCCACATCACCAGCACTGGCCTATCAGGCACTGAGCCACAAGTGACATCACAAACACAAACTCCACCCACAGGACCAGCACTGGCCTATCAGGCACTCAGCCACAAGTGACATCACAAACACAAACTGCAGCCACATCACCAGCACTGGCCTATCAGGCACTGAGCCACAAGTGACATCACAAACACAAACTGCAGCCACATCACCAGCACTGGCCTATCAGGCACTGAGCCACAAGTGACATCACAAACACAAACTGCACCCACAGGACCAGCACTGGCCTATCAGGCACTGATCCACAAGTGACATCACAACCACAAACTGCACCCACATCACCAGCATTGCCCCATCAGGCACTGAGCCACAAGTGACATCACAACCACAAACTGCAGCCACATCACCAGCACTGGCCTATCAGGCACTGAGCCACAAGTGACATCACAAACACAAACTGCACCCACATCACCAGCACTGGCCTATCAGGCACTGAGCCACAAGTGACATCACAACCACAAATTGCACCCACATCACCAGCACTGGCCTATCAGGCACTCAACCAAATCTGACCTCACAAACACAACCAGCACACACATCACCAGCACTGGCCTATCAGGCACTGAGCCACAAGTGACATCACAACCACAAACTGCACCCAGGTAAACCAGCACTGGCCTATCAGGCACTGAGTCACAAGTGACATCACAAACACAAACTGCACCCACATCACCAGCACTGGCCTATCAGGCACTGAGCCACAAGTGACATCACAAACACAAAGTCCACACTCAGGACCAGCACTGGCCTGTCAGGCACTCAGCCACAAGTGACATCACAAACACAAACTGCACCCACATCACCAGCATGTCCTATCAGGCACTGAGCCACAAGTGACATCACAAACACAAACTGCACCCACACCACCAGCACTGGCCTATCAGGCACTGAGCCACAAGTGACATCACAACCACAAACTGCACCCACATCACCAGCACTGGCCTATCAGGCACTGAGCCACAAGTGACATCACAAACACAAACTGCACCCACACCACCAGCACTGGCCTATGAGGCACTGAGCCACAAGTGACATCACAAACACAAACTGTACACACGTGACCAGCACTGGCCTATCAGGCACTCAGACACAAGTGACATCACAAACACAAACTGCACCCACAGGAACAGCACTGGTCTATCAGGCACTCAGCCACAAGTGACATCACAAACACAAACTGCACCCACACCACCAGCACTGGCCTATCAGGAACTGAGCCACAAGTGACATCACAAACACAAACTGTACCCAGGTGACCAGCACTGGCCTATCAGGCACTCAGCCACAAGTGACATCACAACCACAAACTACAGCCATGTGACCAGCACTGGCCTATCAGGCACTGAGCCACAAGTGACATCACAACCACAAACTGCACCCACATCACCAGCACTCGCCTATCAGGCACTCAGCCACAAGTGACATCACAACAACAAACTGCACCCACATCACCAGCATTGCCCCATCAGGCACTGAGCCACAAGTGACATCACAAACACAAAGTCCACCCACAGGACCAGCACTGGCCAGTCAGGCACTCAGCCACAAGTGACATCACAACCACAAACTCCACCCACATCACCAGCACTGGCCTATCAGGCACTGAGCCACAAGTGACATCACAAACACAAACTGCAGCCACATCACCAGCACTGGCCTATCAGGCACTGAGCAATATGTGACATCACAAACACAAACTCCACCCACGTGACCAGCACTGGCCTATCAGGCACTCAGCCACAAGTGACATCACAAACACAAACTGCAGCCACATCACCAGCAATGGCCTATCAGGCACTGAGCCACAAGTGACATCACAAACACAAACTCCACCCACAGAACCAGCACAGCCTATCAGGCACTGAGTCACAAGTGACATCACAACCACAAACTGCACCCACAGGACAAGCACTGGCCTATCAGGCACTGAGCCACAACTAACATCACAACCACAAACTGCACCCACATCACCAGCACTGGCCTATCAGGCACTGAGCCACAAGTGACATCACAACCACAAATTGCAGCCACATCACCAGCACTGGCCTATCAGGCACTCAGCCACAAGTGACATCACAAACACAAACTGCACCCACACCACCAGCACTGGCCTATCAGGCACTGAGCCACAAGTGACATCACAAACACAAACTGCAGCCACATGACCAGCACTGGCCTATCAGGCACTGAGCCACAAGTGACATCACAAACACAAATTGCACCCAGAGGACCAGCACTGGCCTATCAGGCACTGAGCCACAAGTGACATCACAAACACAACCAGCACCCACAGGACCAGCACTGGCCTATCAGGCACTGAGCCACAAGTGACATCACAAACACAAACTGCACCCACACCACCAGCACTGGCCTATCAGGCACTCAGCCACAAGTGACATCACAAACACAAACTCCACCCACACCACCAGCACTGGCCTATCAGGCACTCAGCCACAAGTGACATCACAAACACAAATTGCAGCCACATCACCAGCACTGGCCTATCAGGCACTGAGACAAAAGTGACATCACAAACACAAACTGCACCCACATCACCAGCACTGGCCTATCAGGCACTCAGCCACAAGTGACATCACAAACACAAACTGCACCCACATGACCAGCACTGGCCTATCAGGCACTGAGCCACAAGTGACATCACAACCACAAATTGCAGCCATGTGACCAGCACTGGCCCATCAGGCACTCAGCCACAAGTGACATCACAAACACAAACTGCACCCACATCACCAGCACTAGCCTATCAGGCACTGAGCCACAAGTGACATCACAAACACAAATTGCAGCCACATCACCAGCACTGGCCTATCAGGCACTGAGCCACAAGTGACATCACAAACACAAACTGCACCCACATCACCAGCATTGCCCCATCAGGCACTGAGCCACAAGTGACATCACAACCACAAACTGCAGCCACATCACCAGCACTGGCCTATCAGGCACTGAGCCACAAGTGACATCACAAACACAAACTGCACCCACATCACCAGCACTGGCCTATCAGGCACTGAGCCACAAGTGACATCACAAACACAAACTGCACACACATCACCAGCACTGGCCTATCAGGCACTGAGCCACAAGTG
The DNA here is from genome assembly GCF_036417845.1 of Apteryx mantelli. Classification (NCBI taxonomy): domain Eukaryota; kingdom Metazoa; phylum Chordata; class Aves; order Apterygiformes; family Apterygidae; genus Apteryx; species Apteryx mantelli. The sequence goes on from NW_027118766.1 coordinate 2,067,796, forward strand.
ACATCACAAACACAAACTGCAGCCAGAGGACCAGCATGGCCTATCAAGCACTGAGCCACAAGTGACATCACAAACACAAACTGCAGCCACATCACCAGCACTGGCCTATCAGGCACTCAGCCACAAGTGACCTCACAATCACAAATTGCAGCCATGTGACCAGCACTTGCCTATCAGGCACTGAGCCACAAGTGACATCACAAACACAAACTACACCCACGTGACCAGCACTGGCCTATCAGGCACTGAGTCACAAGTGACATCACAAACACAAACTGCAGCCACATGACCAGCACTGGCCTATCAGGCACTCAGCCACAAGTGACATCACAAACACAAACTGCAGCCACATCACCAGCATTGCCCCATCAGGCACTGAGACACAAGTGACATCACAAACACAAACTGCAGCCACAGGACAAGCACTGGCCTATCAGGCACTCAGCCACAAGTGACATCACAACCACAAACTCCACCCACATCACCAGCATGTCCTATCAGGCACTGAGCCACAAGTGACATCACAAACACAAACTCCACCCACATCACCAGCACTGGCCTATCAGGCACTGAGCCACAAGTGACATCACAAACACAAACTGCACCCACATGACCAGCACTGGCCTATCAGGCACTCAGCCACAAGTGACATCACAACCACAAACTGCACCCACACCACCAGCACTGGCGTATCAGGCACTGAGCCACAAGTGACATCACAAACACAAACCGCACCCACATCACCAGCACTGGCCTATCAGGCACTGAGCCACAAGTGACATCACAAACACAAACTCCACCCACACCACCAGCACTGGCCTATCAGGCACTCAGCCACAAGTGACCTCACAACCACAAACTGCACCCACAGGACAAGCACTGGCCTATCAGGCACTGAGCCACAAGTGACATCACAAACACAAACTGCACCCACATCACCAGCACTGGCCTATCAGGCACTCAGCCACAAGTGACATCACAAACACGAACTGCACCCATAGAACCAGCACTGGCCTATCAGGCACTGAGCCACAAGTGACATCACAAACACAAACTGCAGCCACATCACCAGCACTGGCCTATCAGGCACTGAGCCACAAGTGACATCACAAACACAAACTGCAGCCACATCCCCAGCACTGGCCTATCAGGCACTGAGCCACAAGTGACCTCACAAACACAAACTGCACCCACACCACCAGCACTGGCCTATCAGGCACTGAGCCACAAGTGACTTCACAAACACAAATTGCACCCAGAGGACCAGCACTGGCCTATCAGGCACTGAGCCACAAGTGACATCACAAACACAAACTGTAGCCATGTGACCAGCACTGGCCTATCAGGCACTGAGCAACATGTGACACCAAAAACACAAACTGCACCCACATCACCAGCACTGGCGTATCAGGCACTGAGCAACAAGCGACATCACAAACACAAACTGCAGCCACATGACCAGCACTGGCCTATCAGGCACTGAACCACAAGTGACATCACAAACACAAACTCCACCCACATCACCAGCACTGGCCTATCAGGCACTGAGACACAAGTGACATCACAAAGACAAACTGCAGCCATGTGACCAACACTGGCCTATCAGGCCCTGAGCCACAAGAGCCATCACAACCAAAAACTGCACCCACATCACCAGCACTGGCCTACCAGGCACTGAGCCACAAGTGACATCACAAACACAAACTGCACCCACAGGACCAGCACTGGCCTATCAGGCACTGAGCCACAAATGACATCACAAACACAAACTGCAGACATGTGACCAGCACTGGCCTATCAGGCACTGAGACACAAGTGACATCACAAACACAAACTGCACCCACATCACCAGCACTGGCCTATCAGGCACTGAGCCACAAGTGACATCACAACCACAAACCGCAGCCACGTGACCAGCACTGGCCTATCAGCCACTGAGCCACAAGTTACCCCAGAACCACAGACTGCAGCCACATGACTACCACTGGCCTATCAGGCATTGAGGCGCATGTGACCTCACAAGCACAAAAATAGCAATGTGCTTGATGCTGTCTAATCAGGTAGTGAAGCAAAAGTCACCTCACAAATGCAGAAAAGGATCAGTGTGGCCGCTTGTGGCCTAGCAGATACTGAGGCCAAATGACTCCACAAACACAAGCAGCAGCAATATGCAGCAAGCTGGACTGTTGGCTGCTCAGGCTGAAGTGACCTCACAGGCAGCCATGAAGCCAAATAGCTGCTCCTGGCCTCTTTGCAACTGAGGCACAATTGACCTCAACAAGCACAAACAGCAGCAATGTCCATGCTGATCGCCAGTCACATACTGATGCACAACTCACCACAAAAGCACCAACAGCAGCAATGGCCCTGCTCACCCTTTAGGAGGCATTGAGACACAAAAGACCTCACCATCATCACCAATGCTACATGCATGCTGTTGGCCTACCAGCTTCAGAGGCACAACTCACCTCACAAGCACAAATGGCATCGACCTGCCTGCTGCTGCCCTATCTTTGACTGAGTCACAAGGGATCTCAAAAGCGCTAACCTTCACAGAGGAGAAGCTCATCTGGGCCACTCGCACGTCCCTTGATTATGCTGTGATCACTCCACACAGAACAGTCTTTTGCAAAAGGCCTTCATCTCCTGACAAGACTCTCTCCAGATCATGCGACAGCTCCACTCTGGCACCCTGGCGACAAATCACAAAAGGAACAATTGGTCGCGCTTTTCCTTTAGTACCATCAAGTGCGAGCTGGGAGCCTTCGCACTGCAGCACCTACACAATGGCAGCAGGACGCCACTTCCATTTCCAGTGCATTTCTAGGGACAGAGATCAGCTGAGGGAGCAGCTCCATGGGAAAGGGCTTCTGACACTCTCAGATCAGCTCAGCACTGCACCAGGCATCAACCTGACGCCAGACCTCTGCTCTGCCACCTACTCTACAAACACACTGCCTCTGCCCCACACAGCTGCCTCTTCTGCTACATACAACCAAGTGCCAGCAAGAACAGATGCATGCAGGACACTTGCCACTTGCACACTCCCCAGCCACTGCTCTGCTCGCTGCCTTCCCTTGGCTTCTCAACCCAGACACTCAGGCAAGCTCTTGTGGTAACACCACAAGGTGGCCAAGGCACTCTAGGCTCACAAGGCCTCTACAAATGAGCAGCACAAGATCAGGCACAGAGCTGCCTCCTTGGGTGATGCTGCCCTTTTCAGAGGGAAGGATCCTGCTTTCTTTGGGCACAGCAGGCTGCTGCTTTCCACCCCCATCCCCTCATGAACCTCCTGCTATGGATGGGGGCATGGGGATTTTCTGCAGTAATACAAAAGATACAGATACAACACAGAAACACTTGAGAGTCCGGAAGGCCTCCTGAGCCCAAAGGAACCTCCCTTCCTTGCCTTTAGTTACTTGCACAAGGAGCCCCAGTGCAGGGAAAAAGGGTGCAGAGGCTTTGAAATGAGGCCCAAGCAATGAGACAGCCCCACACTCGATGGCTGCTGAAATGCCAGCTCTCCTGGCTGCGCAGCCTCTGCAGCACCAGTCCGCGCTCCACAGCTGCCTTCACAGAGCACGGAGGGCTGCGTGCCACGGGCAACCTGGCCCTGGGCACATCTTCACCCCTCCCAGAGCCGGGAGCCCAAGAGCTCTGAGACTTCCTCAGGTCAACCTACGGACGCTTTGGGGCACTCACACAAAGGCACTCAGGACATGCTGGCATCTATTATAAGGGTCTTGGACTCGTCCTATATGGCACCACAACCTCCTAGGAAAAGGAGGGGGCACCGTAGCATTTGTTGAGCGGGCTGGCAATAACAGCACTTGTGGGAGGCGGAATTTGCAGCACAGCAGAGGTACCAGGAGCTGAACCCACAACCCAAGTCACCCACGGAAGACAGGCGCATTTATGGAAGCCTTCGCATCCATACGTAGCCTCCTCTCAGTCACTTGCAGCTGCTTTCACAGAGGGCTCACGACGCTGGCCAAGATGTTGACAGGTACAGGGACACAGCCTGGCATCCTGCCTCCATCCTCAGCGGCTCTAGCACTGCACTGGGAACCTCCATGAGTGGAGCAACCTAGAAAGAAAGAAAGAATCGGAGTGTTACTGGCAGTTCTGCTGGCCTTACAGAGTCGCAACAGGCAGGGGCAAATGTCTCCCCTCTGTGCTGAGCTCTATTGGTGAGAGCACAGCCAGCAGGGCCACCAAGACGTTCTACCCCTCTTTTTGGCACAGGTGACACCGTGTCTGTATACCAGGTCCTGTTTGGGCTCTCCAGTTCTGCACAGGCACTAACACACTGCAGGGAGTCCAGCACAGGGACACCAAGATGGTCAGGGGCTGCAGCGTGGCGCATAAAAGGAGAGGCTGCGAGAGCTGGCTTTGTTCAGCCTAGACAAGAGAAGGCCAAGGGGCATCTTCATGCTGTGCACAGCTACCTTATGGAGGGCACAGAGAAGACGGAGCCGGATTTTCTTGGAGGTGCACACTAGTAGCATGGGAGGCAACAGGGACAAATCGGACAATGGGAAATGCTTCTGAGACATTAAGAAGAAACCTTTTTCTCCGTGACGCTGGCCAAACTGCGGCACAGGGATCCAGAGAGGTTCCCAGATCTCCATCCTTGGAGGTAATCAAAACTTCACTGCAAAAGGCCCCAAGATACCTCCTCTACTGGCACCTGCCTGCAGCAGGGCGTTGGAGCCCTGCTACCTCCACATGGCTCCCCCATTGCAGCCTCAAGGAATATGCTATTGTGAGACTCTGGCCAAAGGCACCAGAGGCTTTGCAGATGCCGCCTCCACTGCTCAACAAGGACAGGTGTCTCAGAGCCACCCATCGCCCTCACAGGCCTGACTTCTTGTGAGGGGGCATCTCCCCTCTCTGCAAGGCTCTGCGTAGGCACAACGTGCAGAAATGCCTCTGACTGCTTTCATTAACTACCCATCTCGCTGAGGGATAGCAATGGATTAGCGTCTGAGATGGGAAGATGCAATGACGGTCCAGATTCAGCAGAAAGCCTTTAAGGAGGGAGAAGAGAACTCTCGCCAGCAGTCAGTAAAATCCCAAAGACTCATGGAAGCATCAAACCCTTCCGAAACTGCAAGCCTGAACCTCAGCTGACACAAACCACCAAACTGGGAGCAGCCCTGCCTCGCACCACGATGCTCCAAGGAGGCAACACGGTCACCAACAGTCCTCACCCAGGTCTCCCAGAAGGACACCGTGATGGCAGGCTGGGCCTTGGGAGCAGAGCACTGCTCTCTCCAGACACCTCCTCCCACGCTGAGCAGCAAAACACTGGCGCCACCACCCGGCTCCACCACAGGGCATCTCGCACTGTAACACGCCGTTACCTCCACACCTCACAGACGGTTGGCAACCAACACACGCTTCTGCATCAGCGACACACAGCCCACAGCACCACACATGGCAGCACACAGGGCACCCCAAGCACCCCACAACACACAAAGCCCAACTCTCCAGACCTTCCATTCCTTTCTAGTCCTCCAAGGCCTTGCAACAGGCTCTGCCTCTGAACAGCCACTCACAGCCCGGGGCCTGCTCACTTCCCACCTTCCCACCAGGAAGCAGAGAAGAAGTGCTCTCACAGCAGCTGATCAGGCCAGCTTTTCCCTCTTGCTTGTGTCTCAACTTCTCTGAACAAGAAATCTCTTTCAAAATGTGGCCCATACCCTTTTTGGGGGGTGACATTCCTTCTGTCTCCTCCAACTGCCTTTGCACCCATTCTCCAGTGACTGCATACATGGACAGAAAATCAGAGACCCCTAAAGTGTTACAGTTCTAAACGTGTCACCAAAGCAGCTGGACACCTCAAAGACAGAGACAGCATGCAGACCTTGCAATAAAATCTCACAGGCTCCCTGCTCTTTTGACAGGGGCAACTTCTAAAGCACACACACCCTGGCAAGAAGAGATTATTCACACCACTGCTCACACCAGCACTACATTCACTTAGCAGCCTCAAAAGTCTAGCTGCACTCCCTAGCTGACTGCGAGGACGCTGCAAGCTTCTACTTAGCAACAAGTGGAAAGGCCAACTCCACGTCCATGCTCACCACAGAACATCATCTGCATTTGAAATGTAGCAGTACTAACTCATGATGATGGAGTGGAATAAAATTTGTGTCAGATGATGTGGAATATCGACTTCTGCTTGATTAATGAGTTGCATTTCTGTATTGCTGTAGAGCTCTGCAGGGGTCAATCCCTCCTCTGAGCACACACAACAAACCCAGAAGTGACCTCACCACCAGCATCCAGGCCATGCATCTTCTCCTGACCTGTCAGCTGCTCACATAGAGGTGTCATCACATCACAGATTCACATCATGGCCTCATAATACTCACAATGCTCTCAAACACCCATTGCCTACCAGTTACTACACCAAAAGATTAGCTTCTGCTATGCATTATCAACACCTAGCCTATGAAATTTAAGAATTGCAGAACAGCCTGCAAGTAATTCTTGGCAACATTTTCTAACGGGAGGATTGCATGGGAGCAGCGATCATGAAACTGAAGACAGCAGGGCCTCGTGTCCCAGGCACAGGGAGAAGCCTTCCCGCAACTCAGAACTCTGGTTCCTTCCCCAATGCTGAACAAAACCAGAAAATCCTCCACACATCCAGGACAACAAGCATTCTCCTATTTTAGGCCCTGACAACTGGAGACACGTGGAAGGACTCAGGCCAGGGCATCTCAGTTGGTGAAACCAGCAGAGACACAATTCAGCAACTCTTCACCCTGACCTAGGAGCATGGAAAGAACAACGGCAAGTGCAAGCAATGGCCGTTCATCAACTTTCAGGGCCCTGACAAGCAAAACAGCTCACACTTACAGAGCTCTTCTGCAAACACCCTTCACCCTGCTGCCAGGCTCACAGGTCGCGGCACAAAGCAAGAGGCAGGGAGCAAAAACAACGGCTAAGGCACGGCATCACATGCGGGCACAGCCCCTCTCAGAGCCACTCCAAAATGCAGTTTTCACAACAAAAGACACCATTGGGAAGGGCACCTCGCGACGACACCAGCAGCCTGCTCACACTTTGCCCAGCACCTCCCAAACGCACCTCAAAGCAGCACCTGGGGCTGCGCTGGCAGCAGCAGCTCAGGGAAACGCTTTAACAGGGATCCCAGAGCCACCACAGGGCCAAAGGTTCCTGTCCCCAAACCCCACCGAGCCGCCCCGGCCCAGCTGCTCGTGGCAGGCCACCACGTCTGGCTGCAGGGCAGCTCCCCCCTCTGGCCCACGTCGCTCTGGCCCCTGCTCACGGCCCCACCAGCCCCTGCTGCAGCTCCTGCAGCAAAGCAGCCCCGGCAAAGCCAGCACCGCTGCCCCGCCCCGGCGGGAGGGCACCCGCCGCCATTTGAACGCGCCCGCAGCCCCCACCAAACGCTCTCGCCCGCTCGCTTCTCGCCTGCTTTGCTCCCGCTCCTCTTCCGCCTCTTTCTTTGACGTCTTTTTTTTCCCCACATGTTGGACTGCAATTGGCTGGCAGAGCCATCAGTGAAATCGATGCCCGCCCTCCTCCTCCTGACAGCCAATAGGAGGGCTGCACTGGGGCGATGCCATGGCAACATTGGGCCCTCCTGCCCTGGCGGCCAGCTCCGCCCCCTCCCCCTTGGTCGGGCGCCATGTTGTGGGCGGCAGCGCGGGGCGCGGCGGGGCCTGGGGGCGGCGTGGTGCTGTGTGGGCGGGCAGTGTGGGGTCCCGGGGTGTGGCCGCTGCCCCGGCGGTGCTGGGCTGTGCGGCAGGGGCCCCGCGGGGCTGCTGGCTGCCCTGCGCCCTGGGGGCCGTGCGGGGTGTGGGGGGACAGCACTGGGGCCTGTGCTGGTGGCATGCGTGGTGTCGGTGTGGGGGCCCTGGGGCTGGCCGTGGCGCCGGAGCCCACAGGCAGCATCCTGCTGCCCCCAGGGCAGGGCAGGGCAGTGTCCTCTCGCCCCTCCTGCCCCGGGTCCCTGCCCACGGCAGCCCTAGGGCTTGGCTAGGGAGCGGTGGTGTGGGGTCGTGAGGGGGCTGGTGGAGATGGCTGTGTTGGGCTCACCCCAGCACTGCCCACCACAGCTCAGAGAAAAAACCTTGGCGTCAGCCAGGACCTGTTGAATGAGGATTGCACCTCCGCCTGTTTCCAGGCTGCTCTCTCCAATGTATGTTCTTTTGGGTGCGGTGATTTGAGCCTAGTTTGCAGGAGGACAGGGGCAGTGGCCATCTAAAGATGGCATCTCTGAGCCCAAAACATGCTGCGCCAAGTTGGAAGGATAAAGGGGGAAGGAAGAGAGATTTTTCCCAAACACCCAGTGGACTTGGGGTTATTACAAGGTGATGGTTTCGTTATGGTATATGGACATTTCCAGCAGGGTCTTGAGAGCCCCATGGAGCTGCAGGCCACCTCAGCGTCTGGGATGCAGGACCCCTTTCCTCTCAGAGCCAGACCCCAAAGGGGGACCCACTCCCAGGAAAACCTGTCATGGATTCCCATGCCCCCCCCACCCTAAGAGGCGATGGAGCTGGCCGCACAGAAGCCTTGGGGCTCAGGACAGCCCCATCCCCAGGACCCAGGAGTCCTGGCTGTCACATTGTCCCCCAAGCCAGAGTGGACCCTCAGGCAGGGCTCTCGCAGCAGCCCCCAGCCCCGTCCAGGCACCCCCACAGCCCGGGATCCACAGCAGTTTTGGCAGTTAACAGTCTCTGTGCGACATCTCGGGAAGGATCTCCTCGGTGGAGAGCCGCAGGAGCGCAGGGGACAAGGAGCTGTGGTCCTGGCTGATGGTGTCCATCCAGCAGTCCTCCGTCTCGCTTGCCCTCTTGCTCTCGTTTCACCTCTCCAGCCAGAGAAACGGGACGCTCTTCCCATCTCATTACCCAAAACTCCTTTCCAACATGCCCCTGCTCCTCCGCCTGTTGGTGAGGGGCCCCAACGTGGTCCCACTGCCTCCTGTCCCCTCTCCTTGCCATGGAGCCACTAGGAAGGGCAGCCGTGGGGAGGGTGTGAGCAGTGCCCAGGAGTGCCTGGGCCTCACAGGGAAGTGAGGGTCCCCACAACGACACCGGGAAGACCTCCCTGTGATGTGGCACGTCCCATTGTGACCTCAGCTCATGTCATCTGGGGGCTCTGTAGGTCACTGCCATGGAGATGGCACAGGCAGGGAGAGAGCAGAGAGATTTCCCCTCATGTGCTGGAAAGCAGCCACCTGCCTTCACTGCAGTTATTTTCCATAATTTTCTGATAAATCCTTCAGGAATGTCTCCAGACAGTGTCAAAGACTGTGAAATATCTCAAACGGGGCACTGGAGAAGTCACTTCTGCGCCCCTGCACCGACAGGTCACTGCACTGGGCAGACCTGTGCAGGAATCTGGGGTTTGGGGGTTGGCGTTTTTACAGGATCCAAGGCATGTGGGATGAACCAGCACAAAGCACGGCCACAGGCTGAGAAATGCTTTGGTGAGCCTCAAAACTGGTTTCTGCTGTGGGCCCCTCTTTTTGTGGAAGCAGGATGCAGGACAATGTGGGACAGGACGTAGCTTTCCTCCTTTAGGCACCAAGGCAGGCTCTTTGCTTTTAGAAGTGCTCGGCAAGGTTTCTCAGTCGGCAGTGCTTGAGCTAGAGATGCTATGCCAGAGAAGAGCAAACATAGCCTTAACACACATCATCCAGAGGCCCTTATCCAGGACCCTGGAGCCTGCCAGGCTCCAAAGCCATGGGCGAGGCCAGGTAGCAAATGTGGGGACGTTTTCCCATTTCCCATGAAGTTTGCCCATCTTTCCTTCTGGCTGAGCCTGAGGAAGCCATTTCTCATCCCTGGGCCTCATTTGGTCCTTGGGCTTTTCAGTGTCACCTTGGGGCTGTGCGAGAATTCTCCCCTGGGTACGCTCCTCAGCCCCCTGCCCTCCTCCTCCCCGCAGGCACCCTTGCTCTCCCGGGTCTGTACAGCCCCGACATCCTGGATCTCCCACATTTTATGACTCTGGGCTTCTGAGGACACGCCCACACACTGCAGTGCTGCTGTCCAGGCTCCAGTGCAGAGTCTATGAGGCAGTGCGATGCCTCAGGACGTGCATTTTGACTCACTCCGAAATTTGTGAGATGACCAGCTCCCAGCTCTGCAGCTGCTGAAGTTTGAGAGCATCCCTACAACCAGCCTTCCTGCTCTTGCTAATCTCTGCACAGTTTTGGGGCAAATCTTGCAGAAGGGAGACTCCATCCCCCTTGAATACTGTGAGAGATGTGGCTTTCCAAGTCACTGCAAAAGGAAGGACTCCTTTACTTCTTTGGGTTGCTTCTTGAGCCTGTGGCACCCGCTCTGTGATGCTGGGAGCCCCAGCTCTGCAGCCTGCTGTCTTTGCCCTTTCTCTCCCCTGTCTCCTGTTTGTCTACCCAAAGTCTTCTCTCCACACCAGGGGCATGGGAAGTGCTGCTTTAGAGAGCTCATTTGAAGCTGTGACATGTTGTGAAGCTGAAGGCCTGAAGGAGGCTAGTCTGGGACATGGCTGTGCCCCCACACCCCCTCCTGTTCCCAGCCTGAGGATCCAGGAAGGTCTCCAGGGAGAGCAGTGGGTTTGGGGGTGGGTGGGATGGGTTTCCCTCAACATCCCTGGGTCCTGCATGGGTTTCTCTGAGTGCTCAGGAAAATCCCTCTTCTCTAGGGGCTTGCATCAAGGCTTTTCCAGACTTTTGTACAGAAACACAGCCTGGTCCAAGATCCCCAAGAGCAGCACGGCCCCCAGCATCGCCCGGGACCCCCAGGAGCTGTCTGGCTCTCTCTTCTGTTCCCCCATTCCCCGATTAAATGGACACTTTGTAACCTCACCTTTACAACACACCACCTGGACACTGCAACACTGTGACTCCTCCCCTAGCTCATTCCCATAGGCAGCTGCTGATTGTGACCTGCCTATTGGCTGGCAGGAGGAGGGGGGCGGGTCTGGATTTCACTGACGGCTCTGTCAGCCAATCGGAGTCCACCATGTGGAAGAAAAACAGACGTGAAAGAGAGAGGTGGAAGAGGAGAGGGAGTGAAGCAGGGGAGGCTTTGGGTGGAAAGCAGGACCGGGCTTGGGCAGCTTGTTTCTCACAAGACCGTGAGAAACGCTCTGCCCCCCCTGGCCAGTATAACTGCTCTGCCTGGCACTGAGGCACAGGAGGACTCAGGGTGGAGATCGGGCTCTGCAGAGAAGAGCCCCAGGGGCAGAGTTAGGAAACAAGAAAAGACCTCAAATGCGAAAAAACAGCATCTTTAAGTACACCAGAAACCAGCAGGGGCTGGAAAATGCCCCAAGCTGTAGTAAAAGTTTCTGAGCATAAAGAAAAATCAATGAAAAAAAAAAAAACCCTGTTCAAATGTGAATAATAGATGGATGTAACCGAGTAACCTTAAAAGAAATAGCTTCAGCAGTTACAGTTAAAACCAAACTATAACAACCTAATGGCCTTGGTAGGCTTTTCTTTTTGTTTGGGTTCTACAGAGTGACCCTCTGAAGAGCAACAACTTGAAAAGAAGCAGCCAGAAAGAGTGGTAGAATTGTTAGGCTAAGTAATGTGTTTTTTAAAAGTATCTAAATAATAGAATGAATCTAGGAGCCAGGAGAGAAGTAACATCAAAGGAAGATGGCAGACCTAAGAATGAGGGGATACACATACCAGGCTGATAACGAAACTCAACAGCTGTATTCTAGTGTTTGTAAAAATTGATGATCCTAAGGAAGGGGCTAACACCTTCCCTTGATGAAAGGAAAGGAAAGAAAGAGAAAAAGATGGTAAAATTAAGCATAAATGTAACAGCTGTTGATCTGAAGTTAAAGTTGTCTGTTTCCTATAGAGAAGACAGGGAAATACGGAAAAAGAATAATAAAAAAAAGGTGACCAACTCTATTTGAAGCTCCTCTAAAGGGAACTATTCCAGCTTGGGGATCTTTCGGTGCAGGAAAGAAATGCCTGCAATTAAAGGAAATAAGATTTCTGTGTTAAGATATGGAGCTGGAACAACACTCGGATTCACCGAATTTGGGTCAATAGGCCAGACCAATCATGTTGCTATTAGGATTAAGACTGTTATTTTTAACAGTTGTTTACGTGTTACTGCAAATGGGCATGCTTTGCTATTGGCGTCTATTAATCGCAGTGCGCATTTCCCCAGTATACTGTGCTTACCCAAAAGCCGCCCACTGCACACCAAGGGGAATTAGCTGACTTCTGAAATAAATGTGTGTGTCTGACAGTGTCAAGGGGTGGAGTGACAGGCGCCACACAGGCAAGCGTGGGACTCTGGATGGTGCAGCCCACAGAAGAGGGGTTTGCTCTGGGGTGATCCCAGGAGTTAAGGAACCCCGGGTGCATCACGGCTGGAGCCACCACACTGTGGGGTTGCTGCAGCCTGGGGGCAACCGTCTAACGACCCCACGACTGACAATTCCAGACAGAGGAGAAGCGACACCACAGACTCACCCCATAAACATCTAGGTGCTGTGGAACCATTCCCCACAGAACGACCTGTTCATGGCTGCTGTTGCCAACTGAGCAGTGCTGTGGGCTGAGCACTAGGTTACCTGTTGATGTGCATGCTGTTATTGACTGAGGCCATACAGCCTTTGTGTAACTGTGGGCTGGCGTTGTTTTGACTCGCTATAGAAAAGAGTAAGCCACAGAAGTTGGTGTGGACTCTGACCAACCATCAGCTGGCCAGTGGATGTCAATGGCGTGGTGAGGAGAATCCAGGCAAAACCGTGCCGGAAGGGTGGCCAATAAAGGGTGAGTGCGGTCACTGTACCGTGCATCTATGATTTAACTGTAGAGTTCTAATATGTGTATATATTTTTTCAGTTCTGTTATATTTCTAGCTTTTTTTGTTATAACCTCTTATCTCTAATAAATTCTCATACTTGACAAATCATGATCTTTCGGAGTTCAGTGCAAATAAACCCGAATCTGAAAGAATCACAGACGCCCCTCTATTGGCATGTCACAGGTAACACTCACAAGGGGCATCAAATCTCTTGAATGGGATGGTTGGTTACTGTCCAGATGGTGGTGGCAGTCTCCTTTGCCAGGGTCCTTCCAACAGTGGCTTCCACTGGATCAGATGAGACTCCCCGAACTGTTCTTCTGGGGAATTTTTATAGTCCAGCTGGCTTGTGGTCCTGTGTGACCTCTCCAGCATATGCATGAGCCATTGCTACTGATTACCTCAAACTACATACCAAAGCATCTCCTAACTCTCCTAAGAATGCACAGAAGACTGTCCTACATGGCCACTTCTTCATTTGCAGGAGCAGTTTCTACTGTCGATTTTCAAGGGTCTTAAATAATTACAATTTAATCAGTTCTGCAGCAGGAGCTGCTGCAGAGATTCTGAAACAGCCAGATACTCCACCTGAGGTGGTACTCACCACATTTAAGCACAGGAATTGGTCCAGGCACAGCAGGATCTGCCCCTGGAAATCTCTAGAACTGTCTGAAATACCCACTTGGAGAGGTTCTGCACCAGTCAGTCCAACACTTAATTTGGAAAGTGGTAGGAGTTCAGTCAGTCTCCTAGTTTCAAGTCCATCCCCTGTCTCAAACCTGCCCATCAGCTCACCTGTGTGGATTACTAGATGGGGGAGTTCCTGGGCCACCCAGGGGATTAATGACTTGAGTGCTCTGAGTGTGCACACAGGCACAGGCCTGATAGCCTGGTGCCTACCCACACCACAATTCTAACTGTAAGAGAAACCTGAATTTCATACCTGGAACTTGATTTCCAGAGCTTTTGCCACAAGTACTGGCTCTTAGCTAGCACTCTGGCCTACCTCTGCAAGCAAGTGAGGCAGGAGAGTTGTTTCCTGTGTCTAAAGACAGGTGGGATGAATCAACCTTTATTTCATGGCATTGGATATAAACAAAGAGAAAATGAGAATCCCTTGTGCAGTTCTGGTCTCCCACCTCAAGAAAGAAAAGTAGGACTAGGAAAAGGGAAGGGAAAGTTGATGAAGGCAGCAAGGCGAATTTCACCACACATGACATTAGTTACTCTTGTCCCACCTTCAACTGACTGGCTTCTGAAATGGATCCTCCCAACCATACCATAGCGGGAAAATTCTTCCTCAAGGCCTTTTCAGTCACTCATGAAATGCAAATCCTCTTCTTCACACTGCCGTGGGTGATTTATCTGCTCATTGCCATGGGGCATATGGTCATGATAGCCATCATTTGACTCAACCACCAGTTCCGCCCCTAGAGTATCTCTTCCCCAGCAGCTTCTCCTTCCTAGATATTTGGTTCCTTTTGCCCCTAAAAGGCTTGTCAGCCTCATCTTGGAGATTAAGACCATCCCACAGCTGCTTGCCAGTTCCAGACCGTGCTTTCCATCTTCCTGGGCACCGCTGAGTTCAGCCTGCTTGTTGTGCTGTCTTTTGATTGCTGTGGGGCCATTTGCAACCCGTTGCACTGCACCATCTTTATGAAGCCCTGGTTGGGCTCCATGCTCATCTTTACCCATTGGGTGACGGCATCTCTGTCCTTGCTCAGCCCCACCATCTTATATACCAAGGTACCCTGTGTCCCCAGTAAAGAGACTCTTTCTTCTGTGGCCTCATCCCTTTGATGAGAGCAGCCTGCATGGGCACCAGCTACCTTCAAACATGAGCTTTGCTCTCTCCTCTGCTGTGTTGCTGAGCTCCTTCACATTGACCCCTGTGTCTTATGCCTGCACTAGATGCACTATCCTGAGAATACCCTCTGGGAAAGCCATATGAAGCCTTCTTCACCAGCATAGCCGGTGACACTGCCATCGTCACTACTGCATATGGTAGCTCCATTTTTGGCTACGAGGGGCCTGAATACAGCAAATCCTTTGAACCAACCAAAGCCTGATGAAAGGGTTCAAGACGGTTACCTCCATGGTGAGCAGAGAAGCTGCTTTGCTGTAAGCTCTCAGCAGCTTTGCAGGTTCCTCTAAGAAAGTACATTGAGGAGAAGCATGATTTTAGCTGACATCCAGCAGACTAAGAAGACACAACATTTTGAGTGCTGGAACTTACCCAGCAAATGGGAAGCTGGGACTGTCACCTCTGATTCACTGAGGCTACAGTGATATTGCTGTAGGTGACTTGGCTTGAGCTTTTGCTCAAATAATTACAGCCAGTGGTTCAATTTCAGCATATCTTCCAGATGAACCTAGTCCAGAGATTCCCTTATGCCAGACTAGAAGCAGAGAGTAAGACAGAGCATCTGGGATCTAGGACTAACCTGAGCCCCAAGTTAAAATGCCAGTGCGAACATGGGGTATTGCCCACTACTGAGCTTCCCATTTTGCTCTCTGTGTAAGTCACCCATTACACTCTGAGACAGGGTCTGCGGGACAACAGAGTCTGTGCAGAACCTCTGGTTCACTCCTTGAAATCCATCATCTCCTTCTCCCCTCCACCCTTGTATTTTTGAGGCATCCTATTTGTGGAGTCTTCTGCTCCTTTCCTTTATATGTCTAAAACCAAATGCAAAGGTGGAGGGAAAAATGTCAGTATTTATTGCCTATGTTCTCCTTGGACTTCCTTCTGTTAGACGTGTTCTTTGGTTTAAAAAAGAAATTAGCAGCTAAATAAATGAAGAGATTTGAGACTGAAATAGTGAGTTTATCAACTTCACTGGAGGTGCCTGTGAGCAGCTGGTGTCTGCACTTGTTTTCCCTTGGTCCCTATTTTGTTAATGGAGGCAAAGAGAGAGCTCTAGAGAGAGGCTGGGTCCTCCCAGACTATAACTGGCATGTGAAAGAAGTGTTACCAGTCTCTTCCAGACACTCTTCTCCCTCTCTGCACTGACAAGATGGGAGGAAGCTAACTTGCTCAAACTGAAGTGCCTGACTTTTAGACATCTGAAACATCACCCTGCTTAGTATTTTCTTTGTTCCAGACCCTTCCTATTTCAAATAATCAAAAGGACAGCCTTTAAGTTCTTTAACATGAGAAGATTCCCCCCCTCCCCTAAAGGGAAAGCAAGGCATTTAGGTCAGGACGTTTAATAACAATGGAATTTGGCAATGCTTTGGCAAGAACTCTATTTCAGTGCACAATGATATCAGATGAGACTGTCTGACACAGACATTTCCAATGACTGAATGGAACCCTCCTGAATTTCACTATTTAGAGTATTAAAGAAGGCAAGCTATACTTGTTCTCTATGTCTCCCCCTTTTCTGGAGAAAGAGAGAGGAAGAAGCTGTGGAAGAAAGCAGGGGATTACAGAAGAGATGCTCAGTACTGGCTTGTTTTGAAACCAGCAGCCTCACAGATGTTCCAAGTCAAAAAAGGCAAGCACCGAAAAGTAGAAGGAATAACTTTCCAAATACTTATCTAAATGGATGGACTGGCATCTGCAGATAATAGTAAGTACTTTTGCTGGGAGATTAGGTTGGCTTTTGAAGCACAGATGTGATGGATGTTTGCAATAGGTCTAAGTGAACAGGGAATTTCCCAGGCATGGCATGAACTAGTTCACAACCTCTTTACAATACTGTGCTCTTGAGAAAGAATCCTTTGTGAGCATTTGGAGAAGGTAGAAAGAAGACAGTAAAATCTCTGAGGACTGTAAATGTGAAGCGGAGAAATCAGGGTGCGATGAATGGCTGAGAGGAAAATTTCTGTCTGTGCTACCTAGGAAGCAAGCAAGGGAGCAAAGAAGGAAGGATCTACCCTCCCGTCGAGACTGTGAAATTCTCACGCTTGCTTCTTCGTGCTCCTGTCTCAGCAGCATGTACTGAAATTAGACATGGGACCAGGAAATGAAACTATAGTTGCTGAGTTCATCCTAGAGGGTTTCTCAGGGCTTGATCAAAGACTACAGCAATTTCTCTCCCTGCTCCTTCTACTCATATAGCTGACAACAGTGACAGGGAACACAATGATCATCTTCCTCATGTGTGTGGATCACCACCTGCAAACTCCCATGTACTTTTTCATCAGCAAGCTGGCATTCCTGGAAATCTGGTTCGCATCCTCCACAACCATCACATTGTTGGCGATTCTGAGCTCTGGAAGGAGACCAATCTCATTAAGCAGCTGCTTTGCCCAATCCTATTTCTATTTTGCCCTGGGTTCTCCCTCCTTGTTGTCATGTCCTTTGACCACTACGTTGCCATCTGCCAACCTTTGCATTATGCTGCTGTCATGAAGTGGCAGCTGCGCACCCACCTGGTTGCTGCTGCGTGGGTCCTAGGCTTCACACTCTTCAGCTACCGCCTGGTCTTGCTCTCAAAGCTGATTTTCTGTGGCCCCAACAAGATCCACCATTTTTTTTGCGATAACTCCCCCTTATTCACACTGTCCTGCTCTGATGCCAGCCTGCTTTGGAAAGTAGACACCATTTTCATATCGCTTGTAGTGCTGAGTTCCTTATGTCTAATCATAGTGTCCTCCATGTGCATCTTCCACTGTATTCTGCACATGCCATCAGCATCTGGGAGGAAGAAAGCTTTTGCTACATGTTCTTCCCATCTCACCAACTTAGCCATTGTCTATGGATGCTGCATTGTTCTCTATGCACGGCCCTCAGAAGGGGTTTCCTTGGAGAACAACAGAATTGTAGCTTTGCTGAACACTGTCCTGTACCCATTCTTAAACCCCTTCATCTACAGTCTCAGAAACGAGACTGTGAAGGTGGCCCTGAAGGAAGCCATTGGTCGTGCAAAGGTTCGGCTTTTTCCCAGTCATGATGCTTTTCATGACAGCAATTCTAATCATAATTAGAATTATGTCATGTATTATATCACACACACATATGTATAGCTATTAAATATGAGTGCCTCAGGAGATTTATTTTCTCATTGGATTGTAGCAGTGAAAGGAAGGAACGTGAATTGTGTGCCTTGGTTGCAGGGGATTATTATAAACAAAATCTAAAAAATATTGATAAAATGTTGAACACACACACACACACACACACACACACTTCTTAGGAGTGGGACATAGACTGCCAGTGCATGCTGACACAAGGAAGTTTTCATAAGTCATCTCAGGAAATTTAGCTGAAAATTCCGGGGACAATGTCCAAGGGTTGTTGAGAAAAGCTCAGAACACTTTCCCTCCCTGAATAACAGAAGATGCTAAACATGAAAATTAAGCTCAGACATTACAATGGGTTCAGATTCACTGGATTCAAATCCATAAAACACTTCTCAGTTTCATTAGTGTGATGAAGACAGCCTCACTGATTTGCCAGTGATAGCATGCAGACAACAGCTTTTTTTATTCACTTTGTCTTACGGGGGGGGGGGGGGGGCCACTACCAATAAGCATAATTGGTGCGGACTCTCTTTTCTTCTAATATAGCAGTATCCTAGAAACTCTTTGCTCTTAATTAACCATCCAAGTAACCTCCCAATCCAGTGAAATGGGGGGGAGGGGGGGGCAGGGTTCTGAGCTCTCCCTGCCAAAAGGCTCGCTGCCTTGTGGATCTCTGCTGCCACCTGCAAACCATGCACTGCCCTGGGCCCTGAAACAAGACATCCAGGGGCTGACTTCCAGGAGGAGGCGGCAGAGAGCAGTTTTGACATGGTGGGACTTTTTTCTCTGGCATAGTGAACAAGGAAATGGTCTTGCCGTGACAGAGCTCTCAGAGGTACTCTTTTGAGCAGCAGTGCCAGTGTCATTACCTTTCAGAATGGGCACATAAGGAAAACTTCCAAAGACAAAGTATTTCTTCAGAAAAGAATTGGCCTCTTACAGCAAGTTCTCCCAGATGCACATACAACAGTGAGTGATGCTTCAAGGGCTCAGAGCTTATTTTTTGTGCTGAAAACAAAGAAAATCACAACATTGCTTTTGGACCCTGAAAATCATCGCCTGCATGAATACCTGACTGGATAGAAGCCAAAAACATGCTGAGGTGATGTCCATAAGGCAAGGTAAGAGACCAGCAGCAGGCCCATTGGCTTGGTAGGTGATTATGAGGTCAGTCGTGGCTGATAGGCCACCAGGAAGCTGATGGCTGGGGACATT
Organism: Apteryx mantelli; assembly: GCF_036417845.1. Taxonomy (NCBI): domain Eukaryota; kingdom Metazoa; phylum Chordata; class Aves; order Apterygiformes; family Apterygidae; genus Apteryx; species Apteryx mantelli. The sequence goes on from NW_027118766.1 coordinate 2,086,794, forward strand.
TTTATGAGATTAGTTGTTTCTCAGAAGCTCATAGGAGAGTAGGAGGCCCATGATCATAAAGATGAAAGTGAGGTCACTTCTGCCTCTACAGGTGATGGACCAGGAGCAGACACATGAGTGGGAAAGTGGCTGTGAGGTGACTTCTATGGGTGAAGCTGATAGGCCAGCACTTGACTCCTGTCTGGGGTAAGAGGTTGCGAGGTCCTGCCTGCCTGAGTACCTGCTAGGCCACCAACAGGCACAGGGCTAGGATGTGGGTTTAGTGGTCACTCCTGTCTCTGGTGGGTGCGACTTGGTCTGTGCAGAGAGTGAGGAGTGGCACGGACAGCCCTGGGCTGCGAGTGGTTTTGGGCCACTGGGCTCTGTGCGAGACACAGAAATATATTTTTTAATGGTGCAGGCCTGATAATACCAAACGTCAATAAAAAATGAAACAAGAAAGAAAGAAATAAAATGATCTAAAATGAAGAAATGTTTTGTAACACTTCCCAGCTTTTAAATTTTTTTGTGTTCTTGTTGTCTGTCTTTGCTTTGTTGTCTTTTTTAATATACTTTTTTTTTTTTTTTTTGAAAAGGAAAGCGATTTCCAGAATTGGGGTGGGATGCAATCACAGGGTCACTGGTGGCTGGTGCCATTGTAGGTGCCCTGGTCCACTCTACCCACCCTCTATCTGCAGCTTCAAGGGGCTCCGGTCTTCCGCAGGTCCCCTGTGAGAGCTCCCAGGCCTAGGGATATACCTCAGACATACCAGGACCTCTCCACGTGCCACTGGGTGCTTGTGGTTAGAACAGAGCTCTGCCTGAAAAGGTGGAGAAGAATTTTCAACATTTAAAAAATATGAGCACACTTTCATCAGCTAAAATGACTAATTTTAATGTCCACTTTTCCCATGATAAAATAGTGGAAATGTTCAGGCAGGGTATGAATCTCAGGAGAAGAAATATTGATCTGCCCCTCAATTTGTTACCACTGCTCTGTTTATTATGCTGTGGATTTAACCTCAGTAATTCCTCACATATTTTCACATGTCCTGATTAAACTGATCATTTCTAAAGGCATCTTTGCATCAGACGAACTAGACATATCTTACGCTTTATCCATCAGATGCCTCTCAACTCTCCAGCTGCTGCTCTGAGCTTCAGGGCGTCTGAAGCCTGCCTCATCTTTAAGGAGTCTTACTTTCTCTTTAGCCAACTCCTTAGTTCTGTTTCTATCTTTCCTTTCCTATCTATCTGTCAAAATCATTTCAAGGAGGGTTATTCCTTGTGGAAAGTGGACCACACTGGAGGCAGCTTGCACTTAACATACAGTTGAGGAGCGTCTTTTACCTTTTATTAAACTGTATCCTATTTTATTTTTGCTTGTTTGCAGTTGAGAAAAATCCTCCTGTGTCTGCAGCTAGTTGTCTAAGGAAAGCAGGTGGGAATTGGTGCGTAGGAGCTGTAACATTCAGCTACAGACTCAAGTGGAAAAAAGTTAGATTTTAACAAGAGTCATATAAGTCCCCAGTGGCTAATGAGAGAAATGGCAGGGTTGGGGAGGTGAGGAGGAAAGTTGTCCATAAAGGTCTCATATGGAAAATACTGCTTTTCCTACGTGTCTGGACTTCATTAGGAGACCCTCTGGGTCAGTACAAATTGGAGAATGTGGCTATCACTTATTCTGTAACCTGAAAAATAAAGGAAGCTTAAAAAGGAGAAATCCCTTCTTTTTCAGGTGCTCATGGAAATCTTGCTCTTGTAAATACACTCCTGAATCCCCTCCAATTAGGCACACAAGAACTGAAGAAAATTAGGGGGAGTGACATGCCTTGTGAGGGCTTTTGGCATTTTAATGGCCTCTCGAGTGTATTTGGTGCTGAGTCTATGAACCTGAGGGGGGACATTGTACTGCCTCCCAAGACTGAGGGGACATTGAACAAGCCTCTCAAGAAATTAAAAGCAGAAGTAAATTCCAAAGTTTCTTGGAGCGTTAATGGGTCCCACTGAGGGTTGTTACCAAGGAAGGCTCCCCAGGGGCTGATGAGAGCAGAAAGCTGGAGGCCCTGATTGCAGGTAGGCAAAGGCAATGTGTGGGTGGCTCTGATGCCAAGTAAGCCTTGATGTGTTTTATCAAGCAGAATGGCCAGGCACTGACACCCAGCCCCTGGGCAGGGTGATCTTTTCCCTCGCGCTTTGCTCAGGGCTCTTCCTGGGGGCAGTGTGAGGGTGGGGGTGTGCAATGCCGAGTGCAGGACAGTGATACAGCACCTCCTGAGTCCCCGGGGACGAGAAGGCAGCGAGGTCACAGTGCTTTAAGGAAACATCTTCTTGAGGGCCTCAGTGGCAGGGACAACAGCCATAGCCAAGAGGACAAAGAGCTCAGTTTTGTAGGCAGCCTTCAGCCTTGGCAGTGCCCATGGCTGTCTCCACTACAGGCTGTCCTATGCTGTCCCACACCTGTGTCTGTTTCCCTGCAGACTGTACACACCAACCTGCTTTGCCACCTTGTTCTCACCCATGGATGTCCCTACCTCTACTCATGTCTCTCTGTCCTCACTTGGTTTTCCTTGAATCACAAAGCCAGGGGCTGATCACAGACACCCTCTAGGTGACCTGTAGCACCACAGCACTACCCTTCAAGTGACATTTCCTTTTCCTAATGTTACATCTGAACCCCACAAGCTGCTGTTTGTGGCTTTTTTCTCTTCTCATGCTTTTTCCCACTACCAAGAAAAGCTCCATCATCTCTGAAATCACCCTTCAAGCAGTCACAAGCTACTACTCTCCTGCCCTTCACCTCCACTTCATCAGGCTAAAGAAGCGCAGGTCCCCCCAACCTCTCCCCATGGATGCGGTTATTCCTCCCTACTCACAGGACTTGACACTTCTCTTGTAAATCTTCATGAGGTGTCTGTTGGCCAAATTACCCAAGTTTCTCAAGGTCCTTCTAGACTGAAGTTCCTCTGTGTCAAAAAAAAAAAAACCCAAACCCCAAACCCACAAAACGGGAAAGGGTAAGCAGGTGTGGGCTGACTATATGGGAGGGGATAAGGATGTTAAAAGGCACAAACTTAGAAGCGGGAAAGGGGGGGAAAAAAGGGGGAAATTAAAAGTGAAGCAAAGGATTGATCAAGACCTTTGGGGGAGTCCTGCCAAGAAGCCCTGCATCTGAACAATTCTGAATGGAGGAGGAGAAGAAAGCTGACCTACTTCCACTGTTGGAAACTGTGTGGTTTCTGAAGCTCGTTCTTCCTGCCTGCCTATGTCCCTCTGAATGGCAGCCCTCAAGCATATGACTGGTCTCCCCCTTCCATTTTGGGGCAATCTACAAGCATGATGAGTGTTGCTTCCTCCGTGTCACTAATAAAGATGATAAACAGGACAGGTTCCTGGAGAGATCAGTGGTACTCCACTTATCTCTGGCTACCAGGGAGAGTGCTACCCATTCACCAGTGCCCTCTGAGCCTGACTAGCCAAGCAGCTTTTTACCTATCCGGTTGTCTATCTGCCTAGGCAGTAATGTTCTAACTTGCAAACAAGAATATTGTTGAAGACAGTGTCAAACACCTTGCTAAAGTCCAGAAAAAAGTCATTTACTCTTCTCCAGCCACAAATGCAGTTATTTAATCATAGAAGTCAATCATGTTGGTGAGGTACAATTTACCCCGGGTAAATCCATGCTGACTGCTCTCTATCACCTTCTTCTCCTTCATGTGCCCAGAAATGTGATGTGAGAGGATTCACTCCATGACACACTCCTCACCAAAGTGAGGCTAAACTACCTGCAGCTCCCCAGGTAGTCCTGTTGGCCTGTTTTGAAGATGCATGTAACATTTGCCTTTTTCCAGTCATTGGGACCTTGCCCAGTCTCCCCAGTCTTTCAATTATGATAGCAAGTGGCCTTGCTATGACAGCAGGCAGCTCTCACAGCATCCTCATATGCAGCCCATCCAACCCCATTAACTTGCATAGTTTGAGGTCTCACAAGTAATCCCTCACTAACCTCATCCCCCTGTTGGTTCTTCTTCTCCTCAGGAGTCCTGAGGTAAGGCACAACAGCCTGAGAGACCTTTTTTGTGAAAATGAAAGCTAACAAGGCCTTGGTTTCTTCAGATCTATCTGCATCTGCTGTTACTAGATTCCCTGCCCCATTCAGCAGTGAGCCCGCCTTTTCCTTTTTATTCTTACTGGAGCAGTAGCAGCTCATCCTCATGCTCCTGACATCCTCTGCAAGTGTCAGTCCTAGGGGAGCTTTGTCTTCCCGAACACCATGCCTACCTTGCCAGACAATATTTCTAAATTCCTCCTTTGCAGCCTCTCTCTCCTCCCCCTTCCCATATGCTACCTTATCGCCCTGGAGCTCAGGTGCGAGTTCCCTCTTTAGCCAAGCTGGTCCCCTGACATGGCTACTGGTTTTACTGTGCATCAGGATGGACCATTCTTGTGCTTGGTGGGTGCTGTCCTTAAAGCCCTGCCAGTTTTCCAGAGCTGCCTCTCATGGGCTCCCCCACCAGTCCCGAGGACAGGCCCAAGTCTGCTCCTCTGAAGCCCAGCGTCTGTACTCTGCTGCTGTCCTTCTTCGCTCCCTTCAGGATCTGGGACTCCACTTTTTCACGGTCACTGTAGGCGAGGCTGACACTGACTATCCCATGCCTGAGCAGTTCCTCCTTGTTTGCAATTTCCACATCCAGGAAAGCATCACCTTTATTGGCCCATCTGGCAGCTGTGCTAAGAAGTTTTCCCTGACGTCTTCCAAAAACCTCCTGGACTCCTTGCACTCTGCTGTTTGTCCTTCCAGTGAACGTCAGGGAGATTATGGTCTCCCCATAAGGACCAGAGCCCGTGAGCCACAGATTTCCTCAGGTTGCTTAAAGGAGATTGCGTCCACCTCCTCACCCAGATCACATGGTCTGTAGCTCCCATCACAATGTCATCCTTCTTCTCATGCTTACCCACAAGCTCTCATGCAGCTCCTTGTGCATCCCAGGGAAGAGCTCCATACATCTGAGCTGCCCCTTCACAGAAAGGGCATTACCCCTCCTCATCTTCCCCAACAGTTTCTCCTGAAGAGCTTGTACTGTGCTATCACAGCCCTCCAGTCACGTGAGTGATCCCACCACATCTCAGTTATTCTGGCAATGCTGTAGTCCTGTGACAACTTGTGCATCTCCATCTGCTCTTGTCTGTGCCCCAGGCTGCATTCGCTTGCATATATTTGGGTTGCAGAGCCTCAGCTGTGGCACAGAGCACAGATTGCTCATGGTGAACCAGGTTACCAAGAGTCAAGGACACTGTATGTGCAATGGCCCACTTCAGTGCAGGGACATGCTGGCATAGATAGCAGGTGTCAATGTAATGGTGAAAGGAGGTTCCCACTAAGGGAGCAAACCCTGCAGTACCTGAGGCTGGAGGAAAACAGAGCTGGGCTGTGCAGAAATGGCAGGAAAGGGCTTTGCTGCCTGAGCTGGCTTTGCAGCACCACAGGGCCTGTGAAAGAGGTCAACCGATCTCCAGGAAGGACAAGGTGCCACTGAAGAAGTCCCTGGGCCTGAAGAGCCTGTGATCCAGCCATCCTGTGGACATCATTAGCACAGTCCCTGTTCATATCATTGGGATGAGAAGAGGTTCAGGGGTGGGAGAGCTTGAAGGGTTTGAGAGTGCAGAAACTACAGCGGAGGCCTTGGTGTGATGTGCCTCCCAATTATGCAGCTGCTTGAATGTAGATGGGATGGACTTTCCTAGAGGCAGTGGTGGAATTCAGTTATTTGGGCACAGGTAGAAAACCTGAGATGGCAGCACCAACAGAGAAGGGAGATCTTTCTCTGACAGCCCTCCTGAGACAGAAGCAGGTCTTCTTTGAGTCTGGCCTTGAACTGAATGTCCCTGACATCCAAGAGGAAGTTCTTGGGCACTTGAAATAGAATTGAATAGCATTGAATAGGCTTTCAATATGGCACATGTGAGTTCTGGCTGAAGACAAAAGGATCCCTCTGACATTTGGCTCTGCCTTTTCCAAACCAGTTGGTCTGTCCTTCCATCACAGAGCACTGACACTGAGACCCCTTGCCCTGAGGGTCGATCCCTGTTCAGGCCAAGGTCTCAGCCCACCTGACTCAGCCCCTCGCTGACTAGCTGCACATGGGACCCTGTCATGGGCACCAACGGCCCATGGACCGCATCACAGAGACCTTGCCACTTCTTCAGAAGCAGATCCCATAATATACGGCCTAAATTAGGCCTCCAGTATTTCTCTGCCTTCTCCCTATACATACAACTCTACAGCTTTCTTTTTAACTCCCTAGCACTAGGAGAAGATGCTGAGATGGGACAGGAAGGACTAGGAGCGCGTCCTAGGAAAGGCAGCTATGCAAAAGAGAGAAGAGCAACATGAGCAAGCTCAAAGGCAGGTCCTGAGCGATTACTCTGGAGTGTGCCTGGCCCTAAAGCTTGGCCAGCCCCAGGGGATGGCACCTCCAGGGCAGAGCAAAGACGTGTTCCTGTGGGAGCTCCTGCTGACACTCTACCTGTTTTCCCTTTTATAGCAATGGAGCTGTCAGTAAAGGGGATGGAGTGCTTTCAAAATGTGAACATCCACCTACAAATGCAAAATAAAGAGCACTGGTGCCTGTTCCCAGTGAGAGTGACTGACCTGTGCCTGGTGATGGATTGAGCTGCAGGGCTTACACAGACCAGGGGCTGTACAGCCCCACTGGGAGAGTCAGGGTGCCCAGGAGCATCGAGGGCATGCAGGACTGTACAGAGCCCCAGATGTCTCTGTGGGGTTGGCAGGGTCTGAGGGAGATCCTCACACTCTGAGAGTGGGAAGCTAGGCAGTACAGCCTACGGCAACTCAAATGATGCTGGAAACCATCGTGAACAAGGAAATCTCACTGTTGTGGGGGAGAGAGACCCACTTCCCGAGCGGGATCCCTCCTCGCCTGCACCTGCTCTCCAAAGTACATGAGGTCAGTCAGTCTCTCTATTGACCAGAAAAGGAGTTTTCAGCAGAAATTGCTCCCCCCAGGTTTTGCCATTGCCAGACAAGCTGGGTATCTCCGGCCTCATTTCTGAGCAGCAGAGAGCAGGAGATGTTCCTGGGGCGTGAATCATCCTGTGCTATATGTTACCATGTAAACCCAGGCAGAACACCACCTCCTCTTCACTGAAAGCAAGGGCAACGTGAGAGGCACTGCCTCAGACATCTCTGCATCGTGTATGAAACTCCTTGCATCTGTCGTTAATCCCTTCTGGCCTCTACTCACCATTCCACAAGAGTGCAGGTGTTATGGAAGTCCCATAACATATTTTCCAGCTCTGTACTGGAGCTACATGCCTACAGCTGGGCAAATGAGTCTTGCTACTGAATAACTCTATAGACCCAACTGACTGTATTCACCAACTGTCCAATGATTTCATTAAAGCAGGAACTGAAAGTACCTAACTCGCATGTAGACATCTGCGTTATCAAAAGCCATTTTTAGGTGTTTAAATACAGAACTGAACTTTCATCCCTAAGGATGGGTAATGTGAATCCCACACTTTGGGATCCAGTTACCTAATATGTCCCAGGAGAGCCTGCCTGGCCTCCAGTTGATGTTCAAAGAAAGCTTTGGTCTCCTGGAGGTCTTGAGTCATATGTCACAGCCCAATGTGGCTGTCTCTGATTTTCTAGGATGCCCTTCCCTACCTTTAGAGAAGTGGTTGGTCTCTTACCTATGTAAATTGTGATGTTCACTAAGAACAAGCCTTTAGAGTCACCAGGAGAAATCAACAGTGCCTATAGGAACCTGTTTTTCATCTACTGTAGGACAGATGAATCATCTCAAAAGGGATGCCTATGCCTTTTCAAAGACATATTAGAAGCCTACATAATGAGATCAAATGTAGCTATCTAAAACTGGCAGACATGATTTCAACCCGAGCACAGTTATCACATACAGCCTAGTCATCATCAGAACCAGTTCCCAAGTTCTTTTATGCTTTGTAGGGTGTTGGGCTCTACCCACAGAGCAAGTCGCTTGTGCCCTGTGTGGCTTTGGGCAAGATGGTGTCTCCCGCAGAACTGAAACTGAAGGCAAATTCTTACACTCTGGGCCCCTTTACAATGTATTCAGAAGCCAGTTGAGGCCCTGCTGAAGAGCCCTAAGTTGCCTGTTACGCAAACAGCTGAAGCTCTCAGCCTTTCAGTCACGGCACAGGGGCTCCAGACGCAATTGAATGGTACTGCCCTTGCAGTTGGCCTCCTGGTGCTGGTTAAAGTCTCAGCAGAGGTCCATGACAGTCTCTGGAGGGAACAGCAGGCACCCCAGAGATTACCAGCCCAGACAGTGGTGTTTAATCTACTGCATAAACATAGGCAATGCCCCTCCATCCCCAGGAAACATGGTAGTCACAAGGCAGTACTGCTCTCATGTCGAGAGTCGGTCAGCGTCTACCTCTTTGTTTCCTGTTTTCCAGGACCAAGTAATTTTGACATAGCCCTTCAGGGAGGATTAACCATACAGCAGAGCCCTGTGTTGAAGGCCATTCCAGCAAATCTGCTCTCCCTCTCTTTTCCACATTGCCCCTCTGAGGAATACCAGTGTTAACTGGCCACCAGTTGGACTTTGTATCACTGATCACAGTCCTTTGAATTTAGACGCTAGCTCAAATGCGGACATAGCAATCTAAATTTGGCTGTGGAAAAGTACATTTATGTCCTATCTACCAGCCTTCTGTGGGTGTCTCAGATACCTGAGGGTATCTCAGCGGGTACCTGACACCCATGTTTAGGTAAAGTAGTCTCACCTTTTGCCAACGTATGTGAATGACTGCCCTAAATTTAAAGGAGATGTTACTTACTCCAGGGGACATGCCTTTGTCTGTCCACAGGACAACAGGGGCTAACAGCTTCTCAAGCACTCACTTTAATGTGGCACCTTCATTAATAATAATCTGGATCTTGATGCTTCACATTCTCATTCACACTCACGCTCCTCAGAGAACAGAGAATGGCTTTCAAGAAACTCAATTCTAATTGTAGAGCCAGCTAATCCTGTCTGAGACCCAAGACCTCCTGCTGTATCTTTTTGTTCCTCAGGCTGTAAATGAAGGGGTGGACCATCGGAATCAGGCTGATATCACTATAGCACTGCTTAACCATTGGGGTGAAGTTGCAGGAGAAGCGATTGATTTCATTGTGACCACAAAAAGTCAATTGTGACTAAAAAGTGCTGTTATTGCGCTTGCAAATAATCCTCCCGTCCCAGATCCACCTGCTAGTGGGAGGCAGATCCTCCCATTCATCAGGGTTTCATAGTGCAATGCTCTGCATATGGCTGTATAGGGATCATGTGACATTAAAACTAAAAGTTTAACACACTGCTGTTGCCAGAAAACAAGAGCAAGAAATTTGCATGAAGCAGCCAATAATGGAAATAGATCTTTCCCAGTCAGAAAGCTCAACAATGTCCTGGATAAGATAGTGGAAATACTGCAGACACCCAGGAAAGACAGATTCCCTTGTGAGGGTGCTGAACAGCCACCACAAGAGGGTGATGAGGGTGTTTCCAACCACTGTTGTGATGTAGCTCACTAAATGTAGCATCACTGTTGTGACGTAGCCATCTAAAAAATAGACATCAAGGGCTCAGTCCAGTTGTTTACACAAAGGTTCCCAAAGCTCTCTGAAATGTGTGATGGGCTGCTGTTCAGATGGACACTGACAGTCTGGAGAAACAGGCTGACAGAAATCTCAGGAGACAATAGAACAGAACTAAAAACAGAATACACATATCAGAGCTCTGGAGCAGCCTGGAGAAGGGAAGGCTGAGGGGTGATCTTGTTGCGATCTGCGGCTGTCTCGTGGGAGGCCGCAGGGAGGAGAGAGCCAGACTGTTTTGGAGGTGCACAGAGACAGGAATGGGCAGAAGCTGGAGCAAGGGGAACTCCAGTTAGACAGTAGGAGTAATTTTTCACCGTGACAGTAGTCAAACACTGGAACAGGATGCCAGAGTACTTGTGGGATCTCTTGGCCAGGAGGTTTTTCTAAACGAGGCAGTCCTTCCTTTAGGCCACTCTGAACCTGTATGATGAATGGTGTTCACCTGCAAAGGTTCTGGATTCCTGTCGAAATAGATAAATATAAATCATCACTAACAAAACCATTTGGATGCCTGGCTAACACCACAGGAGCCAATCCAGTTCAATATGCCCTAGCTCTTAGAATTACCCAGTACCAATATATGAGAAGCTGGGAAATTAGTGAAGACTCTTGTGGGAAAGAAGGTGTTTTTTTGAAGTTGTTCAGAGAGTAGCCAGGAGAAGGTGGGGTTGGAAAGACAGTGCGCGAACACATACTGTGGAGAATCAAGCCTGCAAACAGTCTGTGCCTTCTTTTGCTTCTTTCCTTCTGTGTCCTTCTTTCCCCCACCCTGATGAACTGATGGTCATAACCTCACCCTACATCAAACATTTCTATCCGTTCCCACGGCTAAGAGCAGAGTTTTCTTCCCTGTGACCCCAAAGCATGGCCATAATACAAATGACTAACAGCATTAATAACAGTAGCGCTGTTTCCCAAGGAGAGACGGAAGCCACAAAAAACCCAATGGTTTGCAAAGAACCTGTGGCAGTGCTCAGCGTCTCTTCACTTGGCACATTTGTTGAAGGATGAGAGAGCCAAAAACTGATGTTTCACTTGTTCACACTGAATCCATCTCAGAAGACTGTAAGAATAAGTAGAATTGGTAAAGACAAAGAACACACTGGGCAAAAATCTGTACAATGATATTCATGTTTAAACAGAGAGAATTTCAAATCGGGGGGAGAACAGCAGAGGGCTTTTGGTGCCTGTGCCCTCCTTGTGGTCTCTGGGAAAGAGAGGAGTGCCTCAGCACTCCTAGAGAGTCGTGGCGGTCTGTGGCCAGTAAAAGAGTCAGAGAGTTTGGGCTGCTCTCGCCATTGGTGTCAGTCCTGGAAGAGGATGGGCTCTCTCTTCGAGCTCGAGGGGAGTGGGCTGTTGTGTCTGCTAAATCATCTGAGATATTGGAGGTACCTGGTTTTGGAGAAGATGCTAATTGCTGCCAGGGAGCTGTGGAATTAACTCTTCTGTGTAATACTAAGGTGGTAAACAGGGTCCCGAGGCTCTCAGGGGTAGCACTAGCTCTTTCAGAGTGGGCACAGGGCTTTGAAGGCTCCGTCCGATTTCCTGCAATGTCTGGGAAGAAGGAGAGTGGCTTTTGGCTACCAGGCTTTGGAGGAGGTATGGGCGGCCTTGCAGAGGTGTTGACTTGAGTGTTTGGTAAAACAGGTCGTTTTCTCTGGCTCTCATTTGCAATCCTTGGTTTTGTAGAAGATGATGTTTGCCCGAGAAATTGCACAGCGGCCAGCTGTGGTGAGTCCTCTGCCTTTTGTGTTAGCACCTGAGGGAATTTTGGAGGTGCTGTTTCTGTGGGTGCTGGCAGAGGAGTGGCATGCTGCCTAATGTGTTTCTTGGGCAATTCTGCTTTGCTGAGAATCATTTCTCGTTGAGGAGAAATCTTCTTGCCCATCCCTTCTGCTGTCGGCTTTCGAGCTTGAGAAGAACTCTTCAGATTTCCTTGCTTATACACCTCAGCCCAGTCAATCTGCGACGTTAACTGTATGCCACTGCCCTTCAGCTTTTTAAAGCCCAACACCATCTCAAGGAGCACCTTTGTTACCAGAACAGAGCTAAATCCAAGTTTCTCTGAAAGTGATCGTTCATTCTTATACTTGCGTAGTATGTGCCTGATCGCCTTTTCCACAAGAGGCTTGATAATCTGCTCTTTGTTTCGGAAACGCTTGCCTCCTCCGAGCTGATTCTTCTTCACCACCCTTTTAGCAAGCTGGCTCCTTGGGGGGAGATGAGGTCCCGCCTATCCATATGTCCAGTTGCCAAGAGAGAATCAGCATGAAAAATTTTTTTTATATATTTCGTTACAATTTGGAATGTGAAAGATAGCAAATATTTTCTAAACATGAAGACCCCTTTGCGGTGTCTTTTTTATTGGTAGTAGTGGCTTCTGATTAACTTTGGTCAAAACCAGAACCAGGCTAAACTCTGCTCTTGTTTGGGCCATGCCCACTGAAGCCAAGGGAGCAAGGTGGGAGTGGAAAAGAGCAAATGGCCTCTTATGCTGAAGATGTGACAGAGTTTTGGTGTGACAAACCAGCTGATGGGATGTGGGAGTCTAGACTAAATCCAACAGTTAAACAGTCGCTTTTTGAGAACCATCATTTTGGCTTGTCAAAGGGCTCCCTGCCCCAACTCTCTCATGACCAGCAGCTTTGGATATTGAGCGGACCTCAGCAGCGTAAGGCATCAGAAACATCTGTAACCAAAAGTAGCATCTTTGCCTTTCAATCTGTCACCAGTCATGGATGCTACAGCTCAGCTCAGCCTCAGCTATGACTTAATGTGTTTTCAGTCCACATGAGAGACACTGGAAGAAATGCAGCAGAGAAAAAATTGCCCTCTGAAGAATGGAAGTAGAAAAGGGATTAAAAGTCAGTCTCAGTGAGCACTGAAGTTATCATCCCCCAGTACAGGAAGGCTGTTCTTGCCTCACCTTGGGACTGTGTATGGTTGTTGGCTCAGGGGTTCATGTGAAGGCTTATGGAAGTGCTATGGCTGTAAGAAACGTGACTCCGGCAGCTGCCTGAGCCCCGAGACAGCCTCACTGAAGTCCTCAGGCCTGCCTACCTGGACTGTCTTGCTGGAGACGATTTTTGTATCCCATTTCCCTGTAGAGCTCATCTTACATTGCTACCTATGCCAGAAGTGAATCTGCCTTCAAGATAGACAGCACAAGACACGCACCACCTACTGTAAAAGCAAGAGCTGCAGTGACATCATGCACACGTGTCTCCACTGTGCCCATAAAGCACACTGGCTATCGTGCGACTACTCCAAAGGCAGTGTTTCAGGGACAACCCTAAGAATACCTGAATTTGAAGACTACATTGTTCTAGTGCAATGTAAAGGAGCAAGATGTGATTCTTAGGCAGACATTGTAGTTACAAATCATGCAGATATCATGCAGAGTTGGATGGGATACCAAGAAAAAACACCTGCAACATGCGACTGATCCCAGGATGTCATTTTGCTTGAGCTGGAAAAATAGAAAGTTACCTGGGAAAGTGGAGGGTTTTCTTCAATCCTCTCCAATTTCTTGGCTTTAAGTTTCTGCTTCCACAGTGGAGGTGGCTTGTTGTTTAGCCTAGGTGGAGGTTTCTCCAGGGGTGGTCTTGGAGCAATTTTAGCCAGTGGAGGTGGCACAGATGTAGGCTTGGGCTGAGGTTCCTCCGCAGATGGTTTTGGTTTGCTCTCCCCATGTCCCCAGGACTTGTCAGGGAGGTGGGATCCTTCTTCCATTACTGCACTGAATACTTGGACAACAATGTCCTTGGCGAGATCTTGGAGGGCTGAGAATAATGCTGTCTTTTCTTTGAAGAAATGAGGAGTGCCAGAGGGAAACTGGCCATGATGGTCCTGAGAAGCTTCGGGGAGCTTGCTTTTTTCAGGACAGCTGTGATTTCTTTTTCACGTTCTTTGCTAGCCCCTGGTGCAGATCTCATCTTGGTCCTGTGAGACAGAAATTCAGCTGCCTTTTCATGAACAGTCTGCAAGAAGAGGGAAGAGGATGAAAATCTTACCAGAGTAAGCCCGTGAAGCACAGAGACTCAGTGAGGGAAGGCTAAACTAGGCAAATCCCATCTCTAGTTTGAAGAGGGGCCAAAGCCCAGTCTGAGGTCCAAGCCTCAGTGAGTTTTAATGACAGGTCTAGTGGAATCCAAGTTTTTGACTGGGCAAGTTCAGATCTTGCCCCCAAGGTGGACACCAGGTCAGGCAGCCCAATGTCATGGTTTGGACACCACGGGATGCTGCTGAGCACACGCTCTGCCAACGCTTGCAGAGAGCTGGGCAGTGCTGTGAGCACAGCTGAGCTCATGACATAGGTGGCACTTGTGCCTCCCCAGGCTTGAGGGCAGGATCATGAGTGTCAGAGCCAGATTGCAGCTTTCATTCAGCCACACATTCAGGGCTGCCAGTTCTTGCAATTTGAGTGTGATTTTCCCAGGGGATTTGCTTCAAGCCCCACCCTCCAGAAATGAGCAGACTATGGATTCTAAGAGCTTCTGTTCTGGGATAGTTGTAGCTTTCATAGCTGTGGGAAAAAACCTTGACAGCTTCATCCAAGTCTACTCTGAATAGCTCAGAAGGTAGCAGAACATACAAAATCTCTCTGCCTCTGTCCTTATTTTAAAAACTTGTAGACTTTTACTGTCTGGCTTATGGGGGGCTTTAGATAACTAAACGCCATGACTCTAGTTTAGAGCAAAACAGCATGTACTTGCTCTTCTTCCAGGATCTTGTCCCATGCATTTGTCCCGCTTATAGCACCAAGATTGTTCTCTGGCCATGTGCTGACATGCATGAATCTGAAGCTTATACTCAAGGCTCTGTGGAATGAGGGTTTTTCTGTGGAGACGGAGCCTTTGCCAGATCCCCCTCAGGGCCTCCCTGTAGCCCAAAGAGGAGGAATGGCCCAGTACTATAAGCAGCCTGTAGGAGGCACGTGCCTTTAAGAAAAGTGCCTCCTGCTCACGCTGGCGTTCGGCTTTCAAGTGATGAAAGTCAAGAAGAGAAAGTCTCCACCGCCTTCCTTTCTCAATCCCTTACACCCCAAATTCACACTGTTGGGTGCAGAGAAGGGCATTACACAGAGCTGGTCGTGTATGCAAATAATGCAAACCCCACAGGAAGGGGCTAAGGCTGAGATTTTGCTGCATGTATCTCTATACAACACTATACATTCAGTTTCCAATCAAATCAGATCACAGTCTTTGTGGCTTTGCACTCTGGGAAAAGGCCCAGGGCCCCACGATTTAGAAGAGAGAGACAGTTGGGTGAAAAGCCCTCACCGCTTCCTCCACCCGCTTCCTGTCCTTCCTGCATGCAATTTTGGCAGCAGATGGGTCCAATATTCTCCACTCCAGGTCCTGCCCAGCTCTGGTCATGCATTGCTTCTCCCAGTGCCCTCCTAAGCTGGAGGTGGCAGGGTAGTGGCAGGAGTAGAAATGGCCCCTCTCAGTCCGACAGGAACACCTTTGACACTCAGTCTCTGGGCTGCAGCTGGGCTCTCCATATGCCGCCATGACATCCTCTGTTTTCTGGGTGGTTTCTTCTATGACTGTCTGGAGGCTGTTAAACACCTCCCTGTCAGCGAGGAAGTCCATGAAGCTGGCAAATTCCTCGGCAGCTGGGTGGGAGGGGGAAAAGCGAGCATGCTGCTCCTCTTCTGCTTCCTCCACGGTGTTCCTCTCTCAGATGCTCCCAGAAGAAACGTTTCTGCCACAGCATGACTCCCGTGGGTCTTGGCATCCACCACATGCCCTCAGTCTAAGCTGGACTCTCCAGTCGGTGCGCTTGTGGAAGGACATGTCTCGCTGTGAAGGAGCAAAGCAGAGAGTCATTCAGGAGGAGACTGGAAAGGCTAGAGAAGCCGTCACTTGTCGATCACTGCCTATAGCCCTCAGCATGGGATTGGTGTTATAGCTCCATTGTGAAGCCATTGCAGGGAATAACCATGCTCTGGGGAAAGGCCTGCTATCCTAATGAGTGAAACGAAGACCCTTCCCATTCCCTTCTTGCCTTCCCCTTGCAGATTTCTACCTTGTAGATGTATGAATGCACTGCACTACATGGGATAAAAGAGTTGTTTGGTCCTCTTTTGCAGACATGGGAAATATGATCAGCCCCAGGTCACAGTGTGAGGTGCAGCCAACTCCAAGCTTTATTTGCTCGAGCTGTTGTTTGCTGCTGTACCACTTCTAGTAAATCAGTTTGTGATACTCTGTGTCTAAGACTCTGCTTCGGGAAACTTAGGGTCAAGTAACTTCTTTAACACCGCAGTAGCTGTTTGCTTTGTCCTCACTCAGCATTATTCGGTTACCGCCACTTAGGCAGACTCACCACAAGTATTCTGTTTCAATTTCACATGGTTTTCTGCTTATATTTTCTGCTTCCAACCTCAACCATTCTGTGATTCTGTGATATCTCTCTTGCCAAATTGTCAATTGTCACGGATCCCAGGGAGTGATTCGCATAGTATATCGTGGAGCACCACCCCGAGGTCCCTCAGTTCATTCCCTTTTAACAGTGGGTCTAGCTTCATATTCAGGGGGATTTGAGGGGGACAAAGGATCATCTTCTCCTGGCTCGCTATCATCGGGATCACCCCACATGTCTCCATCCCAATCTTCAGGGCATACTATTAGTTTCCTAATCTGTACAATGTCAGGGGGGCAGGGAGCCCCCATAAGCATCAGCTCAACCTTTTCTCCCAACTTCTGTCTTTTCTCCTTTTCCTCCTATAACTCTTTCTGCAGCTGCTCAATTTTCAAAGACAGTAACAACTCAGCTGCCTTTCGCTCTTCTATTTCTTCCTTTAGGTCCTGCTCCTCTTTATTTTTATTCTTCCTTTCTTGATATGCAGCTTCTAAACAGGTACCTCGCATCTTGCAGTTAATTCCTTTCCCTTTTCCATCCTTTCTATGGCCCCTGGTCACTTTTAGGTATTCTTCAACAGCTTCCCAATTATGCCAATTGTCACGAGCCCATTCTTCTGAGAAGTTGGGACTCGGGTTCACTCCATGCCTCCCGAGATAATTGGTGATACTACTTGCCATCCTGCCGACTACACCAATTTGTTGCGGATGAGTGATGCACTTCACTCGTAAGAGAGAAGCAGCAATATGTTTTATTGAGATAAGACAGTGATTTAACAAGGTTTGATGGCAAGGTACACTCAGTTATTTACTGCATGGAGGGTAAAACAATAACTACATATAAGGTTCAAACCAAATTGTCGAGGAGGCCCTCCCGTTGAGTCACGAGGTTCAGAGTGGACCCCCTTGCTTTCCAAACTCCTTCTCAGAGGAGTCTGGGTGTGACTGGATCCAATCTTAGTCCCAGATTTGGTCAACGGTTTATGTCTAAAGGATTATGTGCACAATCAATCAAAGATGCAACTTAGCAAAGTTTCAGTGCACTATTAGTCACTTAGGGAGGATCTGCTGCAGGTAAGGGATCTCCCAACCTCGAGGAGTGACCTTGAGAGGTGTCCCTGTTCAAGAGGAGATCCTGCCGTGCAGCCCGCTGCCACGCAGTAGAGCTCAACGGGCTCTGGGCTGCCTCCTATTTACGGGGTAAGATGATTGACTTGTAGTCATATTTGCATGCCAACTGTATTTGGGTTGGTGCATGCTCAATTAGCCCTTGGCTATCGTGCTGTTATCCGTCTCCCCAAATTTCGATTTGAACTGGGTGCAGCCATCACAACTGTTAGTGATGTTTATCGCCTGAGCGGGGTTATGCAGAGGTCTGGCTGGGGTAGGGGGGAGCACACTGTCACCGTTTCCTGCTTGGGTTTTTGAAGGGGAGGCAAGGAAAGACGGGATGGCTTTAGTTCTTCCTCTTCCCGTCTCTTGCCTGAGTCCAGAGCCATCCCAGCACCACTAATAGGCAGGAAGTGTTCCCTGGCAGCAGCTTGGCTGGAATTTGCAGCCAGCCTCTCTAATCCCTCGGTCACTCTCTCCAGGATTCTCCTGGCCACCACACCTTCAGTAGCCATGGCACTGACCTTGCCTCTGGCAGAAGATCTGCAGGATGTTTCCAGAGCAGGCAGCTTGGTTCGACTTGTAGATCCTGATGTTTTACCTGCGGAGGCCTCCAGGCCTCCATGTGCCTGCCTAGCTGCCTTGGTTGGCAGAGGTGGTAAGTCAGGCAGATGTGGTGTCTCTGCTCTTGCACAAGTCCTGCCAGGCAGTGTCTGCCTGTGTCCCAAAGGAGCCTTCCTTACAAGGCCGATGGAGGGATGCAGAGCTTGCACCGCAACGGGAACCTCCCTTGCAGTGTCCTCCACCATCTGCAATCAAAGCCCACGAGAAAGGCCAAGTTACTGCTGTCCTTTTCCCCCGCCCTCCATCCTTCCCAGGTGGAAGCTTCCTGTGGCTCCTGATGCCCTCGACAACAGAAGCACTCTCCCACGCAGGCGGCTGCTGCCCTGCTCCCAGAGGCTGGGTGGGGAGAAGGTTTGTCACTGTGGGGCAAGAGACAGGCAAAGGCAGCTCCCTTGGAGACCCTGCGGCATGTCCTTGCAGACTGCCGTGCAGAGCAGGCAGTCAGCCTGTCGGGGGGCAGAGACCTCCTGGTCTCTCCCAGCTCTTCCTGCCTGCTTCTCAGCAGCTATGGGGAATCAGGCAGGGGCTTTGCCACCACCACTGCTCAGCTCTGTACCTTTGCAATGCCGTGTTCAGAGGCCGGTGAAACCTGTGGGCTGGGGAGCGAAGGCGGCCTGTCCCTTCGGTGGGACGAAGCTGGCGTCCAGATGTGCTGCCTTGCTGAGTGCAGCTCCTGCTGGCCCACCTATGGGGAGAAGGAGGCACATGATGGGGGTGATTGCATTGGTACGAGGGCCCCTGAAGCACAGGGAACCTCAGCCCCGTGTTGAATGGAAGATCATGGCCGAGTATGGCCCGGCTGAGCTTGGCCCAGAGCTGCTCTCTGCCTCTCAGCGCAGAGCTCACGGGGTCTGTGTGGGCCCTGGAGCATCCAGGTTGGTGTGCTTTGTCTCCGAGAAAATCCCCAGGCTAGGAATAAATACCCCCTTGCTGGAGGAGCTCATGCCCCAGCTCCTCTTCCCCACCGTCCTTGTGCTCTCTGTGTGGGTCCCATCCCTGCTGCCTGCCTCTCCCTCCAGCCCCATCACTCACCTCTCTCCTGTGCTCCTGTGTGCCTGGAAGCCCATCCATGGGCTGCGAGCAGACGTTTGCCTGCCGCTCCTTGCCCATCTCCAGGATCCTCTTCCAGAGACCTGCCACTCTGGCACCAAGGGGAGCTGCTTCCTCCTGATCGAGCCGCTCTCCTCGGAGTGAGGACCTCAGGGCTCTGGCCCCAGCAAGGACACGGTCACCACAGGGACTGCCCCATCACAATGGCCTTGTGGGCACGACGCCACTCCCATCACAAAGCCCTGGTGGTCGCCGTGGGGACCTCCATCAAAAAGCCCTGGTGGTCGCCGTGGGGACCCCCATCACAATGCCTTGGTGGTGACCATGGGGACCCCCCATCAACAAAGCCCTGGTGGTCACCGTGGGGACTCCCATCACAATGCCTTGGTGGTGACCATGGGGTCCCCCCCATCACAATGCCTTGGTGGTCACTGTGGGGATCCCCATCTCAATGCCTTGGCGGTCATCGTGGGGACATCCATCACCACGTCATTGCCTCCAAGCCTCTTGTTCCAGCTCTGAGCCCGCCTGGGAGCTGGGATCTGCAGAGCAGGACAAATTTTCCTCTCCCCAGCTCAGCGCTCCTTGGGCCTTGCAGAGGCTGCCCTTCTTCAGACAATCCATTGCAGAAATCCACTACAAGGCCACCCCTGTTGGTCTGCCCCCTAATCCTCACCCATACACTCTCGAATGCCTCACTGTCCGTCCCTAGGCAGAGCTCCCTGCATTCCCACTGCTCTCTCGGCATTTCTCTTCCCCACATCACCCTGCACCTTTTCATTGCCATCCCACGCCATTACATCCTCACTCTTCTTTGAGTCACCCTCTCCTCCCACTCACTCCCACTTTAAGGCTCTCTTCACCAGCTTGGCCACCTGGTTGACCATCAGCTTGGCAGATGGGAACAGTCTCCTTCCAAATGAAGCGTGACAACCTGCAGCTTCACTCCCTCACTGCGGGCTCAGCTTCAGCACCTCCTCCAGCTGCTGTAACCCCAGGCCAGCCCGCAAAGCAGGTGCTCCCCTCTCCTGTGATCCTCTTCCTACTCATGGGGTTTGTTTTCAGACAGAAATCCCTCTCATCACAAAACTGCAAGGACTGGCACGGGCTGAGAGCAGGACTGCAGGCGATGGACCATGTGCTGCTGCAGCATAGTTTTACACCACCCCTCAGCTCGATGTGACATCAACCCCCAACCTGCTACCATAAAAAGAGGGAAAAAAAAGCTGAACTTGGGTGCTGAGGTTCAGAAGATGGGCTTGTTTCTCCCCACGCTCATTTACTACCCTCGAGCCCTCTGCCCTGTGGCTGCACTGAAGAGCCAGGCCGCAGCCTCTTGACTCTGCCCTTTCCCATCGTGCCCCTGGGACAGCCAGAATGAAATTAAGCCCTTGAGATTGAAGGGTGGGGGAATGGAGTTAATACCATTAAATAATTGCAATTAATATTTCTTTTCTGTTAATCTGTTAATTAATAATCTTTTCTGTTCTTCCCCTCAATTTCCTGATTTTCCCCATAACAGGAGAGCAGAAAATCCATATCTTTTAAAAGGGCTCCCTAGTTTTACATACCTGCCTTCTGCACCTTTTAAGCACCCTCTCTCCCCCCCGCCTCCCCCCCCACACCCCCTAGTTCCTTTCCTTTGCTTCAGCAGCATGCTAAGAGCAAGAAAGCGTAAGTGGGGAGGGAGAGAACAAAAAAGAGATAACAAGAATGAACAGCAGAGGGAAGACAAAAGAACATTATGTATGGAAATGCTTGCAAGCCCTCTCAGACACACACAGAAGAAATCATTTCCTTCCAAAACCTGTACACTGAAAATGACCTAAAAAGTGAACCAATTCTGCATCCTTGTGGAATTTAGCGCCTAGAGTTGCCAGGGACACACTGCTGTAATGATCACTTTTGAGATGACAAAGCCTTCCAAGAGGCAGCCTAGCCTGCAGCAGACCACTTCCAGGACCAGGGCAGAGCAAGGCAGGTGTCTTCACTGTGCTCCACTTCTTATCTTAGCCAGCCCTCACTTTTAACAACAGGTTTCCAATCAGGCTTTACAGGGTGTGAACTACAGGGACAGTAAAACAGCAGAAATTATCACTTGTGCACTTTCACATAGAAGCAACACACATGAGGGAAGGGATAGTCATGAAAAAACTGCTATCAGGGTACATGACAGCAATATGAATTATGGTGTCCAAAATGCAGAGTTAAAACATGACTCCTCAGGACATATTTCTTCTTCTTGCACCAGTGCATGCTCAGATCTGCACAGCTGCTGCTGCTGGCAGCACGTTGGGTGCATCACTGTGCCAGGGCCAAGGCCACCCCACAGGCCCTGGCTGAAGCCCCCGTCCCTCTTGCACTGACTCTCTCACGCTCCACAGTGAAGCGGCAGCATTGCATCACGGTGCTCTTGTGCCAGTGCTCTGCTGGCCAGAGGCCCAAGCGTCGAGGGTATCAGATGTACAAAGCGTCCGCAGAACAAAGCCGATATCCTTAACTGCACCTTTCCTGTCATACAGAGAGCATCGGCTGTCAATATGCTACCGAATTTGACTTACAAAAAAATCAGGGCGTCGATTTTAAGTGCAAATCCCTTCCTATCAAAATCCATTCTCGGTCAGCACATGCTGGTACTTCAGAAGGGAAAACCCAAGGTGACAAAAAATGCCTGTGTGCTCCAGTCCAGCTTTTAGCCAGAGGCACATTTCATGCTGATCCTTCAGTCACAACTCGCCAGCATCAGTCTCCCAGCAGACACAAAGCACAACCCAGCCTTCTCCCGGCAACGTCCAAGGGTAACTACAAACAGGGTGAACATGGGCTGCGGAAGCTCCGGGGGAAGGAGCGGCCCCGGCAGGGCAGGCTCATTCCCCATGCAGAGGGGCTGCGTGGGGCAGGGCTGCTCACAGCTCCCGCTCGCCCCCACACTTCCCCAGGGGCTTCTCAGCAGGAAGCTCCAGGCAGGGACAACACCAAAGGCAAGGAGCTTCCCTGAGCCTCTGCTTCCAGATCCCTGCTGCTGCGGTGGGGGGAAGGGAAAGGAGCCCGAGACTCTGAAGCCCACGGAGACACCAGCAGGTCTGCGAGGAAGCTCAGAAAGCGCCTTCACACCACTCTGCCCACAGGCAGCACCAGCAGCACCTCTGCTGGCTCCACCACGCCTGCTGTCACCTCCAGCCTGGAGCCACCACAAGCCCAGATGCACCCGCACCCTCCCCTCGGGGCCGGGACGGCACTGACAGACGGCCACCGCAGCCAGCACTGAGCCGCGGGGCCGCCAGCACAAGGGCGCAAGAGCCGGGGGCTCCCGCGGGGCCGGAGGTGGCCCAGGCCGGGCCGGGCCTTCCCCAGCAGCTGCTCGCACGCACCGGGCCGCGGCGGCTCCAGCTGCCCCCGTGCGCACAGCCGCTCGCTCTGCCCAGCCCGCGGCCCTCGGCCCTCGGCCCCAGCGCAGCAGCTCCCGGCGCTGCGGCTCGAGGCTCCAGGCGGCCCCGCGCCGGGAGACGCTGCCCCGCGCGGCACCAGCCGCCTCTCGGCCCCTCCCTCCCCGCAGGGCCCGGGCAGCCCCGCCCCCGCCCCTCGCCACCCTCCTCTGAGCCAGTGCGCATGCTCCGCAGGAGGCGGCACTTCCGGCCCTGTGGGGGGCGGGGCCTGTGTGTCCATGGCCACCGGCCCTGGTGCCGCCGGCCCCGCCCCCACTGGGCCCCGCCGCGGCGCCGCTCTCGAGGCCGCGGAGAAGCAGCTGCAGCAGCGGCGGGTGTTGGCGGCTGCTGCGCAGGGAGCCCGGAGCGATGCTGCGGCCCGGCGTGTGCTCGTGTGTGCGGAGCCTGCGGCGGCTGCTGCCGGCTGGAGGGCAGGGAGCGAGGGGGAGCGGCGCCGGGCTGGCCCTGGGCTGCGGGAGTTGTGCTGCAGGGGAGCGTTGGTGGGGAAATGCTGCTGCTGGGGCGCTGCTGCCACAGGGCCCCGCTCTGCCCCGGGGCCTGGGCGAGTCTCTGCAAGGGGACGCACGTGCACGTGATGGGAGCCCCGGGAGGCCGCGGCCTTTTTTTCAGCAGTGGGCGAACAACCCAGGGGCCATCACAGCCTTTGGCATTATCTGCCATGAGCGGGTGGCCCTGAAATTTTGTCTCCATCAGCAGCCCAAGAAAGGGGCTGGAGGGGGCATCCCAGAGTGTCCCTCTGCCGGGAGAGCATAGAGAAGCGCTGGAGGCCGGCCCAGAGGAGCCACCTGACCATAGAGATGGGAGGGTGTCCCCCCCTCCAGATGACCATAGAGATGCAGCATGGTGTGTCACAGACTGTCCCTCGCCATGGAGACCATTGAGCCGGCACAGGCGGAGCCAACCCCAGAAAGTCCCCGAGACTCGTGACCCTCCTGAACTCCCGTTCTCACCAAGCTTTCCTTTCCACCCCTTCTTCATCCCACGCTACTTCCAGTGCTACCTCCAGGAGAGAAATGTGATTGGTTCCAGTTTCCTGCATGTGTTACACATCACAGCAAATACAGCCCTTCCCTATTTCTGGGGTTCGACCACAGGTGTGAAACACTGGTGCTGGCTGATGTTCAAGATCTTTTCACGGTGCAAAAAGCATTCCCAGCTTTTACATTTGTGGTGCTTTTCCATGTAGCCTGGGCACCTCTCTCACAAAATCCTGGACAAACCATTTAAAGACTAATAGCCAGGGCCTTGTGCTGCCCCAGATCCACACATCAGCTTGCAGTTAAGGCACCTTATTCTTGTGCCCGTGTTATCTGCAGTCTCACAGCAGGCAGAAATGGCAATAATGCAGCTATGGAGATGTTTGTGCAAAGCCCAGCTTTTTTTTTTACCCTTGGACATGATGAAGATGTGTTTAGTAATGTGTATCAGATCCTTAGACAACAGAGTTTTGCTTAGCACAACTGTCCTGTTTATGGACCACCAACAAAACAGTGGCCATTGCCCCTGCTATTTAGACTGACTAAATAGTGCTACTTTCTGTGGATGGTTTAGAAATGGAGGGTAGATCATATGGCACTGCCTGTCCAACCCCAGCCACTTTTATGATAAAGGCTGGCAGATGGAAAGTCTGATCAGAAAAAAAACAAAACAAAACTCCCTTTGACTCTAGGGGATCACTGACCCAAACACTTATAAGATCTTGGTATTTGTATTGCTTAAATCAATAGTGGGGAACTAGAACGATGTGTGCTAAAGCTGGTCCTTCATGCTGCAGCCCCAAAGCCTCTGTGCCCTTTGGGAACCACAAGGTGACAGAGAAGCGGGACCTCGACATCAAGACCAAGTGGCTGCAGCACCTCCAAGGCCTGCACTGTTAAAGGATGCTGGATCCAATGGATTTTTGAATAAAGGATTCCTCCTTCCTGGTCCACTGGAAGGGAAACTACTGCACTTCTCTGTTCCCTGGTCCTGCCAGCAGCGAGACAGGGCATGTACTTCCAAGAGGCATACATACACTCTGTACAGACATGGTCGACCACCAAAGAATCAACTCCGGCAGGGGCACAGTACCTTTGCAGGCACCACAGAGACGTGAGCAGCACTCATAAACATGAACGATACAAACAGCCTGGTCCTGTTCTTGCTCACCAGCTAATCAGACTCAAAGCTTGCAGGAGACCTCACACGCACCCTCGCACGGGGTGTCTCTGGTAGCTGGCTGCCTTGACGTCTGCAAGCCTTCCACACATGCGCTCATGCAGAACAGCAAGCACGCTCACCCAGAAAAGAGCTAGGAATAGGATTTAATACAATGATAGGCTACACTGCAGAGAGCAGGTACACAGCCTGGCCAGACAAGTGTCCTTGCCAGCAGCTTGCTTACACATGACTGGCCCCTTTTATTCCCTTTGCCTCCATTTTCCCATGCTGCTTCTTCCATGATGCAGCTCGATCCCTCCCTTTCTCCAGCTTTATCCCCTTTGAAATAAACAGCCCATCTCTAAGTATTTTTTTCTTCATTGGTGCCAGCTTTACTGCCTATGTACTCAAGTTTAATATTTCTGGTACGGTTAGCTAGGTAACCCCTGGCTCATGTGGTGCTTCTGATATCATTACCTCGGTACTGCTGGTGCTGCAAGAGTCTACTCCCTGAAGGATCCCCAATACGACAGTTATGTGTGACGCTTGGCCTTTTCTCATATAACTCTCCCTTAAGCACCGCTGAAATCCAGCCATCCATCACCGTGCTGTCTGGAACTTGGCAGGGTCTCATTCTGTTCCCTGCAGTGTCCAAAGATTTCTCATAGCCACTAGTTTCTCACGCCCTGTTCAGTTATCTCAACTCTGAGGCAGAGCCTAGTCGTCTGCCTGCATACCCTAACCCTGTGTTGCCGGTGGAGCTGTGGGTCTGGATGGGAAGACCCAGGGCCACCACATCCTTCACTGTGGTGCACAAGGACCCACCTGGAGCAGGAAGACCAAGGTGCCCAAGAGGGCCCAAGTGCTCTGCTGGGCTGAGCTTTGGTCACCCAACGTGCCATAGCTTCCCTAGGGTCCCACATGAGGAGATGGATTTTCCTATAAAGAGTTCACCCTTGTAGAATTCCCTTCAGAAATGGGACACACACACACAAACTTTAAAAGAGCTGTTAAGGGCAATTCTGCCCCTCAGAGGCCCTAATAAAATGAAATGCTGATTGGAAACAACTGCACAGGAGTAAAGCAATGGCAATGCCTTCCCTTCCTCTGTGCTTTGTTTTTCCCTGTGGAATGCAAAATAAAAGGAGAAAAGGGATCTCTGTGTGTTGATTATTTCTCTAAAATATGTTTCCTTTTATCAATTGTATATGCTTCTGCCCATCTCTTTGCCATATAAAGATACGGATAGAGACAGAAGTATAAAATAAGGGGGGATAGGGAGGAATATATAATTTCATTCATGGACAAGAAGAAAAAAGTGTGATAGAAGCATACATAGTTTATCTGAAAAACATCTTGATGATGAAATAATCCTTCAGGAAAGAAAACAAAGGTAGAAAATGCCTAATTCTCCAAGAAGAAATATGATGTTCTTTTTTTTCCTTCAGGAGAATGCATCCTAGAGTCATCAATGGAGATAGATAAAGCAGGGCTTTAAACAGTGGACATGCTGACAGTACCTTACGGAAATATGAATTTTTAAGAAATCTCCCTCCAGAGTGAATAATAAAACTATCATCTGCAGGCTATCATTGACAAATCAATGAGGCTGTTTTCATCACACTAATGAAACTGAGAAGTGTTTTATGGATTTGAATCCAGTGAATCTGAACCCATTGTAGTGTCTGAGCTTAATTTTCATGTTTAGCATCTTCTGTTATTCAGGGAAAGTGTTCTGAGCTTTTCTCAACAACCCCTGGACATTGTCCCCGGAATTTTCAGCTAAATTTCCTGAGATGACTTATGAAAACTTCCTTGTGTCAGCATGCACTGGCAGTCTATGTCCCACTCCTAAGAAGTGTGTGTGTGTGTGTGTGTGTGTGTGTGTGTGTTCAACATTTTATCAATATTTTTTAGATTTTGTTTATAATAATCCCCTGCAACCAAGGCACACAATTCACGTTCCTTCCTTTCACTGCTACAATCCAATGAGAAAATAAATCTCCTGAGGCACTCATATTTAATAGCTATACATATGTGTGTGTGATATAATACATGACATAATTCTAATTATGATTAGAATTGCTGTCATGAAAAGCATCATGACTGGGAAAAAGCCGAACCTTTGCACGACCAATGGCTTCCTTCAGGGCCACCTTCACAGTCTCGTTTCTGAGACTGTAGATGAAGGGGTTTAAGAATGGGTACAGGACAGTGTTCAGCAAAGCTACAATTCTGTTGTTCTCCAAGGAAACCCCTTCTGAGGGCCGTGCATAGAGAACAATGCAGCATCCATAGACAATGGCTAAGTTGGTGAGATGGGAAGAACATGTAGCAAAAGCTTTCTTCCTCCCAGATGCTGATGGCATGTGCAGAATACAGTGGAAGATGCACATGGAGGACACTATGATTAGACATAAGGAACTCAGCACTACAAGCGATATGAAAATGGTGTCTACTTTCCAAAGCAGGCTGGCATCAGAGCAGGACAGTGTGAATAAGGGGGAGTTATCGCAAAAAAAATGGTGGATCTTGTTGGGGCCACAGAAAATCAGCTTTGAGAGCAAGACCAGGCGGTAGCTGAAGAGTGTGAAGCCTAGGACCCACGCAGCAGCAACCAGGTGGGTGCGCAGCTGCCACTTCATGACAGCAGCATAATGCAAAGGTTGGCAGATGGCAACGTAGCGGTCAAAGGACATGACAACAAGGAGGGAGAACCCAGGGCAAAATAGAAATAGGATTGGGCAAAGCAGCTGCTTAATGAGATTGGTCTCCTTCCAGAGCTCAGAATCGCCAACAATGTGATGGTTGTGGAGGATGCGAACCAGATTTCCAGGAATGCCAGCTTGCTGATGAAAAAGTACATGGGAGTTTGCAGGTGGTGATCCACACACATGAGGAAGATGATCATTGTGTTCCCTGTCACTGTTGTCAGCTATATGAGTAGAAGGAGCAGGGAGAGAAATTGCTGTAGTCTTTGATCAAGCCCTGAGAAACCCTCCAGGATGAACTCAGCAACTATAGTTTCATTTCCTGGTCCCATGTCTAATTTCAGTACATGCTGCTGAGACAGGAGCACGAAGAAGCAAGCGTGAGAATTTCACAGTCTCGACGGGAGGGTAGATCCTTCCTTCTTTGCTCCCTTGCTTGCTTCCTAGGTAGCACAGACAGAAATTTTCCTCTCAGCCATTCATCGCACCCTGATTTCTCCGCTTCACATTTACAGTCCTCAGAGATTTTACTGTCTTCTTTCTACCTTCTCCAAATGCTCACAAAGGATTCTTTCTCACAAGCACAGTATTGTAAAGAGGTTGTGAACTAGTTCATGCCATGCCTGGGAAATTCCCTGTTCACTTAGACCTATTGCAAACATCCATCACATCTGTGCTTCAAAAGCCAACCTAATCTCCCAGCAAAAGTACTTACTATTATCTGCAGATGCCAGTCCATCCATTTAGATAAGTATTTGGAAAGTTATTCCTTCTACTTTTCGGTGCTTGCCTTTTTTGACTTGGAACATCTGTGAGGCTGCTGGTTTCAAAACAAGCCAGTACTGAGCATCTCTTCTGTAATCCCCTGCTTTCTTCCACAGCTTCTTCCTCTCTCTTTCTCCAGAAAAGGGGGAGACATAGAGAACAAGTATAGCTTGCCTTCTTTAATACTCTAAATAGTGAAATTCAGGAGGGTTCCATTCAGTCATTGGAAATGTCTGTGTCAGACAGTCTCATCTGATATCATTGTGCACTGAAATAGAGTTCTTGCCAAAGCATTGCCAAATTCCATTGTTATTAAACGTCCTGACCTAAATGCCTTGCTTTCCCTTTAGGGGAGGGGGGGAATCTTCTCATGTTAAAGAACTTAAAGGCTGTCCTTTTGATTATTTGAAATAGGAAGGGTCTGGAACAAAGAAAATACTAAGCAGGGTGATGTTTCAGATGTCTAAAAGTCAGGCACTTCAGTTTGAGCAAGTTAGCTTCCTCCCATCTTGTCAGTGCAGAGAGGGAGAAGAGTGTCTGGAAGAGACTGGTAACACTTCTTTCACATGCCAGTTATAGTCTGGGAGGACCCAGCCTCTCTCTAGAGCTCTCTCTTTGCCTCCATTAACAAAATAGGGACCAAGGGAAAACAAGTGCAGACACCAGCTGCTCACAGGCACCTCCAGTGAAGTTGATAAACTCACTATTTCAGTCTCAAATCTCTTCATTTATTTAGCTGCTAATTTCTTTTTTAAACCAAAGAACACGTCTAACAGAAGGAAGTCCAAGGAGAACATAGGCAATAAATACTGACATTTTTCCCTCCACCTTTGCATTTGGTTTTAGACATATAAAGGAAAGGAGCAGAAGACTCCACAAATAGGATGCCTCAAAAATACAAGGGTGGAGGGGAGAAGGAGATGATGGATTTCAAGGAGTGAACCAGAGGTTCTGCACAGACTCTGTTGTCCCGCAGACCCTGTCTCAGAGTGTAATGGGTGACTTACACAGAGAGCAAAATGGGAAGCTCAGTAGTGGGCAATACCCCATGTTCGCACTGGCATTTTAACTTGGGGCTCAGGTTAGTCCTAGATCTCAGATGCTCTGTCTTACTCTCTGCTTCTAGTCTGGCATAAGGGAATCTCTGGACTAGGTTCATCTGGAAGATATGCTGAAATTGAACCACTGGCTGTAATTATTTGAGCAAAAGCTCAAGCCAAGTCACCTACAGCAATATCACTGTAGCCTCAGTGAATCAGAGGTGACAGTCCCAGCTTCCCATTTGCTGGGTAAGTTCCAGCACTCAAAATGTTGTGTCTTCTTAGTCTGCTGGATGTCAGCTAAAATCATGCTTCTCCTCAATGTACTTTCTTAGAGGAACCTGCAAAGCTGCTGAGAGCTTACAGCAAAGCAGCTTCTCTGCTCACCATGGAGGTAACCGTCTTGAACCCTTTCATCAGGCTTTGGTTGGTTCAAAGGATTTGCTGTATTCAGGCCCCTCGTAGCCAAAAATGGAGCTACCATATGCAGTAGTGACGATGGCAGTGTCACCGGCTATGCTGGTGAAGAAGGCTTCATATGGCTTTCCCAGAGGGTATTCTCAGGATAGTGCATCTAGTGCAGGCATAAGACACAGGGGTCAGTGTGAAGGAGCTCAGCAACACAGCAGAGGAGAGAGCAAAGCTCATGTTTGAAGGTAGCTGGTGCCCATGCAGGCTGCTCTCATCAAAGGGATGAGGCCACAGAAGAAAGAGTCTCTTTACTGGGGACACAGGGTACCTTGGTATATAAGATGGTGGGGCTGAGCAAGGATAGAGATGCCATCAGCCAATGGATAAAGATGAGTGTGGAGTCCAACCAGGGCTTCATAAAGATGGTACAGTGCGATGGATTGCAAATGGCCCCACAGCAATCAAAAGACAGCACAACAAGCAGGCTGAACTCAGCGGTGCCCAGGAAGATGGAAAGCACGGTCTGGAACTGGCAAGCAGCTGTGGGATGGTCTTAATCTCCAAGATGAGGCTGACAAGCCTTTTAGGGGCAAAAGGAACCAAATATCTAGGAAGGAGAAGCTGCTGGGGAAGAGATACTCTAGGGGCGGAACTGGTGGTTGAGTCAAATGATGGCTATCATGACCATATGCCCCATGGCAATGAGCAGATAAATCACCCACGGCAGTGTGAAGAAGAGGATTTGCATTTCATGAGTGACTGAAAAGGCCTTGAGGAAGAATTTTCCCGCTATGTTATGGTTGGGAGGATCCATTTCAGAAGCCAGTCAGTTGAAGGTGGGACAAGAGTAACTAATGTCATGTGTGGTGAAATTCGCCTTGCTGCCTTCATCAACTTTCCCCTCCCTTTTCCTAGTCCTACTTTTCTTTCTTGAGGTGGGAGACCAGAACTGCACAAGGGATTCTCATTTTCTCTTTGTTTATATCCAATGCCATGAAATAAAGGTTGATTCATCCCACCTGTCTTTAGACACAGGAAACAACTCTCCTGCCTCACTTGCTTGCAGAGGTAGGCCAGAGTGCTAGCTAAGAGCCAGTACTTGTGGCAAAAGCTCTGGAAATCAAGTTCCAGGTATGAAATTCAGGTTTCTCTTACAGTTAGAATTGTGGTGTGGGTAGGCACCAGGCTATCAGGCCTGTGCCTGTGTGCACACTCAGAGCACTCAAGTCATTAATCCCCTGGGTGGCCCAGGAACTCCCCCATCTAGTAATCCACACAGGTGAGCTGATGGGCAGGTTTGAGACAGGGGATGGACTTGAAACTAGGAGACTGACTGAACTCCTACCACTTTCCAAATTAAGTGTTGGACTGACTGGTGCAGAACCTCTCCAAGTGGGTATTTCAGACAGTTCTAGAGATTTCCAGGGGCAGATCCTGCTGTGCCTGGACCAATTCCTGTGCTTAAATGTGGTGAGTACCACCTCAGGTGGAGTATCTGGCTGTTTCAGAATCTCTGCAGCAGCTCCTGCTGCAGAACTGATTAAATTGTAATTATTTAAGACCCTTGAAAATCGACAGTAGAAACTGCTCCTGCAAATGAAGAAGTGGCCATGTAGGACAGTCTTCTGTGCATTCTTAGGAGAGTTAGGAGATGCTTTGGTATGTAGTTTGAGGTAATCAGTAGCAATGGCTCATGCATATGCTGGAGAGGTCACACAGGACCACAAGCCAGCTGGACTATAAAAATTCCCCAGAAGAACAGTTCGGGGAGTCTCATCTGATCCAGTGGAAGCCACTGTTGGAAGGACCCCGGCAAAGGAGACTGCCACCACCATCTGGACAGTAACCAACCATCCCATTCAAGAGATTTGATGCCCCTTGTGAGTGTTACCTGTGACATGCCAATAGAGGGGCGTCTGTGATTCTTTCAGATTCGGGTTTATTTGCACTGAACTCCGAAAGATCATGATTTGTCAAGTATGAGAATTTATTAGAGATAAGAGGTTATAACAAAAAAAGCTAGAAATATAACAGAACTGAAAAAATATATACACATATTAGAACTCTACAGTTAAATCATAGATGCACGGTACAGTGACCGCACTTGCCCTTTATTGGCCACCCTTCCGGCACGGTTTTGCCTGGATTCTCCTCACCACGCCATTGACATCCACTGGCCAGCTGATGGTTGGTCAGAGTCCACACCAACTTCTGTGGCTTACTCTTTTCTATAGCGAGTCAAAACAACGCCAGCCCACAGTTACACAAAGGCTGTATGGCCTCAGTCAATAACAGCATGCACATCAACAGGTAACCTAGTGCTCAGCCCACAGCACTGCTCAGTTGGCAACAGCAGCCATGAACAGGTCTTTCTGTGGGGAATGGTTCCACAGCACCTAGATGTTTATGGGGTGAGTCTGTGGTGTCGCTTCTCCTCTGTCTGGAATTGTCAGTCGTGGGGTCGTTAGACAGTTGCCCCCAGGCTGCAGCAACCCCACAGTGTGGTGGCTCCAGCCGTGATGCACCTGGGGTTCCTTAACTCCTGGGAGCACCCCAGAGCAAACCCCTCTTCTGTGGGCTGCACCATCCGGAGTCCCACGCTTGCCTGTGTGGCGCCTGTCACTCCACCCCTTGACACCGCCAGACACACGCATTTATTTCAGAAGTCAGCTAATTCCCCTTGGTGTGCAGTGGGAGGCTTTTTGGTAAGCACAGTACTGGGGAAATGCGCACTGCTATTAATAGACGCCAAAAGCAAAGCATGCCCATTTGCAGTAACACGTAAACAACTGTTAAAAATAACAGTCTTAATCCTAATAGCAACATGATTGGTCTGGCCTATTGACCCAAATTCGGTGAATCCGAGTGTTGTTCCAGCTCCATATCTTAACACAGAAATCTTATTTCCTTTAATTGCAGGCATTTCTTTCCTGCACCGAAAGATCAGTTTGTTCCCCAAGCTGGAATAGTTCCCTTTAGAGGAGCTTCAAATAGAGTTGGTCACCTTTTTTTTATTATTCTTTTTCCGTATTTCCCTGTCTTCTCTATAGGAAACAGACAACTTTAACTTCAGATCAACAGCTGTTACATTTATGCATAGATTTTACCATCTTTTTCTCTTTCTTTCCTTTCCTTTCATCAAGGGAAGGTGTTAGCCCCTTCCTTAGGATCATCAATTTTTACAAACACTAGAATACAGCTGTTGAGTTTCGTTATCAGCCTGGTATGTGTATCCCCTCATTTTTAGGTCTGCCATCTTCCTTTGATGTTACTTCTCTCCTGGCTCCTAGATTCATTCTATTATTTAGATACTTTTAAAAAACACATTACTTAGCCTAACAATTCTACCACTCTTTCTGGCTGCTTCTTTTCAAGTTGTTGCTCTTCAGAGGGTCATTCTGTAAAACCCAAACAAAAAGTAAACCCTACCAAGGCAATTCGGTTGTTATAGTTTGGTTTTAACTGTAACTGCTGAAGCTACTTCTTTTAAGGTTACTCGGTTACATCCATCTATTATTCACATTTGAACAGGGTTTTTTTTTTATTGATTTTTCTTTATGCTCAGAAACTTTTACTACAGCTTGGGGCATTTTCCAGCCCCTGCTGGTTTCTGCTGTACTTAAAGATGCTGTTTTTTCGCATTCGAGGTCTTTTCTTGTTTCCTAACTCTGCCCCTGGGGCTCTTATCTGCAGAGCCCGATCTCCACCCTGAGTCCTCCTGTGCCTCAGTGCCAGGCAGAGCAGTTATACTGGCCAGGGGGGGCAGAGCGTTTCTCACGGTCTTGTGAGAAACAAGCTGCCCAAGCCCAGTCCTGCTTTCCACCCAAAGCCTCCCCTGCTTCGCTCCCTCTCCTCTTCCACCTCTCTCTTTCACGTCTGTTTTTCTTCCACATGGTGGACTCCGATTGGCTGACAGAGCCGTCAGTGAAATCCAGACCCGCCCCCCTCCTCCTGCCAGCCAATAGGCAGGTCACAATCAGCAGCTGCCTATGGGAATGAGCTAGGGGAGGAGTCACAGTGTTGCAGTGTCCAGGTGGTGTGTTGTAAAGGTGAGGTTACAAAGTGTCCATTTAATCGGGGAATGGGGGAACAGAAGAGAGAGCCAGACAGCTCCTGGGGGTCCCGGGCGATGCTGGGGGCCGTGCTGCTCTTGGGGATCTTGGACCAGGCTGTGTTTCTGTACAAAAGTCTGGAAAAGCCTTGATGCAAGCCCCTAGAGAAGAGGGATTTTCCTGAGCACTCAGAGAAACCCATGCAGGACCCAGGGATGTTGAGGGAAACCCATCCCACCCACCCCCAAACCCACTGCTCTCCCTGGAGACCTTCCTGGATCCTCAGGCTGGGAACAGGAGGGGGTGTGGGGGCACAGCCATGTCCCAGACTAGCCTCCTTCAGGCCTTCAGCTTCACAACATGTCACAGCTTCAAATGAGCTCTCTAAAGCAGCACTTCCCATGCCCCTGGTGTGGAGAGAAGACTTTGGGTAGACAAACAGGAGACAGGGGAGAGAAAGGGCAAAGACAGCAGGCTGCAGAGCTGGGGCTCCCAGCATCACAGAGGGGGTGCCACAGGCTCAGGAAGCAACCCAAAGAAGTAAAGGAGTCCTTCCTTTTGCAGTGACTTGGAAAGCCACATCTCTCACAGTATTCAAGGGGGATGGAGTCTCCCTTCTGCAAGATTTGCCCCAAAACTGTGCAGAGATTAGCAAGAGCAGGAAGGCTGGTTGTAGGGATGCTCTCAAACTTCAGCAGCTGCAGAGCTGGGAGCTGGTCATCTCACAAATTTCGGAGTGAGTCAAAATGCACGTCCTGAGGCATTTCACTGCCTCATAGACTCTGCACTGGAGCCTGGACAGCAGCACTGCAGTGTGTGGGCGTGTCCTCAGAAGCCCAGAGTCATAAAATGTGGGAGATCCAGGATGTCGGGGCTGTACAGACCCGGGAGAGCAAGGGTGCCTGCGGGGAGGAGGAGGGCAGGGGGCTGAGGAGCCTACCCAGGGGAGAATTCTCGCACAGCCCCAAGGTGACACTGAAAAGCACAAGGACCAAATGAGGCCCAGGGATGAGAAATGGCTTCCTCAGCCTCAGCCAGAAGGAAAGATGGGCAAACTTCATGGGAAATGGGAAAACTTCCCCACATTTGCTACCTGGCCTCGCCCATGGCTTTGGAGCCTGGCAGGCTCCAGGGTCCTGGATAAGGGCCTCTGGATGATGTGTGTTAAGGCTATGTTTGCTCTTCTCTGGCATAGCATCTCTAGCTCAAGCACTGCCAACTGAGAAACCTTGCCGAGCACTTTTAAAAGCAGAGATCCTGCCTTGGTGCCTAAAGGAGGAAAGCTACGTCCTGTCCCACATTGTCCTGCATCCTGCTTCCACAAAAAGAGGGGCCCACAGCAGAAACCAGTTTTGAGGCTCACCAAAGCATTTCTCAGCCTGTGGCCATGCTTTGTGCTGGTTCATCCCACATGCTTTGGATCCTGTAAAAACGCCAACCCCCAAACCCCAGATTCCTGCACAGGTCTGCCCAGTGCAGTGACCTGTCGGTGCAGGGGCGCAGAAGTGACTTCTCCAGTGCCCCGTTTGAGATATTTCACAGTCTTTGACACTGTCTGGAGACATTCCTGAAGGATTTATCAGAAAATTATGGAAAATAACTGCAGTGAAGGCAGGTGGCTGCTTTCCAGCACATGAGGGGAAATCTCTCTGCTCTCTCCCTGCCTGTGCCATCTCCATGGCAGTGACCTACAGAGCCCCCAGATGACATGAGCTGAGGTCACAATGGGACGTGCCACATCACAGGGAGGTCTCCCCGGTGTCGTGGGTGGGGACCCTCACTTCCCTGTGAGGCCCAGGCACTCCTGGGCACTGCTCACACCCTCCCCACGGCTGCCCTTCCTAGTGGCTCCATGGCAAGGAGAGGGGACAGGAGGCAGTGGGACCACGTTGGGGCCCCTCACCAACAGGCGGAGGAGCAGGGGCATGCTGGAAAGGAGTTTTGGGTAATGAGATGGGAAGAGCGTCCCGTTTCTCTGGCTGGAGAGGTGAAACGAGAGCAAGAGGGCAAGCGAGACAGAGGACTGCTGGATGGACCATCAGCCAGGACCACAGCTCCTTGTCCCCTGCGCTCCTGCGGCTCTCCACCGAGGGTAAGGGCTTTGGGAGATCCTTCCCGAGGTGTCGCACAGAGACTGTTAACTGCCAAAACTGCTGTGGATCCCGGGCTGTGGGGGTGCCTGGACAGGGCTGGGGGCTGCTGCGAGAGCCCTGCCTGAGGGTCCCCTCTGGCTCGGGGGACAATGTGGCAGCCAGGACTCCTGGGTCCTGGGGATGGGGCTGTCCTGAGCCCCAAGGCTTCTGTGCGGCCAGCTCCATCGCCTCTTAGGGTGGGGGGGGCATGGGAATCCATGACAGGTTTTCCTGGGAGTGGGTCCCCCTTTGGGGTCTGGCTCTGAGAGGAAAGGGGTCCTGCATCCCAGACGCTGAGGTGGCCTGCAGCTCCATGGGGCTCTCAAGACCCTGCTGGAAATGTCCATATACCATAACGAAACCATCACCTTGTAATAACCCCAAGTCCACTGGGTGTTTGGGAAAATCTCTCTTCCTTCCCCCTTTATCCTTCCAACTTGGCGCAGCATGTTTTGGGCTCAGAGATGCCATCTTTAGATGGCCACTGCCCCTGTCCTCCTGCAAACTAGGCTCAAATCACCGCACCCAAAAGAACATACATTGGAGAGAGCAGCCTGGAAACAGGTGGAGGTGCAATCCCCATTCAACAGGTCCTGGCTGACGCCAAGGTTTTTTCTCTGAGCTGTGGTGGGCAGTGCTGGGGTGAGCCCAACACAGCCATCTCCACCAGCCCCCTCACGACCCCACACCACCGCTCCCTAGCCAAGCCCTAGGGCTGCCATGGGCAGGGACCCGGGGCAGGAGGGGCGAGAGGACACTGCCCTGCCCTGCCCTGCCCTGGGGGCAGCAGGATGCTGCCTGTGGGCTCCGGCGCCACGGCCAGCCCCAGGGCCCCCACACCGGCACCACGCATGCCACCAGCACAGGCCCCAGTGCTGCCCCCCCACACCCCGCACGGCCCCCAGGGCGCAGGGCAGCCAGCAGCCCCGCGGGACCCCTGCCGCACAGCCCAGCACCGCCGGGGCAGCGGCCACACCCCGGGACCCCACACTGCCCGCCCACACAGCACCACGCCGCCCCCAGGCCCCGCCGCGCCCCGCGCTGCCGCCCACAACATGGCGCCCGACCAAGGGGGAGGGGGCGGAGCTGGCCGCCAGGGCAGGAGGGCCCAATGTTGCAATGGCATCGCCCCAGTGCAGCCCTCCTATTGGCTGTCAGGAGGAGGAGGGCGGGCATCGATTTCACTGATGGCTCTGCCAGCCAATTGCAGTCCAACATGTGGGGAAAAAAAAGACGTCAAAGAAAGAGGCGGAAGAGGAGCGGGAGCAAAGCAGGCGAGAAGCGAGCGGGCGAGAGCGTTTGGTGGGGGCTGCGGGCGCGTTCAAATGGCGGCGGGTGCCCTCCCGCCGGGGCGGGGCAGCGGTGCTGGCAACGAGGCTGCTTTGCTGCAGGAGCTGCAGCAGGGGCTGGTGGGGCTGTGAGCAGGGGCCAGAGCGACGTGGGCCAGAGGGGGGAGCTGCCCTGCAGCCAGACGTGGCGGCCTGCCGCGAGCAGCTGGGCCGGGGCGGCTCGGTGGGGTTTGGGGGCAGGAAGCTTTGGCCCTGTGGTGGCTCTGGGATCCCTGTTAAAGCGTTTCCCTGAGCTGCTGCTGCCAGCGCAGCCCCAGGTGCTGCTTTGAGGTGCGTTTGGGAGGTGCTGGGCAAAGTGTGAGCAGGCTGCTGGTGTCGTCGCGAGGTGCCCTTCCCAGTGGTGTCTTTTGTTGTGAAAACTGCATTTCCGAGTGGCTCTGAGAGAGGCTGTGCCCGCATGTAATGCCGTGCCTTAGCCGTTGTTTTTGCTCCCTGCCTCTTGCTTTGTGCCGCGACCTGTGAGCCTGGCAGCAGGGTGAAGGGTGTTTGCAGAAGAGCTCTGTAAGTGTGAGCTGTTTTGCTTGTCAGGGCCCTGAAAGTTGATGAACGGCCAGTGCTTGCACTTGCCGTTGTTCTTTCCATGCTCCTAGGTCAGGGTGAAGAGTTGCTGAATTGTGTCTCTGCTG
Organism: Apteryx mantelli; assembly: GCF_036417845.1. Taxonomy (NCBI): domain Eukaryota; kingdom Metazoa; phylum Chordata; class Aves; order Apterygiformes; family Apterygidae; genus Apteryx; species Apteryx mantelli. The sequence continues at coordinate 2,124,242 of NW_027118766.1, forward strand.
GTTTCACCAACTGAGATGCCCTGGCCTGAGTCCTTCCACGTGTCTCCAGTTGTCAGGGCCTAAAATAGGAGAATGCTTGTTGTCCTGGATGTGTGGAGGATTTTCTGGTTTTGTTCAGCACTGGGGAAGGAACCAGAGTTCTGAGTTGCGGGAAGGCTTCTGCCTGTGCCTGGGACATGAAGCCCTGCTGTCTTCAGTTTCATGATCGCTGCTCCCATGCAATCCTCCCGTTAGAAAATGTTGCCAAGAATTACTTGCAGGCTGTTTTGCAATTCTTAAATTTCATAGGCTAGGTGTTGATAATGCATAGCAGAAGCTAATCTTTTGGTGTAGTAACTGGTAGGCAATGGGTGTTTCAGAGCATTGTGAGTATTATGAGGCCATGATGTGAATCTGTGATGTGATGACACCTCTATGTGAGCAGCTGACAGGTCAGGAGAAGATGCATGGCCTGGATGCTGGTGGTGAGGTCACTTCTGGGTTTGTTGCGTGTGCTCAGAGGAGGGATTGACCCCTGCAGAGCTCTACAGCAATACAGAAATGCAACTCATTAATCAAGCAGAAGTCGATATTCCACATCATCTGACACAAATTTTATTCCACTCCATCATCATGAGTTAGTACTGCTACATTTCAAATGCAGATGATGTTCTGTGGTGAGCATGGACATGGAGTTGGCCTTTCCACTTGTTGCTAAGTAGAAGCTTGCAGCGTCCTCGCAGTCAGCTAGGGAGTGCAGCTAGACTTTTGAGGCTGCTAAGTGAATGTAGTGCTGGTGTGAGCAGTGGTGTGAATAATCTCTTCTTGCCAGGGTGTGTGTGCTTTAGAAGTTGCCCCTGTCAAAAGAGCAGGGAGCCTGTGAGATTTTATTGCAAGGTCTGCATGCTGTCTCTGTCTTTGAGGTGTCCAGCTGCTTTGGTGACACGTTTAGAACTGTAACACTTTAGGGGTCTCTGATTTTCTGTCCATGTATGCAGTCACTGGAGAATGGGTGCAAAGGCAGTTGGAGGAGACAGAAGGAATGTCACCCCCCAAAAAGGGTATGGGCCACATTTTGAAAGAGATTTCTTGTTCAGAGAAGTTGAGGCACAAGCAAGAGGGAAAAGCTGGCCTGATCAGCTGCTGTGAGAGCACTTCTTCTCTGCTTCCTGGTGGGAAGGTGGGAAGTGAGCAGGCCCCGGGCTGTGAGTGGCTGTTCAGAGGCAGAGCCTGTTGCAAGGCCTTGGAGGACTAGAAAGGAATGGAAGGTCTGGAGAGTTGGGCTTTGTGTGTTGTGGGGTGCTTGGGGTGCCCTGCGTGGTGCTGTGGGCTGTGTGTCGCTGATGCAGAGGCGTGTGTTGGTTGCCAACCCTCTGTGAGGTGTGGAGGTAACGGCGTGTTACAGTGCGAGATGCCCTGTGGTGGAGCCGGGTGGTGGCACCAGTGTTTTGGTGCTCAGCGTGGGAGGAGGTGTCTGAGAGAGCAGTGCTCTGCTCCCAAGGCCCAGCCTGCCATCACGGTGTCCTTCTGGGAGACGTGGGTGAGGACTGTTGGTGACCGTGTTGCCTCCTTGGAGCATCGTGGTGCGAGGCAGGGCTGCTCCCAGTTTGGTGGTTTGTGTCAGCTGAGGTTCAGGCTTGCAGTTTCGGAAGGGTTTGATGCTTCCGTGAGTCTTTGGGATTTTACTGACTGCTGGCGAGAGTTCTCTTCTCCCTCCTTAAAGGCTTTCTGCTGAATCTGGACCCTCATTGCATCTTCCCATCTCAGACGCTAATCCATTGCTATCCCTCAGCGAGATGGGTAGTTAATGAAAGCAGTCAGAGGCATTTCTGCACGTTGTGCCTACGCAGAGCCTTGCAGAGAGGGGAGATGCCCCCTCACAAGAAGTCAGGCCTGTGAGGGCGATGGGTGGCTCTGAGACACCTGTCCTTGTTGAGCGGTGGAGGCGGCATCTGCAAAGCCTCTGGTGCCTTTGGCAAGAGTCTCACAATAGCATATTCCTTGAGGCTGCAATGGGGGAGCCATGTGGAGGTAGCAGGGCTCCAACGCCCTGCTGCAGGCAGGTGCCAGTAGAGGAGGTATCTTGGGGCCTTTTCCAGTGAAGTTTTGATTACCTCCAAGGATGGAGATCTGGGAACCTCTCTGTATCCGTGTGCCGCAGTTTGGCCACCGTCACGGAGAAAAAGGTTTCTTCTTAATGTCTCAAGCATTTCCCATTGTCCGATTTGTCCCTGTTGCCTCCCATGCTACTAGTGTGCACCTCCAAGAAAATCCGGCTCCGTCTTCTCTGTGCCCTCCATAAGGTAGCTGTGCACAGCATGAAGATCCCCGTTGGCCTTCTCTTGTCTAGGCTGAACAAAGCCAGCTCTCGCAGCCTCTCCTTTTATGCCCCACGCTGCAGCCCCTGACCATCTTGGTGTCCCTGTGCTGGACTCCCTGCAGTGTGTTAGTGCCTGTGCAGAACTGGAGAGCCCAAACAGGACCTGGTATACAGACATGGTGTCACCTGTGCCAAAAAGAGGGGTAGAACGTCTTGGTGGCCCTGCTGGCTGTGCTCTCCCCAATAGAGCTCAGCACAGAGGGGAGACATTTGCCCCTGCCTGTTGCGACTCTGTAAGGCCAGCAGAACTGCCAGTAACACTCCGATTCTTTCTTTCTTTCTAGGTTGCTCCACTCATGGAGGTTCCCAGTGCAGTGCTAGAGCCGCTGAGGATGGAGGCAGGATGCCAGGCTGTGTCCCTGTACCTGTGAACATCTTGGCCAGCGTCGTGAGCCCTCTGTGAAAGCAGCTGCAAGTGACTGAGAAGAGGCTACGTGTGGATGCGAAGGCTTCCATAAATGCGCCTGTCTTCCCTGGGTGACTTGGGTTGTGGGTTCAGCTCCTGGTACCTCTGCTGTGCTGCAAATTCCGCCTCCCACAAGTGCTGTTATTGCCAGCCCGCTCAACAAATGCTACGGTGCCCCCTCCTTTTCCTAGGAGGTTGTGGTACCATACAGGACGAGTCCAAGACCCTTATAATAGATGCCAGCATGTCCTGAGTGCCTTTGTGTGAGTGCCCCAAAGCGTCCATAGCTTGATCTGTGGAAGTCTCAGAGCTCTTGGGCTCCCAGCTCTGCGAGGGGTGAAGATGTGCCCAGGGCCAGGTTGCCCATGGCACGCAGCCCTCCGTGCTCTGTGAAGCCAGCTGTGGAGCGCGGACTGGTGCTGCAGAGGCTGCGCAGCCAGGAGAGCTGTCATTTCAGCAGCCGTCCAGTGTGGGTCTGTCTCATTGCTTGGGCCTCATTTCAAAGCCTCTGCACCCTTTTTCCCTTCCCTGTCCAAGCTCCTTGTCCAAGTAACTAAAGGAAAGGAAGGGAGGTTCCTTTGGGCTCAGGAGGCCTTCCGGACTCTCAAGTGTTTCTGTGTTGTATCTGTAACTTTTGTATTACTACAGAAAATCCCCATGCCCCCATCCATAGCAGGAGATTCCTGAGGGGATGGGGGTGGAAAGCAGCAGCCTGCTGTGCCCAAAGCAAGCAGGATCCTTCCCTCTGAAAAGAGCAGCATCACCCAAGGAGGCAGCTCTGTGCCTGATCTTGTGCTGCTCATTTGCAGAGGCCTTGTGAGCCTAGAGTGCCTTGGCCACCTTGTGGTGTTACCGCAAGAGCTTGCCTGAGTGTCTGGATTGAGAAGCCAAGGGAAGGCAGTGAGCAGAGCAGTGGCTGGGGAGTGTGCAAGTGGCGAGTGTCCTGCATGCATCTCTTCTTGCTGGCACTTGGTTGTATGTAGCAGAAGAGGCAGCTGTGTGGGGCAGAGGCAGTGTGTTTGTAGAGTAGGTGGCAGAGCAGAGGTCTGGCGTCAGGCTGATGCCTGGTGCAGTGCCGAGTTGATCTGAGAGTGTCAGAAAGCCTTTGCAGTGCAGCTGCTCCCTCAGCTGATCTCTGTCCCTAGAAATGCACTAGAAATGGAAGTGGCATGCTGCTGCCATTGTGTAGGTGCTGCAGTGCGAAGGCTCCCAGCTCGGACTTGATGGTACTAAAGGAAAAGCGAGACCAATTGTTCCTTTTGTGATTTGTGTGCAGGGTGGCAGAGTGGAGCTGTCGCATGATCTGGAGAGAGTCTTGTCAGGAGATGAAGGCCTTTTGCAGAAGACTGTTCTGTACGGAATGATCACAGCGTAATCAAGGGACGTGCGAGTGGCCCAGATGAGCTTCTCCTCTGTGAAGGTTTGCACTTTTGAGATCCCTTGTGACTCAGTCAAAGATAGGGCAGCAGCAGGCAGGTCGATGCCATTTGTGCTTGTGAGGTGAGTTGTGCCTCTGAAGCTGGTAGGCCAACAGCATGCCCATAGCTTTGGTGATGCTTGTGTCTCAGTGCCTCATAAACGGGGAGCAGACCCTTTGCTGCTGTTGGTGCTTTTGTGGTGAGTTGTGCATCAGTATGTGACTGGCGATCAGCATGGACATTGCTGCTGTTTGTGCTTGTTGAGGTCAATTGTGCCTCAGTTGCAAAGAGGCCAGGAGCAGCTATTTGGCTTCATGGCTGCCTGTGAGGTCACTTCAGCCTGAGCACCCAACAGTCCAGCTTGCTGCATATTGCTGCTGCTTGTGTTTGTGGAGTAATTTGGCCTCAGTATCTGCTAGGCCACAAGCGGCCACATTGATCCTTTTCTGCATTTGTGAGGTGACTTTTGCTTCACCACCTGATTAGACAGCATCAAGCACATTGCTATTTTTGTGCTAGTGAGGTCTCATGTGCCTCAAAGCCTGATAGGCCAGTGGTAGTCATGTGGCTGCAGTCTGTGGTTCTGGGGTAACTTGTGGCTCAGTGGCTGATAGGCCAGTGCTGGTCACGTGGCTGCGGTTTGTGGTTGTGATGTCACTTGTGGCTCAGTGCCTGATAGGCCAGTGCTGGTCCTGTGGGTGCAGTTTGTGTTTGTGATGTCACTTGTGGTTCAGTGCCTGATAGGCCACTGCTGGTGATGTGGCTGCAGTTTGTGGTTGTGATGTCATTTGTGGCTGAGTGCCTGATAGGCCAGTGCTGGTCACATGTCTGCAGTTTGTATTTGTGATGTCACTTGTTGCTGAGTGCCTGATAGGCCAGTGCTGGTCCTGTGGGTGTAGTTTGTGTTTGTGATGTCACATATTGCTCAGTGCCTGATAGACCAGTGCTGGTCACCTTGGTGCAGTTTGTGTTTGTAATGTCACTTGTGGCTCAGTGCCTGATAGGCCAGTGCTGGTCACGTGTGTGCAGTTTGTGTTTGTGATGTCACTTGTGGCTCATTGCCTGATAGGCCAGTGCTGGTGATGTGGGTGCAGTTTGTTTTTTTGATGTCACTTGTGGCTCAGTGCCTGATAGGCCAGTGCTGGTGATGTGGGTGCAGTTTGTGGTTGTGATGTCACTTGTGGCTCAGTGCCTGATAGGCCAGTGCTGGTCACCTTGGTGCAGTTTGTGACTGTGAGGTCACTTGTGGCTGAGTGCCTGATAAGCCAGTGCTGGTCAGATGGCTGCAGTTTGTGTTTGTGATGTCACTTGTGGCTGAGTGCCTGATAGGCCAGTGCTGGTGATGTGGCTGCAGTTTGTGTTTGTGAGGTCACTTGTGGCTCAGTGCCTGATAGGCCAGTAATGGTCCTTTGGCTGCAGTTTGTGTTTGTGATGTCACTTGTGGCTGAGTGCCTGATAGGCCAGTGCTGGTGATGTAGGTGCATTTTGTGGTTTTGATGTCACTTGTGTCTCAGTGCCTGATAGGCCAGTGCTGGGGATGTGAGTGCAGTTTGTGTTTGTGATGTCACTTGTGGCTCAGTGCCTGAAAGGCCAGTGCTGGTCATGTGGGTGCAGTTTGTGACTGTGAGGTCACTTCTGGCTGAGTTCCTGCTAGGCCAGTGCTGGTGATGTGGGTGCAGTTTGTGTTTCTGATGTCACTTGTGGCTCAGTGCCTGAGAGGCCATGCTGCTCCTCTGGGTGGAGTTTGTGTTTGTGATGTCACTTGTGGCTCAGTGCCTGATAGGCCAGTGCTGGTCACATGGCTGCAGTTTGTGTTTGTGGTGTCACATGTTGCTCAGTGCCTGACAGGCCAGTGCTTGTACTGTGGGTGCAGTTTGTGACTGTGAGG